>NW_008796165.1:7442159-7489621 GCF_000699145.1 Aptenodytes forsteri | reverse complement strand
GAAGTGGTTGAGTCCCCATCCCTGGAGGTATTTAAAAGACGAGTAGATGAGGCACTTAGGGACATGGTTTAGTGGGCATGGTGGTGTTGGGTCGACGGTTGGACTCGATGATCTTAGAGGTCTTGTCCAACTTCAATGATTCTATGATTCTATGATTTTAATTATCAGTATTTAATTGATTACATGCATGAAGGAGAATATGCATTCTCTTTTTCTCTCTCCTTCCCTCTCATTTTTTAATACAATATAGGCTGATATACGTACATAAGATCTGTTTTCAGACATATGCATTTTTAAGAAAACACAATTACCAGTAAAAATTTTACATTCCTACAAGTTGGAAGATAATAGTATTAGAATCACGTTATATAATGATACAGAGGGTTTATGCAACATTTATTTATACACATATCTGGATCTTACTATTGGTATAAGAAAAATAAATTAATGCATTGGAAGTAAATGAATATTTAATTAAATATGGTTCAAACTTCTCTGGTGAGAAGGTGATTCTCTTGATAGTGGGGTTTAAACCCTTACCTCTGCTCTATGACTTTGGACATTGCCTTCTAGTTGGCAGCAAATGAGAAATTTCAAAGTAAACAGCAACAAGCAGGCAAATTTTGTAGACAAACCCAGTTGCTGCTGCAGTTCTTCTGTGTAAAAGCTTCAGAGATATGATTAAAGTTGAAACCTAAATGGAGATAAAACAAATAGGCCTAAGCTAAGTCTAAAAGGTAAAGCAGAAGAGGTTTATTTATTTTTAGGTAATGAGATTACCGTTTAAATTGCATTTAATCTCATTATGGGACTGTTAACGTCTGTTACCTCTTTTTCTGACATTAAGTTACCATATACTGCAGATTCCAGCTAATGACTTTTTGAGGGAGACATTTAGGACATTTCCTAGGAGAGGTTATATTCATTTTTCTACTGCAGAAAAAGATTGAAATTTTTTTTTAACATACCAGTGAGTTAATTTATCTGATTAAGGATTAATTATGATAATACGGTCCCAATGATTAGCTACCTTCAATGTAGAACTTGACTTCATATATTATAGATCTCTAGATTAAATAGCTTGATAGTCTTTGACCTGGTATTGACCTGATGTTTTGAAGTACTTTTTTTGACCGAGGTGGGGCAATTTTATTTAGGGCCAAGTTCTGCAACCTCAATTCATGCTGAGTTGCATTTCTTTTCACTCAAATTTTTCTATAAAGTGAATATTACTGTTGGTGTACAAAAGTATTATTCACCATTAAAGCATTAAAGTGGTCAAATCCCTGTATGCAAATGTTGTGTTGAAGAGCATGTTTTGCTCACAGATGAAAGCTGCTGGTTTTTTTTTTTAAAATCTAAGAGAAGTAATCTTTTATACATTGAAGTTCATAAAAATTAAACTGACCTTTTGGTATTTTTTGTGGGATTGAACTGTGCAGTTTAAACACTTACTAATCCCTTTATAAGTGATATGACAGAATTCTGTCACAACAGGTCGAAGCATGAACGTAAATTAATGTTTATACCAGCTGAAACCATTCCTGGTTTCCTGGTGAATACTTCAGTACAGCGGACAGCTTACTTGTCATATAAATAAAAATACATATCAAATGAAAGGACCTTCAAAATATTCTGACAAATCCAGTGGTTGTAGTAGAATGTCATGCAAAGGCGCTAAGCTGAATTTTGACATTATAGCCCAGATTTTGTTTTTCTAGAAAGCAGGAGTTTCTATTTTTCTGTAGTTTATTTCTTTTCCTTTGGATTTACTCATAGATAATAATTCCATAATAAAATTATTATCCATTAGTAAAGCTGAGAGAAACAAGAGAATGCTGAGAAAATAGCAAATTAGTTAATAACCCCAGCAAAATCTGTATTAAATGTCTAGTGAGTTAAACACTTTCTATTTAAAAGAAACAGAACATAACTACTTGACATAAGAAGTGCATTTAAAGGAAAAAAATTAAGGAGGAAATCTCTATGTTAATATGACCCCATTTAAACACATCCACTTTCATCTTTTGTACATTCTAAACCACAATAAGTTGCAAATGTTTCCTGCTTCATAATAGGAACTTGTGAGGGAGAAACATTTATTTCTACCTCACGTGTATTTAACGTGATCAAGAAAAACTCCTAGTAAATGTAAGCCTTTTGTTTGGCTGGGGTATACTAATGGGTTAGAGGAAAAATGTTTATGCTCTATTTAAGGTTTTTGGAAAGTGCAGTTGTTTTGGTTTTGTTTGAATTTAATGTTAATGGCAATGATGATGATATCTGATAATTACTTCCTTGGGGTTACTGAGTCTGTATTTTTCAGGATTGACCATACCGTCTGAGATGGAATAGACTTTCATTTAACTGTGTAGCCCTGTGTACCGAGCTGAGCAGATATGATGTCTAATTGAAAAGAACAGCTATGTGGCTGAGAGTAATGGAGATTAATTGGTGTAGTGTTATTGCTAGAGAATTGTTTGTGATAAATTTTGCAGTTATTTTGAATACAATAGGAATATGAGAGACTGGATTATAATTGGCATGGGGTTGAAGGATGTCCCAGTTTATTTTCTCTCACTATTGCATTTTTCCTCCCTAAATTGTTTTTTTTTTCCAGACCAGATGCTTCTTCCCGTACTTAGTCTTAGCGAATGGTTTAAATACTTGACATCAAATTCTGTCAATGTGTAAATAAGTTTAATGCTGCTTTCAGTAAAATTTTCCCCTATATATACCAGGGCTGCAACTGGCTGGCCAAACAGGATTTGTTCAAGAAAGGCTTTCAACCTGGAACAATAATGCAGCTTTAGCATCTTCCCCAACAAAATCCCATTTAATATCCTTAAATTATTCTCTTATGTCAGTTTTGATTATGTTACAAGGACTATACAGTTTGAAACACTGGTACAATAATAATATGCTATATTCATAAAGTATTAGAATTTTTCTGTAATTAGTTCAATTTGTAATTTAAAATATTAAGAGAGAAAAACAGTGGGGTTTTTTTTGAGCAAATTGCATGTAAGGGATGACTGCAGTAATATTAGTAAAAGGCAGGAAGCTGTATCATTGCTAATCAATCTAGAGAGCTGTGTCTCTTACAGATGTCAATACAAAGTTAAGTGCTAAAATAATTGTAGTGTAGGCTTTCTCATAATTACTGTTGTTCATTTGGTATGTTGTGCAAAAAAAGAAAAGAGGAATTTGCTTTGCAGTCAGCAGCCGCAAGTCTCTAAGGAGAAGGAAAGAAGATAGCAGAAGGCTGATAGTCATCCATCATTCCTGACAATTTCACAGCCTAGAATAACTTGACAGAGACCCAGAACACAATGTTGTTGAGAATTGAATGCTGCTAAGCTGAGTGAATTGACTTTCTGATGTCAAAGCAGGACCTGCTTGAAGTGGCTGATGATTTTCCTTTTCTGATTTCAGAAACACTGATGTTTAAACTGCCTTGTGGTATGAATACCCTGAGCAGATTTGGAAAGTGGGGAACTGTTTTAAAACTTTCTCTCTAGATCTTTTTAAGGACTTTATAAGATAATATGATTCTGGTCAGGAAGTGTGTGGGTTTGAATCACACCTTAATATTAAAGAGGATTTGATCTTTGCATCCTCTTGCTCCAGACAGTCAGAAGCAGGCATAAGGAATCAGAACTATTCCTACCGTGTCTTGAAACAGAATTTTTTCAAGGCCTGGCTCACATCATCTCAATTTGTCTTTGGTGCTGTACTAACTACTCTTTTACTATCCTTGGAAAGGTGGAATCAGTTTGTTACTGGACAAACTCTTTCTCTGTGCAGAATCCCTCCTTTTTTTTTTTTTAAATTAAAACATTCTTACATTGTGTTTAGAATAGGTGTAAAATCTCTTCATTATAATATTAGAATGATGTAAGTTGTTACATAGCTTTTATTTAAGTAGCATTGGTATAAAAAGGAGATAATTTTCCAGCTATTTGTTTAGAAAAAAACATGATATTGAAAATGTTCCTAAATTATGACAATTAGACATTTATTTACCAATAAATATTGCCAGTTTTATCTACTATTCAAAGATTAACCTTCTAAATTGCTTACAACCATTAAAATGCATGAAGAACACAAACTGCAGGGTTTAAATGGAAAGAGCTCTTGTTTTGCAAAAGACACATTATATCTTAAAAATGTAAAAGAAATGGAATGTAAATAGGACATAAATGTGTGGGCTAAGCATGCCATCACTGATCAATAATGCAAAAGGTTTAGCAGGTTTATTTGTAAACCTAACTGCACAGATCTAGTCAGAATGGGGCCTTGTACTGTACACGCAGGTATTTAAAGGTTAGGAACAAGGAATTTGAATAGTCTGGCAAATCCTCTGCTGTCATTCCTCAATCTCTTTGAATTGTTTCCAAATGTATTCTCACGTTTTTTTTTGTCTTTTTTTTTTTTTTTATTAATGGATGTGTTACTAGTCAGTGCTTCATTGCTAATTTAACACCACTATAGATTGGCATAAGGAACAGACATTTTCAAAGCGCCTTGATTCCCAGTAATGATATTATAGCAACTATATTTATGTTAATGTAGTCATAGGTGGTATAAAAAGGTTACAATATCAAGCCTACTAGCCTACAACGTTTTATCTCCGTTTCCAGTTTGCTTAAAAAAAGTAATGTATGACGCCTAATAGACTGGGGCATAGATCTAGTATTTTATGGCATCCACTGCAACCTTAAAGCAGCACTGAGAGACATGAAACTGAAAATTGGGAAGCCAGTTTTATTGTGTCTTGGTGCTAAAGTTAAAAATACCCACAACACCTTATGTAGCCTAGTGTGGTCTGTTCCCTCTTCCTCCTCTCTCCCTTCCGTTCCCCTCATTGCAAGAAAGAAAAAAACCTTAAGCTTTGCTAATAGTTACAGAATAACATATTAATAGAGAAAAAAGCTAGGCATTCTCCGATTCGAAATTTAGGACAACTGTATCCTGCATTTGTCTAGAGGTCTTACCTAATCAATATAGTCTATCCGAGAAGAGGTTTCTAAGGATAAAATAACTGTCATTGTCACATACTCATCAAAAGTTATTTCTTTTAAATGAAATCAAATATTTTGTCTCTCATTTATTCTGTTCTTTTTCAATAAATCAGATATGAGACCTTCATTGAAGACAGTTTTCTGTATTCTATTTACTGACAGTTATATTGTAACTAGGTAGTTATATGCATTTCTGTGATGTAGAAACATGCAGGAATCTTTTTTTACAGGGGCTAATTGTTTGAAAGAATGGATATATTTTAATTTTTATATGGATGTCAAAAAAGAATGTTTGAGGTTTTAATAATTCATTGTTTTCATGTACTTTTTAGTTTTACATTGTAAAACAGAAGTTTGTTTGCAGATTGCAGAGTTTCTACAAATGCTTTTCAAGTGATCTGAAGTTGTCATCTGTCTGACAAAGATATTTTGTTTGAGATATTCATCATTTTGTGACGTTTGTGTTTTGTTTACACTGCTTCAGTAATTCACTTCTGGGACTAGAACTTGCTTTTGAGGTTTAGGCACACTGCAGGATGCCAAAAAAGCATCAGATTCTTCTGTATTTGAAAGCTTTTGGGCCATCAAGAGATCAAAGGCTGCCAGAATCAAACCTGAGATCTGCCATTATAAATAAGGCACTGACAATTCTTACTGTGAGAGGTCATCCCAGGGGTGAAAGAAGCAAAGAGAACTGAATTGCCCTGGCTTGTTCATAAGAAAAAACTGTATATGCAATGGTATATTTCTTTGGGAAAATCATGTATATATAATACAATGAAGTCTGCTGTAACACATTCTGGTGCTGAAATAACCATTTTAGCTCACTTAAACATCTATCAAGATTAAAATAAATCTTAAAACCCAGTTGTGGTCAGCAATACCAAATTCTTGGGACAAGAGCTGCCCTGGTTTTGAACTATAATTTACTCTGCTAATCTTGTATTTATATACAGAAATTTATGAACTGCAAAGAAAATATTTTTATAAACATTGAAACAGATCTTTTAAATTTACCAGACCATTTCTCAGGTTTACATTTCATGCAGGTATAAATTATCATCATTTTTTATCAATTCTAAAAAGTAACACAAGTCTTCTCAGCAAAAGTAACTACAGTAATTCAACATCGTTCCTAGTGGTTATGTTTGTAATAAGACACTCTTCTTTTTCCCAGCTGCATTTTAGCAGAGTTTTTAAAGTAATAAACATGCTGTTAATGTGATTAAAACCCTGAAGCTATTTCCAGAAGTCTTCATATATGTTTATATCTGAATGTCTTTCAATTTTTCTGGTGGTTTGCTCTTGGTAAGGACATAATGCAAAACTACTATAGTTATCACGTTAAAACTTAGCAATAAGATCATCCAAGCAAATGGCTAGAACAATGTTATTTCAAAACGATCTATAAGGATTGTTCAATAAAGAAAATGTTCCTCATATGTATAATTCAGCTTTATCTTTATTGATTTGTTCATATTTTTAATAGGTTTTAGAATTGTCAGTGTTCTAGTAAAATATCGTGTAATCTGGTTTATGGTTAGGGTAATAGAGTTACAAGCTTGGACAAAATTTTAATCTATCCTGCAAGGTTGGTTTTTTTTTTTCTGATAGGCATGCCTTTTTCAGTCAATTACTTAAGGAAAAAAGTCTTAAAATATGATCTGTGAGGAACAGTGTGAGAAAAGGAATTGTTCTCTCCAAAAGATGGTACCTGGCTGCCGTACATTTTTGGAAGATGGGCATTTTTTAGTAGGGAAAGATCTTCCTGGTCACACTTTTATGTCAGTGTTTCATAAAAGTTGCCATGGTATAGACAAATAAACTTACAATACTATTAAACTGCCTTTATACATAAAGAAAGCACAAGTGCTACTTGATGTGAATGGATTATTTATCTACAGCTACTGATCTGAGTTTGTGGTGTGGACAGATTTTGCATGTTGTGCTGTAATTGTCACCTGAGGAAAGAAGGTCCCCATTTTGAGGAGTCTTTGGTGGCCAAGTTTGTAATCAGTGCCGGCACAGAGAGTGAATGACTCAGCTTTCCCACTCTGGGGATCTTAGCAGCTGGGGTGAGAGTGTACTATTTAGATTGTTTTGATTTATACCAAAGAAATCCCTCATGAACCAGAACTAGGGCAGTGCTAATCCATGTATTTTATCCTCTTGAGACACGCCGTGTGCTCCTCTTGCAGCTGACACCCCAAATCTGAATCACCATTTTATTTCTCACTGTCACATTTACAGCTTAAGTCTTAATTCCTGGCATATCTAAAAGTCCTGTTGAATTCAGTGTCAAGTGTGTAAGGAGCACAGAAGAGCATTCTCCCATGTAATGGGTATTTGTGTTTTGTTGACAGAGCGCTGGCCCAATTTTGTGGGAAACTCCTTGTTATTTTTGAAGCTCATATTAGTATTTTTTATTTATTGGAAGTCTTCTACTCATGCCACTGCATACACTTCTTTTTGTTCATATCTTCCTGCCTCCCTTGTGATAAGTTGGTTCCTCTTCCTCCCCAGGCTCGGCCACCAAGGTAGTTTTTGCAGACTTTTGACTTTGTGATACATGGTTATAGGCTGGCTCTCAGAGCAGTGTTCATGATGTGATAACTATAGATTTAAGTAAAATCAAAGGAAGACTTGTCACATGCATTGCAGTTAAAAAAAAAAAGTGTAAACTGCATTAGTGTTTTGGGAAGGTATGCTTAGAGTTTAAATGATACACTGGAAAACTAAAGATGATCAGCTGCAATGACTTCGTAAGGGAACTGAGAAATGTCTCGTATCTTGGGTCACAAATTTTTTTGCTAATAATCTGTATCTTCTGCTGTTATGATTTTAAAATTCTAGGAAATAATTTTTACATATTGTTTCAAAAAAACCCCTCTTGAGTCTTTTCCAACAGGAAAAAATTGAACAACATAAAGCGTGAAAGATCTTTTGCAGCATTATGGTTAATATTGGGATGTTGTATGAAAATACTGTGTTATGAAGCAACGTTATCAATTTTCACGTTTCCCCAGAAGGGTTTTCAGCAACTTTGAGTATTCCATCAAACCGGCATATTAAAAAGTGCAGACTTTACCTGTTAAAATGCACAGAGCATCTGTAGTAGCCTCACAGCTGTAGTCTGCTGTTACTGTTGCTTTGCAGAAGAATAAGCAACCATTTAGAGATGATGTTTTCTCTACCAGGAGGGCACTTCGAAGCAGATTTCTACACTAGCTTTTGGAAGTGAGCTGAAGTAAAATCAAATCTGTAAGATATTGAAAGGGGCTTTGGTCATATATGATATGATTTCTTTAGAGAAGGTATTCAGCACTGTACCATATTTATCTCTTTTTGGAGACTCATTTTTGGTGAAAAATTACCAGAATTTGTGCTGAGACTTGCTCAGTATCGGAGCAACATTTCTTATAACTTAATATAATATAATAGTTTCAGCAAAGTACCATATGCTCAGTACTTCAAAGCCAATAAAGATGAGCAATCCATTTTCAAATTCTTTTATTCATACAGCATTTCAGATTGATTTACATAAACTAACAAAACAATATTACACTTAAAGTTGATCTGTGACAGTAATAAAAATGTTCCTGCATCCCAAAGCTGCAGAAACGTCACTTCCAATCTACAGTGATCAGTTGCTAAGGATAAATTGTGCCTATGGGATTTGGCAAATCCAGCATCTTTTTCCCATATTGCTAGACTGTCTTAAATCCTGAATCAGAAATCCACCCTTATTCAGGGAGGAAGTGTGAATGTTTGCTTAACTTTAAGTCTCTAGGAACACTTAAAAGTGAGGCTAAATATTTATGTGTTTGAGAGCTTTTCTGAATACGAATGTTCTTTTATCCAGGTGTAAAGCTCAGTCAGGACAAGACGTAAGTTTTACCTATGGCATTTGAAAACAAAAGGACCTGACTGGCTGGACTGCAGCTATACTGCATTCCCCAGTAATGATGCATTATCATTGTTGGTTTTTTTTTCTCCTCAAGTTGGGGTTAGTGCCAGGGAGGAATGACACCCGTGTTACACAAATGCAGCACAGGGCACTTTGCTTTAAGACACTTAACTTTCCTATTGAAATCCTCCCAGTTCTTTTGTTTAGCTGTTCTGTTCATGACACTGCCAAAACATGTTTATTCACACACTGCGAATCACCTTTGCAAACAGACAGAGATCATAATTTAAATCTAACATTCAGCATTTCAGCTTCAGAATGGGATTTTTCAAAGCTGTGAGGGCAATTCATATATCCCCTTACTATTATGGTTGGTTAAGGCAGTTGTGAGATCTTATTCTAAATGTCAAACAGACAGGTAGATGAAAATGGCAGGAACTAGATCAGATTTCCTTCTACTTACCCTTGGGTTTTCTTTTGAAGCACAAAACTTTGAATAGTCTGTTAGTACATGAGTTGGACACTTGGAGTAGAATTCAAGGTAGTGAAAACTGAAAATACAAGAAATAGTGCTGAAATACTATAGAAGTCATAAGCAGTTTTTTCAAATCAATACCACAAGCTACTGGTTGTCAATGTTAAGATTCCAATGTACACTAACATATCGATTACATTTTCTTATACAAATTGGTGAATTGTGTGAATGTTGCAGTATTGCAAAAGGATTCAGCTAGAAAGAGCAGAAAAAAAGTATTTTAACTCTGCAGTAATAATAGAAGGGATTATTAATTTTGCAAAAGAAAACAAGAGGGTTCATGCTATAACAATATCCCTTAGTTTCATGAAATTGATAACATATGGTTTATATTTCTCCACAAAAAACTTTTTCTGGGTGCTTTTTTCATCAGCACTGCAGCTACTCTGGTAAGGATCCAATTCCAATTCTGTCTAAATATAAGGGAACTACACAATATGGGGAAACCTTTATTCCATTACTATTAAGAACCATGCACGGAAGAACATAGAAGGTTCAAAGGTTTCATTGTAATGGTAACCAAAACGCTTGAATTAAAAAGAAGAGTCCAAGGACCTGGACACAAAGCCCATCTGTGCTTAGTTACTGGAGAAGTAAATAGAGAGGTTTTATACGTTTGCAATGCTATGATCCCAGTAACGTAACCAAGACGGCTGGCAGCAATAACTAGTGGTTGTACACATCAAAATGTCTTTGTTTTTGCAACCCATCAGAGAACACCGAGGCAAATATATTGGTGCTGGTTTTGAGTGTTCCCATATATCCTGTCTTTCTTTCTATGTGTTATCATCTCCTTCTTTCCCCCCACAGGTTTTTCCCACAAGCTCCCGACAAAAAATAGCTTTTAACTGTGAAAAATGCCAGCTGCAAAAATCCAAAATAAACAATTGCTGGAAAAGCTTAATCCAAATCTCCCCCTTAACAGGGCTTTCTTTATCTTCCTTTTATTTCTCACAAGGACCTACACTTGAAAAGGCTTTTCCATTCTCATCTTCCAGCCTGGGTATTGGATGGATTGCTGCCTTTGCGTTTGCAAGCTATTTAAATTGCGATTATTACCTTCTGTTTTTTTAAGGGTTGAGCAAAATCGCGATCCATAGAAATGTCACTGCCACTCCCTCATTGTTAGTGCCACTCTCACCTACTGTCTTGCAGTATATCTGTGAGAGTGTCAGTTTTCAGCACTCCACCTGCATGCTTTAAGCTTGAGTAATTATGGCTGTACATCACTTTGGTATCCATCGTAAATGTCTAATTTGTTGGTAAGTGTATCTCTTGTTGGTAAGGGAGGCTTTGATACTGGATCATAGGCTGACAGTTGCACTTTATGAAGGGCCCAGAAAAGTAGACTTTATAGAGAAGAAAGAATGAGCGAGCAGAACGCTCCCATATGAACTTTGTCAGTGCTTGCCGCTTCGTTCTCTGATCTTCAGTGGCACACCTTATGCCAGTGCTCATAAACATGGCTTTTTTTTTCACAGTGGTTCACTATAACCGTGATGCAGTGGCTTTTCCTGGCCTTTTTGCCTTTTTCCAGATTGATCTCATTGTTTTCAAGCTTCCTGTGGGCCCTATGCTATGGACAGGATTTGGGCCAGAAAACATTTAGTTGATAGCATTATCTTTTTGAACCACTAAGAATAGGTAATTATTCTTACTGTTTTAAATCCTACCGAACTTCGCAGCATTTCTTCTCACTGGCTAAATAATTTCTATTAGGAAAAGGAAAACTTAAGTCTTTTCAGCTGCTTCCTCTTGAGGGATGCAAGGTATCAGCAAATTTTGCTAACACATTCCAGAACAGCCAGCTGTTACTATCCACCTGCAGTCATAATATTGATTGAAAAGAATATAGAACCTAAACATGGATAGGTTCTGTAATTATGTAGAAAGAGTTTAATACATGACTACACTTCAAATGTCATCTGGCAATGGCTGTAACATGGCATGGAATATGTTAGGAAATAATTTAGCTAGTTGAGAAAGTCTCAGTGAAAGATCATGCACTGTTTCCTTATTTTATATTTCAACTGATTTCTGAAAATATTACCCATGTATATGGAGAAAGTCACTGACAAGACCAACAGGGCTCAGACATCCTGTCAAATATCAAATAAAAAGTTGCTCACATAGTCCTGTAGCTCTGCGGTTTCCTAGCAATGTAACTAGAAGTGGCTCTTTTGCCAAAGACTGCGTATATATGAAAAGATAGGAAATAGAAAATAAAAGTACCTTTTTTCCAGAGCTGATTAAATAAAGATGCCTTTTTTTGCAAATACTTTGACCTTTTGCTACAAAGAATGGAAAAAGTTTGGCAAGAAGCTTTCAGCTTCAAACCTGTTTTAAATACCTCTGTAGCCTGGTTATATGCCCTGTCAGGACCCTTACTATTTTTTTTTGATGAATCGACACAATACAATATATGTCTTGTGACAGATTTACAATTCTATTGGAGATTTTGGCCCAAGGGAGCAAGGAACGTGAGTCAGTCTAATTACACCACTGCTGGGTTTCTAAACAGACATTTTTAAGTTTTCAGTTGAAAGTTTCAGATTATTGATGTTCAGATGAAAAGTAAAAACTTTAACGGAAAGTTGACTTCTGTTGGCAGGGGAGGGTGTTCAATAACAAATTTGCCATTTTCCCAAGAAAGGTTGAATGGGAAAACTTGGAGTGATTCTTGCCCTCACAATGTTTAAGTCCAACAGATCATGCACACAAGTCAGATTAGCAGTCAGTCCATGGCATGACACTGAACAGGGAATAGCAATTCCTCTGTACATCCCTTTGAAAGCTTTCTGCTAGAAGATGGCCTTCTCCACAGTATCCCCCTGCCCTAGACCTGAGACAACACTGATGTTGACAGTGAAATTCCAAAGGGGCAACACTGCCTTACACAGGTGTTACATCTCCTGTGAGTCTGTGCTTAAGTGTATTAGTTTGGAGGCAAAGAAAAAACTGCCAGAAAGGACAGATAAGCAGGGCAAAAGCCTAAATTGGTAATTATTTTAAAAAGTATTTTTTGTTATTGAGATACAGTTACGCCCCATTAACTGAAAAACACTAATACAGCTTGTGGGTGCTGGGCTATCATGAACACCAAGAATATCTCAAATACACAGACAAATACCATGATAAATGCTAAGCTCACTTTATAGTTAGCATAGCAGTGTATCAGAGGTCTTACGGTATTAAAATCCTTTGAGGCTTATTTTAATGTTGCTCTTTGTATCATCCCAGACTTTAGCATTTCTCTCTTTTAAGTAACTAAATGAAGAGCTCTACCAAGGGAAAAAAATCCTATAATTCACACTGGGTAGGCCATTTTCTGCATCACTTTCCTAAGACTTTGTTACCTTGTAAGGACTTGACAATTTCCAGTTAACAAGACACAGGTGCAACTGATTAGCAGGTCTGGTGGAGCTCTGGATGGTCCCTCACACCCTCCCTCAGTAGGTGAGTATTTATTTTCCCCTCCTGAGTATCACCAGGTTTTCCAAACTCCTTAGCTGAAAAGAAAAAAAGCTAAATGCTATCAATATTAAAAATTTTTCCATTTGAAAGGATGTGTTCCTACAAAGGGAAAAAGAAAGTATGGGTTATTTTAAAATGTTAGCAGTAATGAATGATTTAAATTTTAAAAGGTCAGAAAAAAAAAGATTTGTAAGTTTTCATTGGGGATTTTGCACAGATCTGACTATATTATTTGTTTTCTTCAGCATTGATAACAGTTGCAGGTGACACTTTTTTTCCTCTCTGTTTTGAAGTCCCTCCAGTATAATTTATTTTTGTACAGCTTTGTATAAGGTGCTTTGTCAGGAAAGATCCCAAAGACCTTCTGACACAAATACAGAAATGCAGCATTTTTTTGTGCAAAGGCAGCAGTCCTGCGCTGCTGGTTTCTCACATTCAGAAATGGTGACTCAAAATCTCACAAGTCATGGGGTTGGCTTGAGAAGTTCATTTTTCTTTTCTTTGTGGGTTTTTTTTTTTAATGGAATGCAATTCTATAGTAGATCTGCCCTTTAAAGGGATGAAAACTTACATTTATAAAAGAAAGAGAAAAGATTTAAAAAAGAAAAAAAGAAGGAAGGAAGGAAGGAAGGAAGGAAGGAAGGAAGGAAGGAAGGAAGGAAGGAAGGAAGGAAGGAAGGAAGGAAGGAAGGAAGGAAGGAAGGAAGGAAGGAAGGAAGGAAGGAAGGAAGGAAGGAAGGAAGGAAGGAAGGAAGGAAGGAAGGAAGGAAGGAAGGAAGGAAGGAAGGAAGGAAGGAAGGAAGGAAGGAAGGAAGGAAGGAAGGAAGGAAGGAAGGAAGGAAGGAAGGAAGGAAGGAAGGAAGGAAGGAAGGAAGGAAGGAAGGAAGGAAGGAAGGAAGGAAGGAAGGAAGGAAGGAAGGAAGGAAGGAAGGAAGGAAGGAAGGAAGGAAGGAAGGAAGGAAGGAAGGAAGGAAGGAAGGAAGGAAGGAAAGGATAACCAAGATTCTTGCCAAGGGCAAGAACCCAGCTCACAAAAAGCTGCAGGTTTCAGGAATTCACAAAACACTGTAGTATCTAAAGAATCAGCAGGAGAGGAAATCAAGACATCAAGCAGTGAAAACGAAGCAAAGCCCCATGGTATCCAGGACCTTTGGATCTTTAATGCTCATTCAGAGCACAAGAGCTCAGACTTAATTTCAGCTGAAAGGTCTTAGTATTACTGCTTAGTGCTCACTTCTCTTATTTTGGCTGGTTAAATGATGAAATTGTTTCTGCCTGACTTCAAACAATTGGTCCCCAGGTACTTTGGAAGCTCACAGTGAAGTTTGTATCATACTTGTAGCATGCAGCATCGTCCACTGCATTGACATTGTTATGCTATTACTATTAAATACATTATATAATTGTTAATATTTAATATGTGTATGTTACATCAATATTAATGTCCTGGTTTTGGCTGGGATAGAGTTAATTTTCTTCCTAGTAGCTGGTACGGTGCTGTGTTTTGGATTTAGGATGAGAATAATGTTGATAACACACCGATGTTTTAGTCGTTGCTAGGTAATGCTTACACGGGGGCACAGCCAGGACAGCTGACCCTAAGTGCCCAAAGGGATATTCCATACCATGTGACATCATGCTCAGTATATAAACTGGGGGAAATCTGGTGGAGGGTGCTGCTGCTCGGGGACTGGCTGGGCATCAGTTGATGCGTGGTGAGCAATTGCATTGTGCATCACTTGCTTTGTATATTCTTTTATCGTTATTATATTTTATTTTACTTCAATTATTAAACTGTTTTTATCTCAACCCACAAGTTTTCTCACTTCTACTCTTCCAATTCTCTCCCCAACCCACCGAGGAGGGGGGGAGTGAGCGGGCGGCTGTGTGGTGCTCAGTTGCCAACTGAGGTTAAACCATGACAATTAAGAATGCCTGACACTTCCTACTGCAAACCCTATTTTCAGTTAGTTATAACTTCTCATACTTGTAATGATCTGACACAAAATTTTCTGTGCCAGGTGTCTGCCTCAGGCAGAATTTTGTGGTGTTCTTTGGTTTGTTTGTTTTTTTTTTAATGTCAGCCAAAGCAGCTCAGCTATTCTGGAGAAGTTGGCTAGGGAAAACCATGCAAAATAAACCTGGCAGTCTTTTTGAAGGGACCTAGTGTGTCCTTATCCTGGGAGAAAACACTTGACCTTTGGCAAATGTGTGACTTTTCTTTTAGATATCTGCTTCAGTTGGTAGGTTCAGCTGGAAAACCTGCCAGAACGTGGGTGAACAATGAATATTTAAGAGATCACAGCTCACTCTGTGCTCACACAGACCTGTTGGAATATGATGTCCAATATGACCATCCACGCTCAATGCCTTCAGCTCCAATCCAAAATCACCCTGATGTGACCCCCCCCCCTTTCCCCCCCCCCCCCAAACTAGCAGCTCCTTCCAGCTGCAGTCAGGAAATTGCAAACTTCTGGTAATAAGATAAAACGTGTGACATGTTTCAACCATCTTTTCCCCTTGTGTTCAAGATTCATCTTTATCTTGCTTGTGCTAAAACCACTGAGCATCCCTTAACACCTGATTATGTTTTTAATTCCTGAAATACGTTTGCAAAGGACTATTGGGAAAAGCAGATGTAATCAGTAAATTTTAAGGCTAAAGGCAGGACCAAGCCTTTCCTCACTTTTCTGTCTTAATGGTTTTAGCAGCACGATACCTCCAAATGCGTACTTACTGCACACATTATGGAAAGAGGACATCTTCCTCCTTCTCTCAGTAGGCCGAAAATACCTGCCTTGGCTCATGTTCTCCAACATCTGTCTCAGATCTGGCAGTCCATGCACAGAGCCTGAGACTGCAGCAGTTGTCTTCCCTCATGCTGTGAAGCCACAATGCATCCTGATGCACCCCCCCAAATAGTATGGTTTTACTTGGTGGTGTCTGGAGGGGCTTTTCTGCTCCGTGCCTCTTCCACCTACCCAGAAGATGCAGATCAGTTTGTCAGAGTAATGCAGTAAATTGAAAATGTATCATAACTGAAGTGAAATCACACAATTATCATTTCTGGTACAGCATCAGTTTGACTATTGCTTCTTTTAGTGGTATTCATACCCTCCAAAATGAATACAAATATTTTCATTGTAAAGATTTCTGCCATTTTTCTCTGGAGACCAGAGCAAGTTCTAGGGAATTTGTAAGTACATTTCGTCTTATTTTCTTAGCTTGACACTTCTTAAAAAAAATTGCTAGGTTTTTTTCATTTTTGAGTATTTAACTTATATTGCTCATTAAATGCTACCCATTGAATGTCTCTATAATTCAGAAAAACATACAGAATAGTGATAATTTTCTTAGGAAAGAGTGTTTTAATGTGCATAGTGTATATCTAGTCCTGTTGCTCTTTACAGTTTATAACTGGTGTGTTAAAGAATGCCAGTATAGACAAAAATTAGACTAAAAATTAGATTTGTTCAGCAAATGTTTGATTGCTGTATCACAACCTTTTTATTATAGCATTCAGTTCAAAGATGTTTACATACCTTATTGAGCAAGCTGCATATTTTTCCAGCTAAGGTGTGTATACTGTAGTCATTACATTTTTGCACACTTCACTGACTGAGCTGCGTGGACTACTTTAACTATCACCGGGAATACTTGACTGAGTTCAGCTGCTTATTTGAGTGTTTCGGTTTGTGTACTTTATTACTTCAGTGGTGTATGTTGATAAAAGTTCTGTTCTGTGCTGTTAAATTTTTGGTTCTGCCAATCTAATGATATACCATGCTGAGAGAACTGCATGCATTGCGAACTGCTTACTCCGTGGTGAACATGAGTGGTTGAAATGTTATAATCTGCAGTGTTTTGTTAAATGAGCTGCATATTTTTGTTTTTATATACGTTGCTTACCCAGTTGTGTACATTTGCCCAACTCATTATACAAAATAAGCTTGATTGGAATAAGAACATTCTCTACCAGCTGTCTGCTCTGAGTCAGTATGTAACAAAATTAGCAACTTTCTCTTTCCAACAGTGGCATGATTGCATCCAAAGTTTAAGGCAATTGGTTTGGAGATCTTGTTTGTTTCATTCACTCCATGCAAACATCGAGATTAACAAACCAATTTGTTGCAACTTAATTTGTTTTCACAAATACGAACAGAGTTAAGTAACAGAGGAAAAACTCAGCATTCTAATACAGGAAAATGCTTCCATGTAGAGTATGGAATATATAGAGACCTAAATATCATTATCTAGCTTAGAGGCATACAATGTAAACATAAGAAGATGGAAAATAACTAGAGACCTCCCGAGATGGATATTTCATCAGATAAGCAATATCCTAAATACTTAAAATTACACATATAACATTTTGTAAATTAAGTGTATGCTTTCATCAAGAGTTATAAAAATAAGCTCGTCTCATGACCATTAGAAAATCTCAAAATGCTGCAATAGACAAAATACATGAAAACTCATATACAGGGATATGTAGTTTGCTCATTAACGTTGGTACAAAATTGAATTAACATCTTTAAGAAAGTGTTTTTCTCAACTTGCTAGTTTTTTAAGTCGGTTCCAGTAAAACCTACAGGTTATTCTTAGATTTTGTTTGACTAATGCAGAGTTTGCATATGTAGCAGCTTGTGCTTCCATTTACAAAATCTTCAGCACTACCTCACCACAGAAAAACTTTCTTATTTTTTCTTGAGTACAGAGATACTTAATTAGGGCTATATAGTTTACCTGGATTCCTACCTGCCCCACATATAAATGTAAATGTGCCTGACTCCTGTTGTCAGTGTCCCACTGCTGATTGCTTTCACTTTAATGTTATAATTCACTGCTGTCTGAGCAGACTACCTGGAAGGGCCAGATTTGTTTTTGCAAAAGTTTACATATGAAAGCTTAACTGATCTTATTGCTTTAGTCAAAACTATTTGATTTCAAACAGTGGACATTTAATTCTCAGACTTCTCATGAACCATTATTTAAGAGTGTAAACATTACAATAGTTTGTTCTAAAAACAAATGTGTGAATACCTAGGGGCAAATATAATTTTTAGTGGTCTGTCTTCACTGATACCTGTGGAAAAGAAATTTAAAGAGAGATGTACAAATGAAATGTATTAGTATATCCTGGAACATTATATCAAAATTAATTTAGTCTTTATATTTCGGTTTTTCTGTGTACATTAATGTTGGGTATCAAAAGAGTACAAGAAACCAAGTATACTGGATTTAACATCTGAAAAGTAAATGTACTACATGAGATGAGCTAGATCCAACCTAGACTTTCTTAACAGAAACAGAATAAGTAATTTTGCATAAAATTGCTTACAGCAGACAGATGGTAAGGAAGAAAGTTTCATCTCTGTTTTCTCTTTTTTCCCTTAGCATGAATTTACTTTCAGTATCAGTCCATTACCTGTAAAGTTCTAGATTTTGCTCTTCCTTTGAACTGTTAAATATCAGCTACAGTTTTCCCAAAGTTATTAGTGTAAACTAAGATCAGAACTGGACTCTTTTCTTCTTCTCTATCATACTCAAACGAATGATGGCTATGTGCAATTTCTACTGTGTAGGTATTCTGTACAGTTTTTGCAGAGGAAAATTCTTCCTTTTGCCAAGGGAAGTGAAGAGAAATATTCCTTTCTTTGGGGAAAGAAAATCAGAAATCTTTATTTTTTTCCTGCTGCTGTGTGAGGCTTAAGCAGGTTGAAAGAAGCAACTAAGAAGCTTTAAGAGATGAAGCAGTTGGAAGGTTTTCATGAGGACTGCTACCCTGTCTCCCAGCTTTCCACCAACCTCTCTAACACTAACTGCAGCAAACTGGACTTGCTTTTCTGTTTTCAGATCTGAGTAACCTATTTCTTTATATGGCTAGGATACCTACTGAAAAATCAGCATACTAAATTCAAAACATACATTCCATGTATATCACTGCAGCGTAAAACAACATGGACTATTAAAATACTAGGAATAGGCAGGGTATCCATTATCTGAGACCTATGGAGAGTAACAATAATTCATAAGACACACATCTATTCCATATATTTTCTGTGTGTACTTCATGCAGCTGGTATATGCAATACACATATAAACTCCTTCATAATTTATACTTGACCTCTTTTATTTGTTTGTTTGTTTTTGTTCTTTTTTCCCCAGAGAGTAATTTTCAATGTTGTCAACTTCAGTAAAACAAAAAGCCTCTATAGAGATGGGATGGCTCCAATGGTGAAATCCACAAGCAGACCAAAATGGTAAGTTATCCTTTCAAGGACTTGCTTAATGACATAAAAGTGTTTTACTTGGCACTTTCTTGTAGTGAAGACCTTATGGCTCAGGTGCATCTTTTGGTAAGAGTAGGAGAGAACTTTGATGCAAAAGCAGTGTTGTGAGGACAGGTTCTCTTTGGAGCAGATGGACAGTATGAACTCTGGAGGCCCTTTCCAGCCTTGCTATGATGGTGTGTTGTAGTGCCTTGTTTCAAGTAGCATGACTGAAGTGATGTCCATTCAAGCAAACTGAACAGTCAGGGCTTGGGCCAAATTATTTTTCAGTGACATCCCCACCATCCAACTGTTAGGACAGTCCCTGGCCCAGTTTTGGCTTGTGTCAGCTAGCAGTCTCCCAAACAACGCCTGCAAGCAATATAGGAGATGGACTAGGCCTGGACTGGTTCCAAAAGGCTGTTTGGATTTCTTCTCCCTGTTTTGTGGAGGTCAGATTTTAGTGGAAGAATGTGAGATCTGCCATGTGAGTTGACCTCATGTGAATGAGTAGTCTCTGGTCTGTTTTATCTAAGACGCAAGGCCAAACCACCTTGTTGTAAGCTCCACAATATATACAACACAGAAAGGTATGCCCATATGAAACACATGAATACCCATGTAGATGGTACATTTTCTCAAAGCAAATGTAATGAAATGTGTACTGTAAATAATAATATGTAAATCCAATAAGTCCTAATGCATGCAAGTCTCCCAAGAATCACGTGATTTGCCTTTAGCTAGGAGACTTGTTTGAATACGGATAGTGAGGTTAGGTGTGTACAGTAATGTATTCTTGTAAGCCTTTACAGCTGCTTCTTTTTATTGGTTAATTAATAATACATTTGATCAATCTGCACATTATCTGAGCCTTATAAATATATCTTTCTTAAATATTTCAACTGTCACAAAATTTCCACCTGCAAGATTTTAACTTTTGATGGTCATAAGATCATTGTTATTATATGGCTTCCTCTTCATATGACCAGCAGAATGGCTATTTGGTTTTTTATCTAGATGGTAAGGTCATATGGACAGAAGAGCTGTCTCACAATACAGTTAGTGGATGGAGTCAATTCCAGCTCAATAGGAGCATGTAATAACATTGAAAATTAATTAAAAAAATCCATTGTGTTTAGTGTTTTTGTAGCAAAAGTCATGTTAATTGTGTTTACCATTTAACTTCAGAAAAATCTTTTGGGGCATTTCAGGGCCACATTTATCAAGCATGCTCTAATCATCTTTCAAAACCTTTTCCTTCTCTCACTGGGGTCTGGTATTTGCAGCTAAGTATATTGTGTGTTAAGTTTATCTATAAATCAGATATTGCTTTCATACAAATTTTATGCCTTTGGTTTCAAATTAAAGTGTAAATCTTACAAAACAATGCAAAATAGGCTTTTTCTAGAACATATAGGCTCCTTCACTATTTTTAAAACAGATTTCTCTTCCATTTCCCCAGAGATCTATTTATTTTTGTGTTTTATATTTTTCGGGGATGTATTTGCTCCCATGAAAGTGAGGAATGAATAACATTGCCTGGAGCCAGGCACAGTGTAGGCAGCAGGTGCTGAGCAGCTTCCTTGTACACGGCTACTACCATACTTTAATCCTGTTTCAGAAATTCTAGCTGTAATTTTTTTCTTTAAAAAGATCATTATTCTATTAAGGTATTTTTATTTTTTTCTAATAGTCTGTGTATGAAAACATCTTGCTGTACTTTGAAGGTGCACATTAATTGATACTGTTATCAGGGACCTTAGTGATATTGGGGCCTACTCAGTATAATTTTCTGTCTTGATGTTAATAGGAGTTATGCATGTGTTTTCCAAGTGGGAAAACACATACATTATTTTTGGATATATGCTTTCTATTAGAGCTGTCTTCCATTTGGATTATGCCTTTTACAATTACCTCTGTATCTGTTTCCATGGCATTCTAGTGAAACCTGTAAACAAAATTTTCTCTTTCTCTGTTTGCTGAAATAGGATTTACTAGTACTTGTACTTGCTAATGCAGCATACAGGTAGTTGTGGTCCTTGAACATGAACAGGGCAATATCCAGCTGCATCGATTTGATCCTGTTTGATGCTTTGTATAGATTAGTCTAGTAAGCAATACCGAATCATTCAATGCTGCAAAAGTGCTGAGGTTTACACGAGGGTACTCAGGATTCAGAATTGTGGAAGGAGACTATTGGAACTCTCCACCTTATATTAAGATTTAAGTCAGCATAGCAGGTTAGTGGATATAATGTAATTAAATTAGAAAATGATATATTAATTACAAAAAGTTGAAGAAACACAAAAGGTTTTAAAATCAAGTTAAAAGGAAGAAGATTACCATAAACCAAGGTCTGCAAATATTCTGTAGTAGAGCTCAGTCCTTCACTTCCAAACTCTTCTGTACTAAATATTTGAGGAACTCATCGTTTTTGTGCGTGCCTGCCTTTGCCACACTGTGCCTGTGCCTTCAATATGTCATCCATTCTGAAATTCCCCCAACTTCCTCTGGCCACACTGATGGAAGCAATGCTGTGTCACACATAACTATTCCACTCCTTTTTCTATACAATCAGGTTTGAGTTTTAGGGTGATAAAGTGTCTCTTTTCCTTTTTGCATTTGAGAGATGTAAGTACATTACTCCTCTTAATAACAGATACTCAAGCCTGAGTTATGCCCTTTTGATTTAAATGAGAAAGTTCCCACTGTATTCAGGATAGAATCTGACCATATTGCTCGCAAAATCCTGCATATCAAAAGTAGATTGGTCTCCAGAGACGGTGAATTTTAATGTTTGTTTTGAATGTGGTTATGCGAACATGGCTCTGAGCTTTGCAACATTTTGAGTTTGATTCTTGACTCTGGAACAAATCACTGCCAAGTGCTCTTGAAGTAGAGAGTGTATCAAACACAGATCAACGTTTCTGACCTGTATTCTCTTGCCCTGTGGGGTAAGATCTTTAAATGCAGTCAGCATCAAGGTTGAGGTCAGTGTTACTGATGTAAATGGAGTATATCACTGTCATCAAAGCACTCTATGTGGACACAGATGTTCTGGTGTTGACATATTCTTCTCTTTTGAAGTAAGGCCAAACATTTCCAGTAATGAGCTACTTGAAAAGAGGAAGCAGTATGCTGAAGGATAAGGAAAAAACAGATTTCATGCTAAAGAAAAAGATTATTTTTTAAAAAGAAAAAAACCAGAAAAATAAATTCTGATTAAAATGATATCTATTTTCCCCATACATGGTAATGGATTTACTGAATATTCTTTCCCAGAG
This sequence comes from Aptenodytes forsteri, assembly GCF_000699145.1. NCBI lineage: Eukaryota > Metazoa > Chordata > Aves > Sphenisciformes > Spheniscidae > Aptenodytes > Aptenodytes forsteri. The sequence continues at coordinate 7,467,125 of NW_008796165.1, read as the reverse complement.
GGACAGAGCAAAATAAAAAAGAACTAAGTAGGTTAAGTTCTGAATCCCTCTACCCATTTTTTCTGCATTTTTTGTGGACGCGCTATGTTGACACTAAATAGTATGGGGTTGTGTCAGTTGCATCAGTCAAATTTCACTGCAATGAATCACAGCTCATACGTAGAAAGACAGCATTGTGTCACGCCGTGTTACATCAGTTGCACTTCATAGCAAACTGGACAAGATGAAACTGAAGATTTTATTTCAAGCCAGTGGAATGTGCTGCATCTGATCACTTAGCATTTTTGCTTAAAATTAGCTGTTTCTTCAGAAGTATTACACCAAGATTTTAAAGAATTGGTGTTTTTTCTCAATAATGACTACTACAAATATAAAAACCTCAATTACTATAATAGAGACCTGTTCTGTTTTGACTGGGTCTTCTTTCTTTGTCTCATTTGTGGAGGTGAAGAATTTGAGGGGAGATGGTTTTGAAGAAATTAAATTTTTGCTGTGCTGATGCAGTTTCTACTGTAATCTTCTTTTTCTTTGCTGCTTCACTTAAGTGCAACCTAATTTTGTTGCAGTTTCTTAATCATGATTTCACATTAAAAGCTCTGTCCTTGGAAGCTATTCATAAATACTTCCATGTGGGCATAGCAGTGGAAGACCATTTAAGTACATATACCGTACTATTATATTGATTGCACGAAGTTTTACAAGTTTCTCAAAGTGAAATAGAAGAGTGAGTTGTTCAAGAGGCAGCAGATTTTCCAAATGATGAAGTGAGCAAATATTCCCTTTGGGCAGAGAACCGCTATAACTCTTGATTATTCAGTGTGAGCATTGCCTCATTGGGGACATTAGTTTTTCAAATTGTGCTAATCTTTTAAAAGTAACAACTGGCCACTCATCACCTTAGGTATTTCAGCAAGATCATGTGCAAAACTCTAATTAGTATTTATAGAACAGCAACTCCTCCCAGTAGAATAGTAGCGGTAGCTGGCAAATATCTGGTTGACACCTGTTAAGTCTTCAGACATCCATTGTATTTTATTCTGCATTTCAAATGAGCAGAGAGCAGTAGGTGAAGTCCCCATAATTAAGGGGTAAAGGATAATAAATAACATAGTTCTTGAGTGGATGAACACAAGGTTAAAGGCTGTTCTGCAGTTGTGATGCCGTATTTCAGGAATTGTTTGTTTGTAAGTAATAATGCTAGCTAAAATATTATGGAGCCTTCAGCATATGAGAGAGGATTTATGTCTAGATTTACATGTGTTTTGTTTATAATGTCAGATTTCAAACTGCTTCTTGGCAAAGCAGCTACTTTCTTCCCTGTCTTTTATCTCACTTAGCATTGATGGCTTTTAACTGGATAGCTGCCTTCCCCAGCAAGCACTCCACTACCTCTGTTGCTATAACATCTACTGTTAAATACTCACAACACATTGCTTCTGAAGCGTTTTTCTTTTCCAGTAAACCTGGGAGTACAGAAAAACTTCTAGGTAATTAATTCAAATTTGAATCTATATGTATCTTGGTAAATATTGTCATGATGAGGAATTTTGGTAGACATCGAGATAAGCAATGCAAGTTTTATGAACAATACTCCCATATGTTCCATTCATCAGAAGGGGACAAAACTGAGAAAATCTGAATTTTGAGTAGCTAAAATGTGTTGATTCTTGCCAAGTTTCTTTAACATTTGTGTCTACAATGCAGTGTTACAATCACTACCATGTCTACCAGGCTGCATTATACATTCAGAGACTTTCAGCAGCATTTTTAGTATGTATTTATATATCTTTAGCCATAAGATAAGCTGTTTGTGAAATGAGCTGTCATTTGTGGTGAAACAGTTTGAGAATAAAGCACTATATATATATAGCTTGCTAATCTGAAAGACTAGAATTGCTTACTATAAAATATATAGTGGGCTAGAGTTAGTGATAACATCACCTGAATTTAGGTAAAGAAGATGAACAAGCTGTTATCATTACCCGATTCCTTCCTTGGACTATTTTACAACTTTGGATACTCTCTGAAGTTTATTCCTTTGCCAGTTTTATCATGTAATGTGTGCTTGTTCTTGCTTTCCTGAGGGATCTGGTGAGAATGCTTTTGGAGGTTCAGAAATAAGTCCCATGGCACAGGTGTGTGTTGATGCAGTCTTTGCCAGGTGCAGATCTGGCTCCTCAGAGCTGCTCCCTCCCTTGTGCTAGTACAACTCTGCATAGGATCACCAGACTGGGAGCTGGCCCAGGTTAAAAGTAAACTTTCAAGGAAGAGAAAGAGGATTTAGTCTCGGTCTGGTTCATCACATAGATCCAAAACAAGCTATATGGGTCCAGCTGGAGGAGCAGTGAGGGAGGTGGGAATAAGTGGCTGGAGCAGGGGCAAGGGAATGAGGATAGCAGCTGCTAGGAAAATGCCTAGAGAATTGTCTATGGAACCACAGCCTCCATTTCAATAACTTGTAGCATTTTATTTGGAGAAAATAGGGAAAAAGACATTGCAGTATTGAACTTTTAAAATCCCACATTGAGTGATAAGCAGGAGTAGTCTTGTCTTAGTTTTACTATAGCTCTTTGGAAGGAAATAAGATGTTTTAGACAGTTTTGAGGTTGGCATGAATATGAATAAAATAACTGCCTCTGAAGTCAATCCCTGGGTAAATTAATGTTTGTGTGAATCTTGTGAAATAACAAAAGAAACAGACCTAACCACTCTACAAACCCATAAAAAAAAGCATTCTCTTCCCCCTTCCCAGTCCAGCAAAGGTAGTTATTCCTGGGAATGTAGAGTAGGTTACATATCACTCTTACCAGCAACAGCTTTCATGGAAATACTGCCTCTGAAGTCAATCCCTGGGTAAATTAATGTTTGTGTGAATCTTGTGAAATAACAAAAGAAACAGACCTAACCACTCTACAAACCCATAAAAAAAAGCATTCTCTTCCCCCTTCCCAGTCCAGCAAAGGTAGTTATTCCTGGGAATGTAGAGTAGGTTACATATCACTCTTACCAGCAACAGCTTTCATGGAAATAGAGGAAAGTATATATTCTGCTGACACCAAGTATGAATCAGACCCCAAAACTAAGGTGTTTATTGTGCAAACTAAATGGGATTAGTTTGTGGCAAGAAAGAAAGATAAATTTTATTGACTGGATACTTTACTGGAAATTTAAGATGCATGGCATTATGTTGGGGAAAACTAATAACAAGGAAATTAAATTAATATAAAAGAAAGCAAATGAATTTTAGGATTCAAAGAGAAAATAATGAAGAAGCTCTAAAGGACTGCTAAGCCATCATCTAAAAACCCTAGCTATTTTATATGTATGTATGTGTTTCCACAGCATTTATGTGACTGATCTCCTATAAATCAATTTATTTAGATTACAGCAGAGTCAAAAGGCCCCAGCCAGGATCAAGACTCATTGTGCTTAGTGCTGTGGAAACATATAAACAGACAAAGTTCTTTTCCAAAGTTGTGAAAATTTTATGATTGATTTCAGTAAGAGCAAAGTTAGGCCAATACTGAGCACTTCTGAAAACTCCATCCTTAAAGATTTATTCCAAGCAGTAACTGTTTAAAAAATGACATACTGCTTACATAAGAGTCTAAATATTTGATGGTTATAGTATTTACATCTAAAACACCAGAGGCTATGTGCTTTAATACCTCAATCTGTTTCCCATATACTCTGTCAACATGAGTTCCCTGCATTGATTGAGGACACTCTGTGATCCCTAAGGTTGTATTCATGAAAGGTTACCCTTGGTACTACTTTATTCATGAAAGGTTTGAAGCACATAGGAAACAAATGGGTCTATTCCTGCTAGGTACATTTGTGTCATCTATAAATACTTAATTACTGGGGTGCTGATGAGAAATTCAAAATCTTAAAAAAGTGCAGTTGCCTGAAAATAGTTCCCCCATCACCAGTGCAAATCACAATGAAATTTGCAGTTGGGAGGTTTTCTGGCAGTTTAAAACAACTGAATTGTAGGGTTTTCCCACTACAGTCCCTGCAAAATATGACCAGAGCTGTGCATTGCATCCCATCATGAAACAGGTCATTCTCTTTTCTCAGGTGATGGTCATTTGGTGGAACTGATTGCATGAAAAGTGTTCACAGAACTGGGTCCCTAACCTTGGCAGGTTTAAAAAAAGTATATAAAATTGAGTCTTTTTCCCCCAAAATGAGTCTGTAAGTTAGATAAATATGGGCAGCACTGAACTCAAAGCAGAGTCAAACTATCAAGAGGACATTGCAGCTTTTCATTGCAATTTTGTACTTTGAACTAATGGAGCGAAGCAGAATGGAAATCACCTCTGTTAAGAATGGCATTTATCAGCCGTAAGTACTCAGTAGTAAGAGCCCTACACAGACAAAGCTGAGTGTCACCAAGAAATGTACTTGAAAATCAGACTGTTAACACAAGACTACACAAATAAGAGCCAAAAACTGCAATCAGAAAATGCAACATCTCTTTAAGAATGTTTTAATGGTCTGAAGAGTGCTAGACAAGTTGAATTTAACAAGATGTAATAACCTATGACATAAAATAATTGAGAATGCACGAGGACACAGCACAATCAGGTTAAATTTTGGCTTTCCTTCACTTAGCCTTGCAACTTCAAAGATCTTTCAACATATGATTTTCAAAATAGTACTGTTGAAATTTACATATGACATAAAAGCATAGGATGTGCAATATATCAGAAATACAATTCTAAATAAAGTTAGGGCTGAAATATCCAGCCTAATATTTTTAAATATTTGTTTGAATCATTAACAACAACTTTTTCATTCATTTTCTGTGAAAAAACAATATTTAGTGCAGAGGAAAAGGTAATGGGAACTATTCATTGTGAACTTCTGATAAAAGTGAGACGGTTATCAGGCACCTGTCTTATATTTGAAGTGCCATGGTAAAAGCCAAAGCAATGAGTTCCATTTCTTTTTTAATGGAACATAAAATAGAAGACAAAAACATTTTGCTGTACTGTGGAAATTGAGAATTGTAGAGAAAATAAGTAGTAAATAAGTATGGCAGGTGATAATGCAGGAACAGAACATTAAAATTATAGGTGCTGTATGTTGAACTTTCTCTCATGGGATTCGACAGTTGTATATAAACCCAAAATATAAAAACCTAATTTTTCTGCTGTGATTACTAGGGTTAAGTTATGAATTAACTTCTGTATGATATGTCACCGGTTTGAGAAAATTAAAATTTAATGATAATAGAACAGAGATAAGATCTTTCCTGCATCTCTAGATGCTGAGGCAGTGGCTAAAGTTTGTTTTTTCAACTGCTTCAAGTAGGATTATTGAATTCTAGCTTGAAAGTGAAACTTCATCTTCCTGCTTCACTGTATTAAGCATCTCTGAGATTGAAAACCTAGCAAGAGCTCTCCTAGTGTGATTAGAAAGTATCCAATATTTTTTGGCAGCAAATACTAATTCCAATCTTTCTGTCTAGTACTGCTCAGTCTGGATAACTGGCTTTCAGATGCTTTGGGTAATGGAAAGGTGAGGCTCCAGGCTCTCAGTGGAAAGCTGGCAGCTTTGCTGACAGTTCCCTACCTCTCAAAAATAAGAGTGGCACTGGGGAGGGGAAGGGCTGTGCTGGGTGAGGGGGCTGGGTAGTACCAGTCCTTGGCTGGAATATCATCGCTTTGGAAACTGTGAACCATTAGTATAGGTTTGAACAACACAGCACCTTCATTACTGCTCTCAGATGTTCATGTTTCTCTGTGTACATCCTCTCTGCCGCTTAGTAGCTCTGTTGGTGGTATTCAGGTCTGGTATTTATCTGCCCAGGGTCTTGGGACATTGGGCAGCCAGGCTGGAGAGTCTCTCTAGTACCAGTAACGGAGTCCCCAGGTCTGGGACTTATTCACAGCATGGTTATGCAGATGGGCTGCAGGTGAGCTGTGCAGCTGAAGTGCAGGTGTGCATCCTCATTGCATTATATTTGCTACAGGTGTGCAGGTAGTTGGAAAAAAAAAGGTGCTTGTGTCTGCTCTTCTCCCACACAACAGATGGGAGGCTCTAAGGCAGGAGGTGAGCTCTGTTTGTACTAGCTGGTGAGGGTTTTTTCCAGCTCCCAAACCTCAATAGCACACGAACTATTTAACCGATTTTATTTTTTAACAGTGAGCTATGTATGGCAATTATTAAAAATAATGACAAAAGCCCCCATTAACTATGCATTTCAGTTGGACCACTTCATTTGAAGCAAGGCGTCCTGGGGTAGGGCCTGGCTGTGGTGGGGCTGCTCCCACCCCCAGGGGCCGCTTTCCCTTAGGTGCTGTCTGCATTCCCCCCTTGTGTTGCTCAGGCTCTGCCTTGTGTAATTTTGTTGCTTTATTTCCTCATTTTTTTTCCCCTTCTGTGCTTTTGAACAGCCGCCCTCCTCAATTCTTCCAAGCCTGAAGAGAAAACAGTGGGTGCTGGTGATGAGAGGGCCCAGGATTTGCCAGCGTGCCCCCTCCCTTTGGAGGTGCCTGCAGGTGTGTAAGCAAGTTGTGGGTGTTGCTCAGGTGCCATCTGCCCACAAACAGTGTGGCTGAGGGAATCGTGTCATGAGAAAAGCAGTAATGAAAAGAAAGTGTCCTACCAGCAGCACAAGAATTAGATTTTTTTTATTAGGGAGTAGTTGTAAATTTATTAAGGAATTGTACCGGGTAGCTGGACTCACAGTGAAATGATTTCAAATGGCAAAATTAGTAACTTCCAAAATTGGGAATTGCTATCAAGACTGAGGAAGAAAACTGTGTTTGTGTTAGCTTTTTGTTTGAAGACTTTACTGTTGTTGAGCCTTTTTCAGGTACTGTTGTAAAAAATACTGTATTCATTCTATTAAGAATTTTGCAAAATATTTTATTGGAAATTTGTGATACCCTTCAGCAAATTTATAGGAAAGGCCATTGCAGCTCAAGATAAAGAGATTTGACTTAAAAGGATAGAATCGCCATAGAAAGAAATTGGGGAATATCCAAGTTAAAATAATTTACCATGCCTTTTAATATTTGATAAAACTCGCTCTGAATATTTTTCTCAGTGTAGTTAAAAAGCACCGATACCTCATAGCTTTGAGACCAGCAGTGATATAATAATTTAGCTTTGATAAGGAAAAGAATTTTTCCCCATCTGCTACTCTACTGAATAGTTTAATGCTCTTATGGTTGTCTTTTAAATGTCATTCAGTCAATGAAGGGGAGTCATACAGCATATGTATGTTTGTGTGTAGTTTTTTTATTAAACATAGTTCCCTGGGCTCTCCTGAGGGACTGTCGCTATCCTGGGGGTGCTGGTGGAAGAGATTGGGGTGCAAATCCTACTCGGAAAGCGTTTGGCTCATCTGGGCTATGTGAACTTGAGGAATGACTCAGCAAGGGGAAAAGTGCCGCTGCAGGTGCAGTCGGCAGGGCTTTACCTTCAGGAGCAGCCTCTGTAGCTAAAAGCAAAATAAGTCAAAGTAAGCAGTGAAGGAAACATATTCAGATTCACTGGGTGCTAATTCCTGCAGGCAAAAGTCAGATACTTTTTTTAAAAGGAGGAAAAAAGGGGAAATACTGTTTGTGCACCTGGTGAAATGAAGGGGGAGTTGATTTAGGTGGGAGTCATGGATATAAATATAGTTTTCTGTATAAGTTTTAAAAAAAAAAAAAGTCTTGTGTTGTAGTGCTGTATGTCACACTCCTTGAGCATATGCGGTTATGTAAACTTACAGTTATGTCTGAAAAGCACATAGGCTTTAAAACCAGTAAATTACATGCAATCTTGGCCTTTAATCATGTACTGAGAATGATCACCTGGAGAAAATTTCCACTGTTGTGGAGTTGCAAGCTAAGTGTCTTACTCAGAACACAGAAACAAGGGGAGAAAAAGTATGAGGCATCAGTTACACAGAAGAAAACATGAGTATCTTTTCTTTTGAAAGTATTTAACAGATGTAATTGCATTCCTGCCATCATCCCTCTGAGTAAGCATGGATCTGGATGTTTGTACATCAGTCTGAAAGGGAACACTGAACTGCAGGTCTGCTGGTAAAGAAGCCAGTGCAAAGGGTAGAGTGCACGTCAATAATCACGATGTCTTAAAGCAGCATGTAGGAGTCAGAATCGTGCTTTTCTATTTCTGTAACTGGGCGATCTACTGAGAGTTCTTCTTTCAGACTTACTCTGAGGCATTCCCCCCCACCCTGATGTGAGATACCTGTACATCAGAAGTTAGAATCTGTGATCTGTGTGACTATATTCTTCAACAAGGGTCTCAAGTACAGTGAAAATAATCAGTGTTCTGGATTTGTCATTTCTAATACTCATGAACTTGTATCTGTGTACTATGAAAGTATAGAAACCAATAACCTAGATGAATCATAAATGTCTGGAGTGTGTGTGCATATGTGTTTGTGTGTGGGATGCTCCTTCAGTTTGTTTTATTTTCCTTTTATTTTGGCAAAGAATTCCAAGTTTACACTAAGATGCTGGCCTTCAAAAACATATCTGAATAAAGGAAGTGAAAGAGTGGATAAAAATGGAGAGAAAATAGTAGCCCGGCGTGAAATGTGTGACTAACACTGTGTCTGAGGCCTCTGGATACTAAAATTACAGAAGGAAATAAATTACATGTTGACTGCATGTTTTTCTTCCACTCTTAGAGCAATAGAAACCAGGATGTCTTCTATATAAAGTAACGGTGAACTTAACCGTAACCAAGCATGGGAAACTGTATTTTAGTTCTTAAGACTCTTATCTTGCAGCACAATAGAGCATAGCATTTACATTCACAGTACTGCCACTGTGTGGTTTCCCCTGAAATTCTGCAGGTAGGGAAAGCCATTCTCTGCCACACCATCAAGACACTCAAAGCAGTGTGTACATGTGGGAAGGAGAGTGATGGCAGTGAAAATTGCATGGATGCATTTCAAAAGACTTATTCTGTTGTATTTTTGGTTTTAGTTTTGGCTTGCTTTTTGAAGGAGGGATTTCACGCTTGTAAAGTTTCTGCCCTCCAAATATATGTTGTCAGCACAACCTAGCATTTCAATACCTTTATATTTACAGTTGAAACTGGAGGTTTTTACTTCTTGTTTCAAAAGTTGGTACACAATTTTAGGTTCAAACCAAACTTGTTATTAGAGTTTCTTTTTAAGGTTTTAGTTCTTTGAAAGTACAGTGCAATGAAATAAAGATATATATCTGCTGACAGAATCTTGTGCTAACATAAATAAAGGCTGTTTATAGCTTTAATTTAACATGTAATTAATAAAAGCTATTTCTCTTGAAGCCACCAAAAATGTAGATTAAGGTTTAGAAAACCTTCTGGTAAGTGAAGCTGAGATGCTTTATAGCAGATGCACAAGTGGTGTATATTTTCACAGACAACATTTACAAGTATCACTAATACATTCTGTCTGACAGCATGAGCCACATGCATGAGAAGTTAATGGTCACTAATGCCTCAATATAAGCTATTTATTGGAATATCTTTTTTTAAGATTCACCTTTAAATACAGGCATTTGATATTTTGAGTTCTACTTTCGAAATGCACTTCCGTACTCCCTTCTTATGTTGGTATCCAAGCATTTTTGTTTTGTGTGGTTAAAAAAAAAAAAACAAACCCAAAACCCTCACCAACATTATGAACAATTTAAAATGTCGCAAAACCCTCTGGCACTTAGTAACACAATACTGTTATTGAAGTCAAACTTAAAAAGTTTAAAAAAATACTTTAGGTCAATTTTATTAAAATACAGTATCTTTTTACCATACTAGTGGTAAATGAAACTCAAACATCTAGAATTATTGAACAGTACTCATTTTTCATTTTTTACCTCCACTTTCTGCAAGGCTATGCTGGATATCTTCCATCTTAGTTTCAAACTAAACAGCTGTGTTTTTCTAATAATAGTCAATTAGTCTTTTTTTTTTTTCAATATATAAAAATAGAAAATGGTGAAATATAAATGTCTCAAATATTTGTGGCATATCTAAATGTGGCTAGGTAGGCCAGAGTCTGAAAATCTGGAAACTAATAATGACTGCTGCATCTTTGACATTGTTTGACTTCTACTGTCCTTCTCCTGTTTCATGTTGTATTTCCTTGAATGTGAGAGATGAACTTCAGAAAACAGTGCCTTGAAAACAAGTACAGTATATTACAGACACGAAAACTCAGCAGTACTCAGAAGTTGAAGTCACGTATTCAGTTGCACAATAATAATAATAAGCTAATTGTGAAGTTTTTAATTGCAAAGGAGGAAGCTTTTTATTCAGTAAAGAAAACTTCTATAAGAAATAAAAGAAGGAAAAAAAATGACTGCTGCTTCAAATGATGGTACCACACGTGGATTGCACAACAGGGCTGAACCTCTGAAAGTGCTCCCCAGTCAAATAACTAATAGCTGCCTAGGACATGTATACAGATGAAAACAATTGCCTTGGGTGGATAAAATGAGTCAACTGAGGTAGAAGGAGGACTTTAAAAGTAAATACTGAGACCTTGACAGATTTTGAAGAGTTAGGGTAATTCTGCTTGGGTTTTTGTGGGGCATAGAGTGTGAGAAGGCTGATTTCAGGAATTGAGCCAGCTCAGCCAAGGTGGTTATAACGTTTTGTTGTCTTCTGCTCCGAGTCCCATCCCAAGATAGAAATATAATGCTTAACTAGTGTTTATTATCACATTTTACAAGAGGAGAGATAAAGGCAAAGGATAATAGATTTTTTTTCAAGGTCATTGTAAGGATCAGCTTCAGAGCAAACTCAGAATTTTTTCATTCTGTTTGCTTCTCAGTTCAGTGATCTGAAACCAACAAAAATCTACTACCAAATTTACTGCGTTATACTGTTGACATTATTACCTTAAAATTTCATCGAATACATAGCCTGGCTGTAAGCAGGTCCAACTTGGGTTTGGGTATTTATTTATTTTTATTCCCCCCCCCCCGAGATTTATTTTTCTAAACTCCTAGAGAAAGCTTGAATGTTTCCAGGCCTTCAGAGTGCAGAAAAATTGTTTGCTTTGTTTCAGAAGCATATTGCTGCTCCTAGCAGGATTTTATACACCTTTTTAGTTATAAAGGAATATTTATATTCACTTATTCTAATCTGAGAGCTAGAATTTGCCTCTCACAATATTTATATAGAAGTTATTTGCTGCTAGATTACTGAAAAAAATCACCCTTCTATCACCTCAGAATACTTGCCTCACTTTTTTTGTGTGTGTGCGTTTTAAAGCTGTCTAAAAATATACCCAGACACTCCAAACAAAGCAACAAAAAGGCTTCCCACCAGCTTCAGAACAATTAAACTTAGCGCTCCCTTCTAAATAAACCATGTGCTGGGTCAGTAGAGCCCACAAGAGACAGCCTCTTTAGACCCACTGTTTGCACGACTTTCTGCTATAGACCTTCTGCACCGGTTTGGAAGCTTGTCTCAGCTCTAACTGCCTAGAAAACCTGCACATAATGTTAGATTTAGCTTTCAGAAGTTTTCCAACTAAGTTTGAACCACTGAAATGAAGGTTCATAACCCAAAGGTTGTCATACCCTTTGTTGAAATGGTGCCCCTATAATGTGGCATATTAAATATTTAACATAGTTTGAAGCAGATAGAAAGCAATTTTGTTTAATTTTTCCTAAATATTAATGCTATCATGCACCTTAATCCTTTCATTATAATAAAAATTTGTTCAAGCTCATTCTTATTAAACATTTTCTAATTTTTAATGATATGGATGTTTTGCTTCTGATCCTAATAAGTAATAAGGCTGAAATGCCATTGTAAAGAAAAAGGGTGAGAGCTGGGAGGGAGTCTTCACTGGTATATAGGGAAGAATTACAGGCTAGAAAAATAACTCTATTTTTTTACCCAAGGACACAAACAACAATGCCTATCTCCTAAGTAACCCAGCTCAAAGTTTTGGGTCAGTTGTCAAGGAATGAAATGAAATACCTGCAAAACACTCAGTGAAATGACCTGGAAAATAATTTATAAAGAGGTTGCCATTCATTTCTGAGTGAGGACCGTTCTTCCATCTGTATCTCTGAACTGCAGAAAAAAAGAAAAAAATTCCTGGATTGGAATTCATTTCAAATCAACTTTTCTCTGCATACTAGAACAAAAATGTAGTTGGCAATTGTTTATAATGCTAATTAAAGACGTGTTTCTCCAAACACTTACAGTTAATAGGGTTACTGGAGGCAGTAAGCCCTTGATACCATAGCAAATGTTTCCCATAACCCATCCATCTACATCCAAAGACAGCAGCAAGGTATGCTACACATGAATATTAACAATGAAAAAGAAACAACTTTAAGGCAATATTGTTTAGAATTTGAATATATTTAGGCAATATTATGCTCAGTCCAAGTATATTGATGTGGCTCCACTAATTGCAGTAAAACAGCTGGCAACAGGGGTGGGTGGGGCCCATTTTGTACTGGGTCTAATGTTGCTGGTTTGTTTTAAAAATTCTTTGTTTAATCTTCTTTTCCTTCTTTCTCTCATCTAATTCTAATTTACACACACACAAAAAAAGGAAATTCACACCTTTCCTTTAAAACTATATTTTTATTATTATGCAGCTTTTCTTTCCTCATGGACTGTTTTTAATTTCCAATGTCCACAGCCCTTCAGTAGCACAGAAAAAATATTGCTAATTTGCTTGTATACAAAGAACTTTATTGCACTTGTGGTAGATGCACTTTTTTAAAAAACAAAATAGTTTCTTTTAAATATTAAGCTGATTAAAACAGTCTTTGCATAATTCTTAGGCCTGCTGAATCCCATGTTAGTTGATTTTCTGAGCCGATATAACTCATGTGTGGAATAATTATATAGATATTTCTGTTGAGAAAGCAAAGAATGAACTTGCAATATAAAGAACTGAGTATAGTAGCTGTAGGGATTGTGAATACAATAGGTCAGTACTCGTTTTCATGTCAGTGTAAATCTGGAGAAACCTTTGGATTTAGCTGGAGTTATTTTAGATTTACATCACTGTAAGATAGGCTACTTACCCCTACTTCATTATATTATAGGATATTGTGGTCACAATCCATTGAAGCGCTTGCTTAATCTTGAAAATGTGAGTAGTTTACTGAAGTCGAAGTTGAGCACAAATTTAAGTGCTTTGCTGGATATGGGCTTCTCCTCTTAAATGCCAGCAATGCACAGATAGTCATCAACTGTATATCCCACTTGCTTCTAAACCGAATAACTGTATCCCAAATATGCCTAGATGAGATCAGCACCCATGTGAAGAGCAGCTGGCTGAGGCCAATCTAAAGGCAGACAGAGATGGAATTGTAGGTAAAGTCAAACACTCCAAGAATGGGAAAGCACTTTTATTTTAGAAAATGCTTCTGGATGGTGTGCTGCTTCTGGAAAATCCTGGTAGCGTGTAAAAAAACTCAATTCACTTTCTTCCTTCACTGAACAGCTAGAAGACTGTACTCTCTTCTCTGGTTGCATACCTGCCAAGGAATGTTGTTAGTACACTTGAAGCTTCTCTTAGACTGTACCAACTACTGAAGATACTATTGCGCTCCTTTCCTTGTGTCCTCAGAAAATACAGGGAAATTCTAGGCTAAATCTTACAGGCCAAACAGCACTGATATTAGTCTTAAAGTTGCTGTATATCTTGGCCTAAGATAATAAATTGAGACGGTCTTTTGGAATTGTCAAAGTGACAGTTCTCAAATCTTGTGGTCATAAGTAGCAAAGCTCAAGCTGATAGAAAACAGTTTCTCAGCAGGGTTTGTGGTTTTGATCTCTTCTACTGGAACAGATTAGAAGAGTGAGGAATCTTACTGTCTTCCGTAACAAAATGGAGAACTTCTGTCAGCAACTGTGATGAAAACCAGTAAAAACTAAGAGTGGAGAAAGAGCAGGAAGTAAAAAGGAGAGATTTGTAATAGTAGGAGAAGCTTTAGGAGAAAGAAGAAAATATCCTAACAAATCGTCAGTCCTAACAGAAGCATGATGCAAACCAGAACACCTGCCTCTGTGAAACTGCATATTTATTCGATAGGATCCATAGCAGTCTCTTATGATGGATAGCCAAATTCTATCTGAAATCAAGAGGGAGATTGTCTTTTTCCTAGTTCTGAATAAAAGAACAACCACTATGTCCTTCATGTAAGTGGAAAATGCGAAGAACAACTTGCAGTACCTACAGATGAGGTTTATGAAGGTAATTAACTAGTGTCAGAGATACTAAGGAATTCCTCAGTCATGCCTGTGACTTTGAAATAATATATTAACAAACCGATTTAATGAGTCAACCCCAGAAATCCCGTGCTGGATTTCTTTCTTAATGTAAGTACTTGAAGTAAAAATTCTTGGCAATAAGATATGTTAGCCTGAATAGTCTTGTAAGGGAAGTGGTAGATGCTTCACTATGCAGAGGATTTGATGAAACACTGCAGCCTGGGCTGTAAGGAGGAATTCTACAAGGACAATGAGACTCCCACAGCTTTAACCTGTGTCCCTGTGTAATTTCTCTCCAGCCGTTTAGCTTTACACTGATGTGAACATAGGAGGTTTTGATCTTCGTCGGGACCTCTGTGCAGCAAAACCTATATACATTGAAAGATGCTACTTAGGACTTCAGGAACATTATTCATTTACTTAAGGTCATACACTACATGTTGCCTAAGTGCTCTGCTAGATCAGTGACAAAGCTGTGTACTTTTTGTCTGTAAGTGTAGGAGATGATTAGCCATGATATTTAGCTTACTTTTTAGTGAAATTAAAAGGGGATGACTTCAAGTAAAAACTGCAAACGGTCATGTGGGCTGTCTGAAGAAGTCTTCTGCCGTTTCATATCAAAAAAGCTCAATCTACATCTCGCTGAAATCAATATGTTTTAGCCAACATTTCAATGAGTGTAAAATTCCCCAAATAAGGGCTGCAATATAAATGCTGTTTCTTTTGCAGTGCTTATAATGTTCTAGAATATTTTTAAACAAGAAAGAAGGGAAGGACCATGTTCTGTGTCACCCACAGTAAAGACAGGCAAGTACACAGAAATACAACCTATTAATAGAATAGTGAAACTGAAGATTTGAGTCTAAAAGTAAATTAAGATTTTTTTTTTTTAATGGCCTAACTAAATAATGGTATATTCTTCTTTTTGGCATTAATAGATGAACCTCCGTACAAGATGTTGAATCTGGTAAATCTCGGTGGTTTCCTGACTGTCAGAATGTACCTGGCAAGCTTAAAGGAGAAAAATGGTAATAAAGGGGAAGAAATAACTTGACATTGATGTTACATGCCCACATACTAACTTGACTTAAAGTAGATATGTAAGCTTAGGCCTAAAATATCTCTCAATATCGTTAGAGCAGAGAGATTTTTAATGTTTTTCAAATAAAAAAGGTTCTTTAAGTTCAGGAAGATTTACAGAAGTATGACTGCACTCTGCATGTAATGGAAACCTTAATTTCACAAACCTTTCAATGGTATGGTAGAATGTCTCTTATATGCATGCCTTTCTTCACAAACATCAGGTGTAAAGGAATTTTTCTTGAACCTGTAAAGATCTTTTGAGTCACAGAAAAATAGGTAGTTACAAAACACACAGCTACGTACATGA
Source organism: Aptenodytes forsteri (assembly GCF_000699145.1). NCBI lineage: Eukaryota > Metazoa > Chordata > Aves > Sphenisciformes > Spheniscidae > Aptenodytes > Aptenodytes forsteri. The sequence goes on along the minus strand of NW_008796165.1, from coordinate 7,451,518 downwards.
AAAATATTGAAGTTCTATTTTAAGTATTGCTTGGCATATCAAAAACTTTGCACTGGTAATTGCATTGTCAATCATGTACTGTCCCTAAAGAAATAATAGGTTAAAATCTAGTCATTCTTTTTTTTCAATGGATACAAAATTGAGTTTTATAATGAGAAAATAATACAAATTATTCCCTCCAAGAATTAAACAGCGTATATTGCACAACAAAATTACCATAAGCAACAGTTAAATCCTGAATTGTACTTGAAATATCTGCATTTTCCAGCTTCCTACAGTCTTTTCTTTAAACACTTTGAGCTACAGTAATGCCCACTGCATATAACTTGAAACCTGCAGAAGGATTATAGTTGATATAAGCTGATGCGCTGTTGATGCGCAGTTTGCAAGCTGTTTAATGTTAAAAGTTCTACTGAAACTGTCAGTAGAAAGTCTGTGAATAATTTCAAAGACCCTCCCAAGCTTATCTGTTCTCTTGCTTCCAGCATGCTGCTTTTAGTAATGAAACTAGCAGACTTGGAGTTGCTGCTTGGCTAGTGGAAAAGTGACTTGGAAGCAGTTTCACCACAGTTGTGTAAGATTGAGAGAGATGCTTCTCTCTTTCACTGCTGGAACAATTACCACTCGTTCCTAGTAGTAGTGAGACTCATATTTCAACAAATAGAGGTGGAAAAAATGTTCTGTGTATATGGGTGAATGCTGCATGGTCCCCAGGTTTAGATCTCATTGAAGAAATCTTCTTCCCAGAACCTAGTTGACTTGCGTGGTTGCTACATCCTGCAGGGTGTCTTTGGGTATGCTTATGTGTGCTGTTTTAAAAAATCTGCCGATTCTTTGTGGAGTATGTAAAAGACTAAAATAATTAATTAACTATCTTTTTGGATAACCTTTTTAGTACTAAGAGCATACATGGAATTGGACTTTCTGCTTTATTCAAACATCATTTGGTTGGATGGTTTATTCCCTATTTCAGATTGAAAGGCATTCCTTCACAGAAAGATTCTGTGATGGCAGTGGTCAGCCCAGACTTTTAACCTTATCTTATGGAAGTTTTGAAATACCAGTTGATCTAAGATTTTTTGCTAGTGCCTTGCAAAAATCCTTATGCTTTCAATAATCTGGTCTCATCTAAGCTCAAAATAGATGATAGGTTTGTTCTAGTCTTGACGAGAGTCTAGCAAGAAACAAGAGTGTGGTGATTAGGATTCAGTATTTCTCATAACCATCCATTACTTATCTGAAGTTCAAATCTGTTTGGTGGGGGTTTTTTGTTTGTTTGTTTGTTTTCTCCTTCTAGGAAAGGGAATGATATCTAGCAAAGGTTGTTATTGTAGAGTTCTTTGTGAAATCACTCTTAGCTTGTTGGGAAATGTCCCAGTTAATGGAAGACTTCAAATAAGAAAAAAGTTGAAAGCATGAATGGGCAAATATTTTAGCGAGCTTTTTGGGGGTTTAGGTAGTACTTCAGTAACAAAGAAGCAAAAATAAAAATCTGTAGTTCTCAGTGTGCAAAATTCCTGTTGGCTTAAAGGAGTTAGGCCTACAAACGTAAAATAAGCATTTTAAATAAGCTTAATAGGAGCAATAGTCACTATTGAGGTGGACTGTTTCCTTTGTAGTAAACAGGCGGTGCAGTAAAAGGTGATCTACTGTTGTAGAGTCTTTACTTCTGCTACTTACTATGGTACCATGGCAACATCAGAATTAGACACAGAGAATGGGGCAAGCAGCCCAGTAGAACATAATGAAGAGTACACAAACAACGTGTTACAGGGAATCTACAGAAGAAATTATTAACAAGCAAATATAATAGGGTTCTGGGGAGAAAGTGGGAACATTGTAGAGCTCTTCTGGGAACAGCTTGAGTATGGGATTTGTTGGTACGAAATGCAGAAACAATTGAAGAAAGAATATTATCTAGATTGGTAAGAGGAGTGGGAACATTAAATTCTGCTACTGCAGAGGGGTAAGTGACACTTCTAGGTTGGGAAGAGTTAGAGACCAGTTAGCTTTTGGAATCCGTGAAAGCTGCAATTTATTCTAGATATAGAGAAACAATAATTCACTACTGCTGTGCCTGTATATTCAATCATCAGTGTCCTAATTAGGTCCCTTCAGTTATTTTTGTGTGTCTGTCTGAAAGAAGAGTGTAGGCTTCTGTGTTGTAAGAGTTGTTTAGGGTAATCAGCTGTCCAGATTTACTCTGCAGTCCTAACAGAAGATAGAGGCAGTTACTCACTAACACTGTTTGCACTGCAGAAATGCATAGGTACCTTGGTTTTGACAGACTGCAATTACGAGTGATAAAACTACAGTACAGTGAATATATGATTCCGAATCAAAAATATCTGGTGATCATGGTGTCTCAGATCAATATTCATGTCTGAGAATTCAGCAGTCACAGATTATAAACCTATCATGGGAAATGAGATTAATGCAAAATCATAGCCATGATTGCATATGAGACTTTAACGAATGTAGATCACAGCAGACTGTTGTATTTTCATTTTTGACTGCTTTTGTTTCTCACAGGAGGTGTTTATGTGCCTTGTTTCAAAGGGTTTGTGTACACGTTGCAAATTTACTACAACAATGTCGTTGATTTTTGTTCCCCAGCTGTTGTGGGTAGCATGGGTATCTTTGTACCACCTGTGCAGCTGGAGGTCCTTACTTCAGCTGATTGCAGATTACAGGTTTGGATGTTATCAAATTAACCTTATGAACTGCTTTGGTTATTCTCAAATCAACCTTATGACCTGCATGTCAAAATTGTTGCAGCTGAATGAGTATGAGCATGTGAGGATTAAGGTGCTGGGAATGCTATCCTACTATTTAATCTCAAAAACAGCCTGGAAGACATTGCTTATGAAATTGATTGATCCCTCTGGTGTGAGGAAATGATAAGGTTGTGAGACACAGACAGCATAAAAAATGTTTTGTGCATGACAAATATGTTAAGTTTAATGCCCACTCTTACACTGTGACAATTGTATTGCTGGTATGACAGCACTCCCAATGCAGGCCTGGATTTGGTTCTACAGTCAGTAACCTCATTATCAATCATTGCGTTCTTTGCCTCGGTCTTCACTGACAAGGTCTCCCAAGCCTCTAGGACCTGTTTAGAGACAGGGTTCAAGTAGAGCTGCCAGCAGTGGATGGAGATTGAGACGGGGATTACTTGAGGGAATGCAACCCGTTCAGGGCCATGGGAGCAGATGGGCAGCATCTGAGGTGCTTGGAGAGCTGGCTGATGTCCTATAGAAGCCACTGTCTATCACCTTTGAAAGATCATGAAAACGGGGGGAGGTTCTTGATGACTGGAGAAAGACAAATGTTGTACCCATCTTCAAAAATATCCAAGAGGTCTACACAAGGAAGCACAGGCCAGCTGACCTCACTTTGGACCCTGGGAAAATCGTGGAGCAGGTCCTCTTTGAAGATGTTTCTGGGCATGTGAAGGGGAAGGCATTTGGATGCTTAACCAACCTGATTGCCCTCTATGATAAGAAAAAGGGATTTGTGGATGATGGGGAAAGTGGTTAGTTACCTCAACTTTAACAAGGCTTTTGATACTGTCTTTGAGAATATTTTTGTAAGTTAAGATGCTTTGGTCTGAGTGGGTGAACAATTAGACAATCTCCAGATATCAATTCAGGTATCTGAATGTAGAACAGAGAATCCCAAAATATCTAAGGGAATTCAGTTAATAGTCTCCAGGGAATGATTCAAAATTGTTCAGAATGTTTTCAAGTGATAAAGTCAGCTACTCTTTGCAAGGCTGCAAAGCATAAACAGTACTTGAATTTTATTTATTAGAAAGGCCATACAGTTTTATTTTTACACACAGTATTCAAGCCAACAGAAGGTAATGAAGAGTATGCATTAAAACTACAGTAATTGTGTTTGTTTAATAGTAACATTGTAACATTAAAACTCTTACTTATTATCCCTCTTTATTAATAAATAATTACTATTTTTGTTGTTCATTTATGGTAATACCCACTATATGCTAGGAGGTCATCAAACACTGAAAATAACAGTTTCTTTGTTCATGAGGAAATTCAGAGCTACGGTTGAGGCTCTACTGTGCTCCTTTGTTATTCTCAACAGCGTTTTTTTCAATGTACTAGGATTATACTATAAGGATAATTATGTATTAAAATACTATGCAATATATTAATATATTAAAGATTGAACCAAACTTTAAATTCTTAACATGTGCTTGGGTGGTGACCTTTTGTCCTCATTATATAACCTCCTAATCCTTCCCAAGGTTTCTTTCTCAGTCTTGCTAGGGAATTGTGTGGTTAAACACAGCCCAGAAAGTCAGAATATTGTTCTGTTTGCAGTAATAAGAGTGTATGGATGTATATTAGTAAAAAAAGACAATAACACTTTTTGTTACTGCTTTGCTTTTAATTGGCTTTGATAGGTGACCGAGCTATGAGCTGGGAGGTCTGGGGGAGTAGAGGAGAAGGAAGCCTTCTTCAAAGCTGGAGCATGTGCTCTCCTCCTCCTTAAGGAAGTGGGCAGTGGCCAACTGGAAAGGTGCCAGGCACTGTTGGTCTGTTCGGATTTCCTCCCTCCCTGTACAATAGCTCACTGAATATGCAGAGATATACTTTCTGCACAGGTTTTCTGCCACTTCAGTCTGCTGCATCCAGTTGCTTCTGATAAACTGCATTGCATGGGGATGAGGATCAAGTCAGCCGAGGACCAAAACAACTTCTTTATCACCTTTTCCTGGAATTTATGGGTGCAGTGCATTGTTAAATGGTAGCTATGCAGTTAGTAGCTCGCTCTCCTCTAAAGCTGACATACCAGCATATTTACAGTAATACTCTACAGCACGCAGAAATTTTGTAAGGGCTTAGAAGCAGTACAGTCTTAGGGGTTTGGGTTTTGGATGTGGGAATTTGTAAACTTGTGTTTACTTTTTCTTTCTGTTTTTCCCTCATACTTACCAGAGCATTGGTGATGAGAAAAAACTTGGAATGACTTTACTGTGTTAAATAGTGCTGCAATTTTGCCTCACAAGTAGTTGCACGAGTAACAGTGCAGTAATAGTAAGCAGAATCTGACCTTAAGACAATACTTCCTGGGGAGTTGCACTAAAAGCAGTTTCATATAAATGAGGACATGTGTCGATTTGGTTAGAAAATAAGTGTTTGGTAACTGATTTCACATACTAGATGAATTAAAAAATCCTGATTCGCTGGACTTCTGGACTTGAAAAAAAATAGGTGAACGTTGTACTGTCTTGCCTTAAAAGGCAAAAGCAGGGCCATAAAACCATGAGAAGAGCAGGCAGGGATTTAAAGTCTGGAAGAGATTACACTGGAACCATACTGAAATATGTACATGTATATGTGTACGTGCTGAGTCGTTGACGGAGGAGCTCATAAACACCTACTCCTGCCCACTTCAGGGACTGCTTCAGCCACTACCAGAGTTCTCCCCAGCCTGGGGGTTGTCAGTCATTCAAGCCACCAAGCCCTGCTCTCCTCACTCCACCTGTGGTTCACAGCTGCTCAGCGCAGCATGTGGAATTGGTACCTGACAGGTGCAAACATCCATGCTCAGATGGCAGGGCCTGGGGATATTATGGGAGATTGTATCCTCATTATGTAAAACTGTGTTTCTTTTTGCACATACCCAACATTGTTTCTTGGCTTTCTGTCAATTTGTTTTTTGACTATACTCTTCATGTTTTTACAGATTTTGGTCTAGTGTGTATTGTCTGCATATGAGTTTAAATTTGGATGTATTTTGAGATGTTTCAGCATGAAAGATCCAGCATAAATATAGAACTTAAAATGAAAAGCTGCACGAATATAAGATGTTACAATATTATAAATGAATTATGTTGAAATAGACCAAGAGAAATGGTCCAATACAGCTGAAGCATATGGTATGAATGAACATGCAATCCCTACCTCTGCATTTGTATGTGAGCTGTTACAATTTGATTTTTTCTTTTTCCGTTTTTAAATTGCATTAGCAATTCCAGATAGACACGTAGTCTCCAAAAGAAAGGCCCTTGACATTAAGTGTACTGAAAGGTCATTGAACAGTCATAGCTTTCTTTTAATTTTAAATGCATTTATCCAAGAAAACTCAGCACTGATGCAACATCTGCTTTTCAAAAGGACTCTGTCCTCTAGCTGAGCTGACTGAGGTTTACAGAGGTCAACTGAAATGCCTAAGGTCACCCAGAGTGTCAGAGAGTAAGGGGTGGGTATCTGGAAAACATACTGAAAAAGAAATCTACTTTTTTTTCCAGAAATTACAGGATTTGTCTTTAAACTTCTAAGTAAACACCAATATCGTTCAGAAAAAAAAAATAGGAATGTTAAAGATGGTGACTCCTGCTGTGTTGATTACTATTGATACTGTGAGTTATTTGTAGAGGCTTCTAAAAATTTCTGTCCAGAAAAATGAGCAAGTTGCATATTGCAAAAGCAACAAATATTGTTAAGGCAGAAGACTGTGAGATAGCTTACTGCATTGTTGCTACACACTGCTTTTTCAAATTTGTTTCTTAATACTTTTTCAGTGATTGACTTCAGTTAAATTACGCTGTCTAAACTAGCTGATGAGCACACTTATAAAATCATAGCTATTTTAGGAATGAAAGATCCTTTACCCCATCATTCAGCAGTGAAGTAATATACAGTGACGACTATGATTAGCAGAATACATGCATTCTCACAAGGAAAAAATGTTACGCTGAGGATGAAGTACAATTTTAGCTTTGGAAATCTGTACAAAAATGTTTGCAATGTTGTAGTGATATCTTTCACTTTCATGGTTTTTAACCCTCCAATTGTAAAATTTTCTAAAGTTTCACCCAATTCAGCAAGTGCTACCATAACTAAAATGAAGAAAATACAAGTGATTGTTTTAGATGAGTGTTTTGCAAAAGTAAGTTCTGCTGAGGAAATGCGTAGTCTGTACAGTACATTTGTAGTAAAGAACCATGAAGAATTGCTATGGATTAAAAGTAATTAATGGATGATGAATTTAATTCTGCGTTCTATACATGCCTCAATCTCCCATTGACTTCCATTGACATGGAAGTTTGAGATATACAAAGAATGCAAGTTATAAAACTTAGTGTCAAAAAAAAGGAAGCTGAGGGGTAAGTTATAAGAAGCAATCTTAACAATTAACAAGTTATTTTAAAGATTGCCAAGGGTAAAAGCAAGACACTATCTTCCAAGTAGTACAGTTGCATGACTATCTTTCACCTTCATTGCTGACAAAAATTAGCGTTACTATACTCTGATAGCAAAATAAGAATCCATAGAGGGTATCGTGTTTTCTCTTTCCATAGAACCTTACAAAGAAGAGGAATACATGGGAATTACTGGTATGCTTCTATTATTACAGCATACCAAAGAATGATCAAAAGGAATGTGACCTTTTCTGAAGGTGACTGAGGCATTCATTCATGGTTTTAACTTATTCTGCCAATTTTCTGATGTTCATTTGCCATTCGATCCCAAAAAGTCTTAATTTGTCAGAGAAAATAGAATGGCTATTAGAAACATATGATTTTTTGTTTTTTTCCCCTGGGAAATTTATGTTAGCATACAACCCTGGGTACTAGGGTGCTGGGAAAAAAAATTCCATTATTTCTCAGAAGGATTCTAATGTTATTTGGTGGGACACTTTACAATCCTGTTAAACATTGCAGTTGTTCTGCTCTGTATTGCCTCTGCTTTGTCCAGTAAAAGGTCTGGCTCAAATTTTTTTCTTCTGCTTTCAAACTGCATGTATGTGTTTGAAAAATGATTTTGCTAAAGTAAAATACAAACTGATCAATCACACAAACAAGACGAAACTCCCACAGAGCACATGGGGAAAGAACAAAGATTATTTTTATCTGTCTAGTTAGAATTTTGCATATGCTTGAATATATCTGACAGGTTGTTTGTGCCTTTTAGAAGATGAAAAAAAAGATAAATATATAAGGAGAGAGAGAAAGAGGTACTGATGAGTACAATAGCAGTGTTGATTTTCATACATTTGGGGTGCTGAAACAATTCACAAGTGGCAAAGCAAAGCAGACTAAGTTGTGTTATGTCATTCCCTGCAAATGAAGATAAATGCCTTGTTCCTTATCACTCTGGGTTATATTCCTGAGAGAAGGGTTTTAAAATGGATTTTTAACTTTCTACTTCTTTTTTATTTATATATGTATTTAAAATATAAAGAAAGTATTTGAGGATTACAGTTAGAAGCTGTAATGCTCAAAACCTTGCTGGGCTCCAGCTACGTAAGTCTCTGAAATACTGTGACTACCCTGAAAAAGACAAAAAAAGAAAAAAATATGCTATTCCTTCTATAATATGTAGAGCTATAGGGATTGTAAAACCTCTGCAGAATGTGAATATAACATGTTTATGGGAGCAAAATCCATAAAAAGATTTGTCCTCCTTTGCTGTATGTAAGAATTGTAAGAAGATAGAAAATGTTTCAGTACCTGATTCACCATATGGAATTATACTGCTAGATTTCTTTTGTCTCCACTGAAATCATATCTCCTTAACATGGCTTAAGTAGTAGTGAACCTCCTTCATTATATTTGGGTTCTGTGTTCTCTTATATATGTTCTCTAACCTTTTATATGACAGTTATCTCTTTGTTTGAATGTGCACCCATTAAAAACAATGGCAAGTCCAAATTTTAAGCAAGTACAAAGAAATATTGAGTGGGTGTGCTAGGAACAACTAAAATATCATATGAATTTTCCTGAATAGTTATGAAAACCCATCCTGAATGCTTACCCAAAGCTTGAAGTAACTCTATTAAAAAAACCCAAACAACTATCTAGTTAAGGGTCTACTTCTCTGCCTTTCCACCTCTGGGTCTGCGAAACACTTCCTTTTACACTGTATTCTAAGCCTCAATGTATATACAGTTTACAGAAGAATCTTGATGATGGAAAGTAGGAATAAGGTGAAAGAATTCTATGCATTTCTATGCATTTTTAAGATGTGTTCAATGAGTGGACTGTATGAGTGAGGCTTCACTATGGGAATGTATCCAGAGAGCTCAAAAACAAAAGAACTGACTGGGTTCAGTCCCTTCTCCTTTGCTGGGAGAGCAAATCCACTTAGTTTACAGAAAAGAAAACATCTGAAGTGGGAAGGAAGAGATGTCAGGTCCTGTTCTCAGATACGGAAGGATGGATTGAAGAGAGTTGCGTGGAAGCATGAAAGTGTTTTGTTGTGGAGGGTAGTTATGAGAAGACTTGCATGAGCATTTGAACTGTTGTTGGGTGTTAACTCCAAACCTCAAACCTGTTCATGAATGCCTAATGAAATGAGTTTTGTATTCAAAAAATTTCTCAG
>NW_008796165.1:7423397-7439575 GCF_000699145.1 Aptenodytes forsteri | reverse complement strand
TATTTTGTTTCTGTGTTCTCTTATATATGTTCTCTAACCTTTTATATGACAGTTATCTCTTTGTTTGAATGTGCACCCATTAAAAACAATGGCAAGTCCAAATTTTAAGCAAGTACAAAGAAATATTGAGTGGGTGTGCTAGGAACAACTAAAATATCATATGAATTTTCCTGAATAGTTATGAAAACCCATCCTGAATGCTTACCCAAAGCTTGAAGTAACTCTATTAAAAAAACCCAAACAACTATCTAGTTAAGGGTCTACTTCTCTGCCTTTCCACCTCTGGGTCTGCGAAACACTTCCTTTTACACTGTATTCTAAGCCTCAATGTATATACAGTTTACAGAAGAATCTTGATGATGGAAAGTAGGAATAAGGTGAAAGAATTCTATGCATTTCTATGCATTTTTAAGATGTGTTCAATGAGTGGACTGTATGAGTGAGGCTTCACTATGGGAATGTATCCAGAGAGCTCAAAAACAAAAGAACTGACTGGGTTCAGTCCCTTCTCCTTTGCTGGGAGAGCAAATCCACTTAGTTTACAGAAAAGAAAACATCTGAAGTGGGAAGGAAGAGATGTCAGGTCCTGTTCTCAGATACGGAAGGATGGATTGAAGAGAGTTGCGTGGAAGCATGAAAGTGTTTTGTTGTAGAGGGTAGTTATGAGAAGACTTGCATGAGCATTTGAACTGTTGTTGGGTGTTAACTCCAAACCTCAAACCTGTTCATGAATGCCTAATGAAATGAGTTTTGTATTCAAAAAATTTCTCAGAGTTGTTAATATTTGATGGTAGAAATCCATCCGTATCTAAATTCATGTGTGACCCACTTTGTATACTTTTGGGGAATATATATATGGTAAGGCCAAGAAATTGCACATGGTTCTTCTCATTAGTGTATGCACTGAATTTCTGCAGCTTGGGAAAATATATATTTTTTTTTTTTTCTCTCCTATATAAGACTCTGGGGATATAGCCTTTAAACCTTTCTGCTTCCCTAAGATTTGTGTAGATCCTAACATCCAACAAGGTCAGTTAAGTGTTCCTGTGCCCTCATTGTAACTGTAGAAGCTCTGCCTCTCCCTACCCCAGGGGAGACTTGCAGCATCACATGCTTCCTAGCTAGTATGTGTCTCCAGGGTGCTCTTCAAAGAGATTTTGCTGGGGAAGATGAAAAAACAAATACTGCTTGTGGAAATATTCATCCTCCTCTGGCTTTAGGAGGGAATGTTTGGCAGCATACCTGCCCTGTGCCCATGGCCAAACTCCTCCCAGCTGCAAATCTTCAGACCTGCAGAGAACCTTCTGCACAGTCCAGCTGCCTGAGCCGCAGGGCAGCAACCTTCTATTCCTGTGCAGAGATGGAGAGATCTGGGCGCAGACTCTTCTGGAGATCAGTATGATTTAAAACTAGCACATCTGTGGCAAATAAGTTACCCTATATATAATAAACTTTGGTTTTGTAGAGCTAGCTGAAACACAGTCAATTGAATGTGAAAGAAGCTAATTAAGAGACAGTAGACCAAAGTAGTCATCACTGTAATTTCTTTGGCTTCAGTGAGCTTATTGCATGGATGAGTTTTATTGGAGTTCTTATTACTAATACAGAAAGTATGTGCAAAGTTAGGAGTTATGAAGTCAAAGCTGTATTTCACCTGGGAATACTATTTGGGATTTTCACTGAAGGCTTAAAAGAGTTAAACATAAAACTTCTACTTTATTTCTCTTGCATTTGGGCACTGAATCTTCTTGAACTTTTTAAAATATCCTACCTAGTCAAGTGAGCCAGTCACTCAGCGTTTGAGAAGAGGGAGTTCCCAGAGTGCTAGGTGATATGCCGAGGAAGCTCCTGAATTAGTGTTTCTCTGAATGTAAGTAGTCTGAACTTTTAGCATACTTGCTCAGTCAGAAAAGGATGGAAGAAGCTGCTTTGTGCAGCTGTTTCTATTCCCGCACTTTCCATTTGAGTGGCACTGGAGATTTCATACCTTATTCACACTGAGAAGGCAGAGTTGTTCTTTTCGGGTTAACTGGTTTGCCTCTCCTTTGGTTTTCCATTGAACTGAATCAGTTTATAGTATTCCAGAAATATATTTTGTGGGTGCCTCACAAACAGAGCGTTAAACTCTGCACGTGAGCTTTTCTTCTGTGCTGTGAGCCTGAATGGCACGTTGGCTTCTCAGACTTCTGGTCTAATTGAGAGGAGTCTATCAAGGGCACTGAGGTGATGCATCCCTGCTATAGCCTTGACAAAAGGTAAGACTCCCATAATGACATGTACCAGGACAGATAGGATAGTCTTGGTGTTGGCAAGTTTGGCTCAGGTCAGACCTGGCAAATTTAATTAGGGTTTAGATCCACTTAGATCCACTTTAGATCCATCCTTGGAAATTCGGTGTCTAATTACCTCTTGGGGTTCTGGGACCGAGTGATTTACTTAAGGTCACAAATGGATTAGAAACAGGAACTGAGCAGAGAATTCTCAAATCCCAGTCCAGTGCCTTTACCATTAATCCTTGACTAATCTGGTATCTTGTGATCTAGGTTTCACTTCAGCCAGCTGCTTTCATCAAGTCATTAGTGTCATCCTACACTGGGACAGCTGGCCAGAGTTTAATGCGTAAGTGTCATCTGCATACTTCTCTCTTTTATACCCATGGCATTACATGATACCCACTAGCACCTCAACATAAATACAGATTATAAAATGGGAGAGAACAGTATCTGTGGACCTTGGAAAGACAAGAGAAAGTTTCTGATCAGAGATTTCAGAGTCTGAAGACAGAATCAAAACTGCCAGAATTAAGTGCTGTTTATTTAGATAACAGCAAATGTAGGGACAAGGGAATTTAATGTCATACAAAACATCTGCATTTCAGTGTTATACATGCTATGGAGAGATCCAGGTGAATGAATTAAGCTATTTGTCCATAGATCATCACTGCTGGCCTGTGTGATTCTGTGCCATTCCTCATTTTTTTTGCTTGGCTAGGGAAGGCTCAGGATGATTTGCAAGGAAATAATTTTAAAGTGATATTATGAGTAATAAGATGTAAAAAAAAAAAAAAATCAAAAGTATGACTTTTAAATACTTAAAATCCAACCCTGATATTTGAAAAGAAAATGCTAAGCAATAAAGGGGATGAATTTCCACACAATATATTGCACAGGAAATTTGCACACACAACCTTTTATTTGTTTAATGGATTTTCTGTGAACATCTCCCATTAAATGTTTGTAAAACTTCAGCCCAAGAAATTTAGCTATGGAAGGGAAAGCATTTATATTCATTAGATGAGAGCAGACTTTTTGCTCATGATTTGGGTGGAATTTAAAATGATTAATGCAGCTTAAAGTAGTTAGGTGATAAGAATTTTCTAAAACATTTTATCTGAATCTAATAAGCCCTCTTGGGGATACAAGAGCTGATGATGCATATAAGGAAATTTAGAGCCAGTTTATTAAAAACACATTTCCACTTACTTTAATAGTGTTCTTCCATTGTATCTTAAGATTGCCAGATATTTTACCCTACTGCAGCCAGTCAGTGGAGACTAGAACCATATGAACCCCCTTATCTGAGAGGCCCATCTCTTTATTGTCGAGATTGGAGTTGCAGGTGACAAAGGATGAAATGAATTCAGGAATATATTGTAGCCAAAGTTCAGAAAATCCTTCACAGAAAGTTAAAATGTCTTAAATTGAATTTGTCTAGTGAGTAGCTCTTTCTTAGGAAATACTCTGTAAAATTTTAAATGAAAACAAAAAAATTCCAGTTAAATTGCAGTCTCAAAATTCAGCATTTTCTGTGGCTTTGTGATAAGGTAACTATAAGAATGCTGAAGGTAGTTGTTTACTCAAATTTTCTAGAGAAGGGAAATTCAGAGTTCAGATTTGCCTAAAATTAAATCAAGGATTTTTCCAAGTTTTCATCTGACTTTGTAGCGGTAGAAATATCAGCGTGGATGACTGTAATAAATCCTTTACTGTGTTTATAGTGGAAATTAAAGTGGTACACTTGCTTCTTTAGATCATTGGTAAAGCAGCCTTTGCAAAGTCACTATCACAGCATTCAAAGCCAAGCTCACTCTTGGATGGAAAATTAGTACAGCAGTGTCTCAATTATCCCAGGGCAGATTATTCAGCTGGTGGATAGGAAATAGGCTGCAGGTACTGAGACACTCAGTCCTGCTCTGAATGAGTCAGTTTGGCACCGCTGTGTGCAGTGATGATACCAGCTCGGATGCTAGCTCAGGGAGGTCTGATTCAGCATTGCTACTGACCTCTCTTTTCACCATTTTATTCCTACCGTGTCATTCTGCAGCCTAATTTACAAGAGAAGAGTGACTATAGGCCATAAGGTGGCAAGTTAAGCATTCATTAATCCCAAGTTTGTTGAATATCTTTCAATGTCATGTTTACTGTGCATTTCTGACCTGCCAGGTATCATTTGAGTGAATTTCTTTGAAGAATAGATTTTACTGAGCTAAAGAGAAGCTGAAATTTTAAAATTAGAAGACAAAAAGCATGAATATGTGTAAACTTCTGTGGAATAGGTAGTCATCAATGAATCAGTCTCTAGTTTAGTGTACTAGGTCTATGTATATAGTACAAACCCTTTCCCAGGATAACATTACAATGGAGTTGCTGCACTTTATGCTGATCTGTACAATTTAGATTATGAGTATGCTAGGGAACTCTTCCCACAGTAGGTAATTTTTCAGGGATTTAACCAGTTCTAATCCATGACCATTGCAGCAATGCTGGCAGAAATCTGTAGCCTTGACATAGCCTGAAACTATATTCACCTCTGTTCTTCCAGCCAGTCTCCTTCTCCTCACAAGGACTCACTTTAATGTGGCTATAAATTTTTTGAAGGAACATTCTGAGCTGAATGCCACAGAAAATAAACCTCTGTGATATAATGCAGTGATGCTTTGTTTCTCAAAGAATGTGCTTTAGATCAAAAACTAGAATAATTTGTTCTTTGTTAGTATGTGCTCTATGGTCAAGTCAGGAAAAACAAGACCGGTATTTTGAGCTTTTAAATTTAACTGCCAGTTACATTAGGAGAGAACATGAAGGAATTTGCAAGGTGGCATGATGCTATTGTTAAGCCTCCTTATTTCAGACGTCAGTGTCGTGGTGAAGCAGTAATGTGCCTGATCTTCTTGCTGTTTGAGATGGTATTCAGTGATGATCACCCTGCTGTATTGGCTACCCAGGCTGTTACAGCTATAATGTACAGCTGGCAGTACAGGGTGTATGTGGAGTGAGCTGTTGAGGCAGATGTTGGGATGTGACAGTGAAGTCTCAAATTCTTCTGGACCTGTCATAACAAGGATGGATGTTTATAGACAGGATACACAGAAAAAGTAAACTTCTTTTGGGGGGGTGGGTTGGGGTAGGGGGGACAGGCTCCTGAATACTTATTTGGGGAAGCGCTCCTCTACTTACTCAGTCAAAATACAGAAATAGCAATTTTCAGGTTATCTCTTTTTAGTTGCTTTTTGTTTGGTTTTCAGTGGCCTGCTTTAGGCATAGTATGTGTTTAATAGATAACCCCATGCAGAGCAGAATTCTTCTATGGTTTAAAATCAAGGGCAGAGGGGTGTGTGTTTGTTTCTAAGATTTATTGAAGACAGGATACACAGAAAAAGTAAACTTCTTTTGGGGGGGTGGGTTGGGGTAGGGGGGACAGGCTCCTGAATACTTATTTGGGGAAGCGCTCCTCTACTTACTCAGTCAAAATACAGAAATAGCAATTTTCAGGTTATCTCTTTTTAGTTGCTTTTTGTTTGGTTTTCAGTGGCCTGCTTTAGGCATAGTATGTGTTTAATAGATAACCCCATGCAGAGCAGAATTCTTCTATGGTTTAAAATCAAGGGCAGAGGGGTGTGTGTTTGTTTCTAAAGATTTATTGAAAGGCCATCCACTCCTTGGGTGGAGAGATTTTTACCCGCTTTTCTGCTGTCAGACTGTGTGATTCTAAATGTCTCCTTGAAATACACACTGAGTATTTCTTCATAGGTGCAGATGCTTTTAAAAACTGCCTTAAAATAAGTGCAGAATGAAGAAATTGTCTGCCACCAGATGAGTGAGACTTGGCTGGGCTTCTCTCTTCCTTTCATCTACATATGCACACCTCTACAGTCATTATAAAAATATCATTTCTATAACCTGCAAGCATCTGCTGCTACTCACAAACATGCCTTGCTATTGTGGGGCAGTTGTGAATCTTTATAGCCACATAGGGTGTGCTACAT
Organism: Aptenodytes forsteri; assembly: GCF_000699145.1. Taxonomy (NCBI): domain Eukaryota; kingdom Metazoa; phylum Chordata; class Aves; order Sphenisciformes; family Spheniscidae; genus Aptenodytes; species Aptenodytes forsteri. The sequence continues at coordinate 7,433,310 of NW_008796165.1, read as the reverse complement.
GTAGGTCTACTTCTGGTGGGGATATCTGTGCAGGCAGGCTGAAGGGTAAAGGCTGTCTACATTAATCTCCTGTCATGCTGGACAGAAAGATGTTGTTGCAAAAACTGCTGATATGGAGGCAGAGGACAGGTTTGTTCATCCTCAAGTACGTGAAGCTATGTTCAGGAGCCAGCAAAGCCTGCCTTTAGGTAGGGGATGGTAATCTATAGCAATTACATAGCTCAATAGCAAATTGCAGAAAGTAGTCTGAAAGAGGTTTGACTGACGATTCCTGATCCTTGCAGTATGAACTTACCGGAAATAGATTACACTGGCTTGAAGAAGAGTGGTGAATCCATAGAAGTAGAAACAATATGCACCATACCACATCCATAGTCACAACTCCAAATGCTCCTTTTCTTTGCATTCCAGCATCCCAGATGGCTGGATCTCCTTAGCACAGTTTAAAATTTTCAGCGTGCTTACTGAACTGGTTTATATTTTTTTTTGTCTTCCCTTCACCATTTCCTTCTCACTTAAGACCCCTTCATTTAGTGAGTATCTACAGGGTCACAATGGAGAATGAGCTGACAGGATGAATGACAGTATACAAGTACAGTGTGAGAGACTCAACTTCAGTTTGCAACCTTGTTGGCATACAGTCCGTAGCATCTCTAATAAAAAGTCATTATAGCTCTCCAGGTTTTTCAATTACTGTTTTAATTTCTTTGCTCTGTTTATTACTTTATCACAGCATGGGATGTTACTCTGATTATCTTTATTGTAGCATATTTAATAATAAAAAACAATGCCTGAAATTCTGTTCTGTAGAACAGTTAAAATAGCTAAAGGGGGAAAATTGTACCCATTATGGACTTTGACTGATAGTCCTAGTCATCTTGATTCAAATAGAACAAGCAGGGCGTCAGTTCAGGTGATCTAAGACCCACCAGTCTGTGACTGTTTTTCTCGGATAAAATGGTTGTATTTTTTTAGTCTTAAAGAAATCATTAGTGATTTCATCAAATCTAATCAAAAGCCAATAATTTTAACTGAGGTAAGGATTTAGTTGTTTCATACAAAGACAAGCATAACTATCGCAATTTACTTTCAGGAATACTTGACACTTAGGTCAATGACATCTTGCATTGTTTCTTGGAAAGTCAGCAATGTGTACAACCTTTTTCACTTAAATATCTTAAGGTTCATTTCTCACAAGTAAGAGTTATTTAGTTCTAGTGTTCTGGCCGTGTTCCAAGCCGGCTAATTATATTCTTCCAAAAATTTCCCTCAAAGTTCTAATTAATTATCTTCTTCACTTCCTCTTCTGAAGTACTGTCATGTCATGGTGTTTCTATGAAATGCCTGATAGTGTCTTGCATCTGAAGTGGCTGTATTTCGCTTATGAATGAAGTGTTGCTGTAGATAAAGGGTCGTATCCACCACTAGCATGTGTCAGTGTGATGTGCTGATTATAGGAAAGGTATTTTAAATATAGCAATAGTGAAACCGAGTCTAAATATTCATGCTTAGAGTATAAAATGAGGTGTGAGTTTTCCCTCTTTTCACCAGATTATTATATATATTAAGCTACACTCTGATGAACGGCATTCTTATACCTTACTCATTGTGACTAGTATCTTTCTTCACTAATAGTAGAGAAAAGCAGGGAAAATCCTTGTATAGTATGGTAACTGATACCAGCATATTTATTGCTTACACAGTTAAAAATGGATTTTTGATACACCATTAAAATGCATACCTGTAAATCAGCTATTCTGGTGTTGCCAAGATTCCTGTTCCTCTCAGCTGTTGTTGAAATACAGGGGTTACGAACTTTTAGGGGTTACGAACTTTTAAAATGTAAATAATGAGAAATGTATTTTTATTCTTCCTTTAGAAAAATGGTTAAAACACTTCTGATTTAAAAAAAAAGTTCAGAAGTTTGGTATATTAATTATTTAAAAATTCCTCAAAATAGGGCTTTGTAGGAAATAGTACATAAATTTTAAGTAATATTACAAATATTTTCCTGGACATTTGGTTTATGCCCATAGCTACTTCCAAAGGATTACAAAATATGAGTGATGGAGAAGACCAAAATACCTGGTTGTTGGAAACTCTGTGTAGTTTTAGGAAATTATTTCACAGAGTCAATATTGTATTGTGTTGAAAATGTAGTGGAAAGTGAGTCACCATCTTGAATTTCAAATGTAAGAACAATAAATCATAAAATCAGAATATAGTATAGATGTATCTTTTTATCTACAAACCACAATTCAAGAGGTGCACATCATTTCAAGATGTTGATATATTAAGTAGGTATCGTTTCTTATCGTATCTGACTTATATTAGCACAATCCTGAGCAATACTTTGTGACATGAGTGTACATTTAGTTGAAAGAATGAGTGGAGAAGAGAGGTTGTTGGTGGGAGATACTCTTTTCGCTGTCTTTCACCTGCATATTGATAAGCTGGCTTTGAGGTATCTTTCCTGTTTGTTTGCAATTGCAAATTCTTACTAAATTGTTAAATTGCAGCAGAACATCTTGTCTGCATTTTATAAATTCACAGGCACTCTACTTAAATACAGTTCTCACCCACACAGAGTTTCATTTGCACAAAAGTCATAGCAGCAGAATATCAGCAGTTCCCACGGAAGTGACAGCCCAAGCCTTTAGTTCATAATATTGAAAAATTTCCCTAACTTGCAACGTTTCCTGAGGGAATGTCAGAGTTGGCATACATTTCTGCTGCTTTTCTCTAATTTTTAACCTCTTATTACAAATGAAAGCTTGTAGGGCTTTTTAACAGGTGGTTTTTGCCTGGGAGTACATGACACAGGTAGAAAGCCAGAGAACTGTGATAAAAATTAAACTCAGCAAATCTAACCAGTCCTAGTGAGAATGCAGCAGGGAATAACAAATCCTCAGTGAAAAGAGCTAAAGATTGCTTAATTAAACAGGGTTGCAGAATTAGATTTAACTTTAAACTTGAAATTTAAGTGAATTTCTTCGGTGAGGAAACTGTGTGATGACTTCTTGAATGTCATCCTAGAATTTTTTAATTTTTTTCCCCAGGGTTGGCATGAAATGTCATTGTATTTTGCTTTAAATCAAAGAAGTACTTGCTTATTTCACACAGAAGGCTTCAAAATCTTGGGGAATAGGTTTTTACCCCCATATTTTGAAATTGTCTCAAAAAGAAATACTAATTGGTGATTAGAGACTGTAACCCAGGATGAAAACACATAACAGAAAAGGAATTAACATCTTTGTGGGTTGTGAGTACTCAGTTGCTGCACTGATTTGAGCTAGCAATATTTAACATAATTGGTATTCAAACCCTGATGTAACAGCAAATTTCACAGATCTTGGTGGCTCTTGAAATCAATGACCAAGGTTTTATAAAAAACAGTTAACAATAATGGAAGTACTATTAGAGAAGCAGATAAACTCTACCCTTGAAGAAAGGTTTGGTGCAAGTATCTGAAAATAAATTTGGTGTCCCTTGTCCAAGGAGTTGCACTTATGAGTTGTTGTCCCCTCTGCAACTAAGGAACTGTAGATTCCCTTACGAATTATAATTCTACCACTTAATTTTTAGCCTATCTGGTAGAGTTTTGAAATGGATCAAATTGCATTAATTGAGTCTTCATGAATAACCCAATGACTTTATGGTTAATCCTCAGAAGATATACCATGGGTACAAGGTAAGCAGGATTGAGTCAGCTTTTAATATCTTGTCACTGTCACCTGAACATCCTTGACAGTTGGCACCAGTCCAAATTTTTATGAATGTAAATCTCTACTTTGTTTTCATCAAAGACTGTGACAAAAAGTTTTAAGGCATTGGACTTCATGGTTTCAGAGGTCCTTGGCATAGATCTTCCAACGAAAGGCCCTGAGGCACTTTATCTGAAAATGCAAAAGTGATGCTGACTGGGGACGTGGCAAGGCCAGGGTGCCTTAGGGAAATGATGGTTCAGTGCTTCAGCAGGACAGCTTCCCTTGGATGATGCCAATTAAGCTGTAGCTGTCGTTTAAAGTTGCTGTCTTCTGGATTGGCCTCCTGTGCACAAGCAGGAATCAATCAGTCTCTTGTTCTGCATTATAAATAAAAATGAAGGTTTGTGGTTTTGCAAATGTGGAGAAAAAAAAAAAAATTCCCCAAAACAACACGTAGACCAAATGTTGCTCATTTCCAATAGTGGCAATTATTTTTTTGGCTGTTTCAGGAAGTATTTAGTCAGTCATCTCAGAAGTTTCATGTACTAGATGAATTAAACTAAAGCCACCACTTTAAAACCTTCATAAGGCTGTGAATTATTTTTAATTAAGGCAGTACCATATCAATAAATAAGCATGTAAAAAGCTATAGCATAATCAGGTTTATTATTTCATAATAGGTTTATACAAATTATGAATACCAGAGTTTTATTAATGGGACTTTTAATTATCCACTATAGTGAAGAGTGATGTAAAATATCTAACAGCTCTTCTAATTAATATGGGGATTCAATGGTTGTTAGTTAAGGGCAAATGGGACAGGGCTAACACAATCCACTTTTGACTATGATGAATAAAAAGTCAAACCAATAGCTTATTTCCAAATTAACATGATTGATAAAAAGTCAACTCAGAGCACAAGTCATTCATCCTAAGGGAGCTGCAATTTTAATGTTTAGACGATTTAGAAGATAAAAAAAAGAACATGTCTATAGGCCTTGAAATAAAAGTAAAAGCTGCAAAAAGCTTCAAAAGGCTAAAATACAGATTTGTAAACTTGCTTTTAAATATGTGACTTTGTACACAGTGAGTCTTTTCAGATCACTTTCATTTCTCACAGATTTAAATAAAGCTGACATGAATGAATAGCAATCTGTAATATATTCCAGGAAAATTATCCATTATTTGACTTTCTTTTCTGTTTACCAGATATTCTGAACAGCACTTTATATACTAAAAAAAAAAAAAAAAAAAGGCAGGGTAGAGGGGAGAAGCAGCCTGCCAGCAACTGGTTTATCAGCCTGTGTCTCTGTGATCATAGCAGTCTATCCTCTTCTGATTGCTGTCTGTTCATTACTTGCTTTCCTGCATGTGGCTAAACGTTTGAAACTTGTGTTTAAAATCTTCAGAAAGTTAAATCTGGGTATGTATATCCAGAAAAAGCCTCCAAGGTAGAATCCAGAGTGTTTGGTGATGTGCTTACGTGACATAGATAGTATATGAGGGTGCTGAGGCAGTTCAGTGAAGGGTATAAAATAGCATGCATGCTGTTCAGGAAGCCTCTAGTCAGAGATTCACAGGCAGTTGTCTGGGATCAGTAGAAATTCTGAGCATAGCTGTGGGACTTAAATCTTTTTCTCCCCACCTCTACTTTTTGCCACCTTGCCTAGGACGATGGGGAGTCGTTCCCACCTGCTCAGCTTCCACAGTTCATAGCCATCTCTAGATATCTCATGCCTCCTATCTTCTCTGACTCCTTTAAAAAGCTGTTTTCTTTTTATATGTGTTAACTTAGATATATTTGTGTGGGATGTATCAAGAGTTTTCATGTAGTATGTAAGGTCTCAAGTTTGATTTCCCCTTTGCTTAAGGAGATTAAAACTTGTATTTCTCACGATGAATATCTTACTACCCAGGTAAAGGCTATTTTGTTTTGGGATTGCTTCTAGTTGTCCTGTTACAGAAGTGGTGTGTAATAGGAGCAGTGGGTACCGAGGACGAGAAGTCAGATGTCTAAATGTGGTTTCATGAGCAAATATTCAAGGCAAGTTTGAGCCTATTAGAAAAAAAAAAAATACAAAAGCATTCCAGGTAAGAATTGAAATATGCAGAAAAACAAACTGCAGAAAAACAAACTACAGAAAAACAGGAAAACATTTTATCTTTATGAGAAACAGAGAGAGGGGTGTATGTATGCTGTTTGACGTAGAGTGAGCATAATTGCATAGTTGAATATGAATTTAAGAGTTTGGGATTGGAAGGAATCTCCTGAAACATATTGCCTGGTCCTCTTCTATCGCCGCCAATTATTTCATATAACCTTTTCACAATCTACCACATTCCAGATTAAAAGTAAGCATTTTTTTCTACCTTGGGATGCTGTTTCTGTGCTTTGATTCTCTGATGGTTAGAAGCCTTCTAGTCTCTAGGCTAAATTTATTCATGACTAGTTTATTTTGATTTTGTTCATGGCCATTTGTTTCTGTTCCAACACTGACTTTTAGCTTGATTTCCTCCCTTGAACAAATGTTTTTATTTGCAGGCTTTTTTTGACTTTTCTAAACAAGGCAGTTCATACAGGTTCCTTTTATTTGATAGTATGTCCCTTCCTAATTATTGTAATATACTTCTCTGAATCTTTTCCAATTCACTCTTGTACACAGGAATCCAGATAGGGCCTTGTCAGTGCTTTATGCAGTCCTCTGAGTATTTTCTTGATCTCCCCTGGAAATGTACTGATTGATGTATCCTATCTGTGATCATATCTGCCATTTTTGGAAGTTTATCCGTATCACCCTATATGTCTTTTTCTTCCTCCCCTTTTCAGGTTGCTGTTTTTATGGCTTATAGTATAATTTCTTATTAGTCTCTAGCTGTGTAGCCTTCACTGCATTGTATTTCATCCTACCTCTATTACTTTACTCCTCGAGGTTTTCTCATTCTTTGTATGTGATATCCCAATCTTCTTATGTGTTGACATTGTCTCCTTCTTTTTGTTCGTTAGGAAATTCCATTGTATTCTTACCTTTTTTTTAGCAAATATCATTATGAAAAGCTTGATTGTTCTAGTAGCTTTCATTTTGATGATGGTACAGCAGATTTTTTTATTTTATCATTTGGTAAAATGTAACTGTGGGGAGTGGGCTCCACCACGCTTTATGTTTCAATGATAGCATAATAAGTGTACATTTCTTAAGTCAATATTTGCTATGGTATTGTTAAAAGACATTGTTCATGATACAGGCCAGGAAGTATGTCATGAACAGTTTGTTTTTTTAAATGTTTAGCTTTTATTATTGCCAATACATAACAGTACATATATGAAAAGCTATATTAGCAATAACATTTTCTTTAATTTTTCCATGAATGAATTCCTATTAGAAATTCATTCTTACTACATTGTATTATGTTGTGATGCACTTTGGTGAAATTAACTCGAAGAGCTGCTCTTTGCAATTTTAATATTCCACTGGGTTTTCCATTCTAGAAAACTCATTATTATACATGTACAAAGCTGAAAAGAAACAAGAGAGAGGCATATTGTGTGAATAACAGTCAGGGAAAAGAGACAGCTGGCATGATAATTTTCTAATAAAGCTTAGAAAAGGCTGCTGTGTCTTGAAAAAATGAGAGACTTTTAATTTGAGTATTCCTTTTGTTTGGGTTTGCTTTGTACTAAAAAGTTCTGAATCCTATTCACACCTTTTATGAATATTAACTGAAAAACAAATATATCTTGTCAAGTCCTTCTACTTGGTAGGTGCAAAAGAATCAGTGGTGTGTATCCAGAGGGGGATGGTATTTCTTGTTCTTTTTATCCACTCTTATTCTCCTCCAACCAGACAATACAGTTTGGATCTTGATAAATAGAGATCTGAATCGTGGACAACACATTAACACACGGAACCTTTAACTAACACATGGAACCTTTAACTATCTATGTGCCAAACCGCAGCCTCTAATACATGCTTGTAAATTTCTTAATTCCTATCACATTTAAGAACATGACCTTTGGAGGCTGTGCCTAAAAGCCCACTATCGGGAGGCTGTGGCAACTGGTCTTTTAGGAAGGTACTAGACAGCAGTCATAGGAGTTAAACATTTTACCTGGGACCTTCAAAGTCACACAAATCTTGTTACTTGTAAGTAAAACTTTAATTATTTTTTCTTTTAGATATATGACATTTTTAAGACTAGGTGTTACCTTCTTATAGGCTTTAAACCAGATTTAAAAAAAAAATAGAAATATTTATATTTAATTACAAAACTCAAAACACAGAGCTTAAAGAGGCAAATTAAGGTGAAATTTTAAATTAATATGAGGGAGAAAAGTTAATCCATTAAAGTGAAATTTGAAACACCAAATTCTGTGCTCACTGCTATCTTTCAGCAGTGGATTGCCAAGACATTAGGTAGCATTCACTAAGCTGCATTTCTGGCTGGTCTTGCATTTTGTAAGGCTTTTAGAAATGTAATGAACATAGTTTTGAACACATTTTTATAAGAGTGTTTTTAAAATGTATTAGTCCAATAAAATACTTTTTTTTCTGTTATTCCTTGGCTTGATATTGTTCTAATGTGTTGCCCTGATATTAGATTATCCTAACTCTTCTCTATTTTCATCCATTGATCCTTTTTATGCAATATAATGTTATTGACATTAATGAAGTTACTGCTAATTTATGCCACAGTGAGAGAGAAAGGAATCAGGCTCGTTATATCTGGTATCACAGTTCATGAGAGAATCAGTTAATTGCATTCCATTAGTAACTAACGTAGAGGAATATGAAATACTAATGTTTTGTAAACCGCACATTTAATAGCCCTTATTCTCAGTAACCATGAGAATGTAGGTGACAGAAACAAAGGTCTCCACCTATAGATGGAACTTTTGCTGCTGTTAAATGAAAAACACACTGACAGGGTTTTTGAAAACCACAGTACATTGTCACGGAGTATGTGGCATTGATACCAAACTCCAGATATTTACCTAACATTTAGTTTAATGATTAAAATGAATTATTAATTGTTCCCTTTTTTCTTCTTTCATTAAAACATAGGTAGGTTTGTGTTTGTTAATTTTTTATTTTATTTTTGTGAGGTTTTTTCAGTACTTGAAACATTATAACTAATTTTTCTGTTCAACCTCGTCACATGAGCTGTATGTATCGCAGTGGGTTGCTGTTGCTGGGTTCAGGTTCCCAGAACCCTACGTAGACCCAGGGTTGTTTCAGCAGATTCAGTGCTACAGGTGGGAGGATATAGCAAGAGGGTCAATTATAACTACACACCTGCTCCACTGGAGGCAGAGACTGAGTGACCCAACAGGAAGAAATCCCAATGATAAAGTCAAGAGAGTTCAAGTTAAGAAATCCTTCAGTTTAAATCAAACAGTATGGGCTCTGTTCTGCTAGGAGTGGGTTGGAAGCTCCCTGCTTAAAGCTGGAGCCAGAAAACACAGGTACATGAAGTAAACACTGGTACTATTTTTCCACTTCTTGGTCTGTAGGACTAACACATACAGCTTCCCCATGCAGTGAAGGAGCTTTTTTTTACATTTTTAAATGCCATTCACATATCTTTTAAATTTATTTAGCCACACTTATTCCTTCATTTCATTCTACTGGCAGAAAGATTTTAATTGGGCTGTGATCATACCAGGTTTTATGGCATTGTGGAAGACAGGAGTTTCATTTGCAAGACCATATGGAGTTTGAACACAAGTCTGCTAATGGGGTGGCTTTGCTGTTTAGGAAGCCATGTCTAGGGGACTGTCTTTGTATTTGAGAGAATTTTCTTTTTGGGTACTCATTGTTTCAGTAAACTTCATCTGAGAACATACTTTGTGGCTGTTTTTGAATAGGTATACTTCCAAGCCTCCCATTCATTTGATGTTGAGATGTCTCTGTCAGCCCTAGAGCCATTCCCATATCCATTTATTTCTCAGTCTTTCATTCTCAGCAGTTTCTTCATTGCACAAAACAAATCCCCAGACATTTAGTGTACATTGAAAACTGATTCACTCCTTAATAGATGATACAGTTTAAAAATCATAGAATCATAGAATAGTTTGGGTTGGAAGGGACCTCTAAAGGTCGTCTAGTCCAACCCCCCTGCTGTGGGCAGGGACATCTTCAACCAGATCAGGTTGCTCAGAGCCCCGTCCAACCTGACCTGGAATGTTTCCAGGGATGGGGCATCCACCA
>NW_008796165.1:7410016-7423308 GCF_000699145.1 Aptenodytes forsteri | reverse complement strand
CCGTCTTTTTTATAAGCCCCCTTTAAGTACTGATCGGCTGCAATACGGTCTCCCCAAAGCCTTCTCTTCTCTAGGCTGACCAACCCCAACTCTCTCAGCCTTTCTTCATAGGAGAGGTGTTCCATCCCCCTGATCATTTTCATGGCCCTCTTCTGGACCCGCTCCAACAGGTCCATGTCTTTCTTATGCTGAGGGCTCCAGAGCTGGACGCAGGACTCCAGGTGGGGTCTCACCAGAGCAGAGTAGAGGGGCAGAATCCCCTCCCTCGACCTGCTGGCCACGCTTCTTTTGATGTACAGTGTATACAGTGTATCTGTGAAATGGAAAGTGTTTTGCAAAATCAGTAAGCATTTAAATTTCAGTTATTTCCTAGTGGTGGCTATGTAGAGGTCCTTTGCATCTCAGAATGCGTTAAAAAAAATCACCAGCCTGTAGAAGGATCCAGTCCACTCAATCAAGATATGAAACAAATTAACCCGTTAGTCCTAGTTTCATTTCCTGGAGTGTGTATTTGAGTAAAATACCATATAACTGACATTACCTCTGTGTCATCTCCCATTGATAAGTATAATGAACCGCCTTACATGGGAAGGTTGAAAACACAGTGGGTATCAAATTGTCCATCTTGATATCTAGTTCTGGAATAATTTTGGTTATTACAACCATTTTCATGATCTTACAGTGGTGAGGGGTCATGGCTGTGACATGTTTGAAATATGGGGGACTCCTAGCCTCCCTCTTAGGGAATTCTCATCTGGGAAACATCCTTACGTAAAACAAGTAGCTCTTCTCCAGTGTCCCCCTTCAATGACAGTGGATGAGGCTGGGCCGAGAATGAAAAGTCATGGCTGAATATTGAATTGTGCTTGACACTTCACAAAAAGCACTTATAATTGGAGTAATAGTGTACCCAATGTTATTCCTCGTTGCTTCATGGCTTCACTATTTATTGCTACCCTAAAATCAGGGTGTGAAGTGTGTATTTAAACAGTGTTCTTTTTTTTTCCTCAACTAATTTTAGTCTTTGACTTTGAATGACAGTTTATTTGTAAATTAAGAATAAGTGTGAGTAAGAAGGAATGGATAGCCCAGGTGATAGGTAACAGATACATAGTCTTTCATTTGTAGCTTGCCAGTTCAAATTTGGCTCGGCTCTCTATTGACAGAAATTCATTATCATCTGATGGTTGTTTGGGAGTCTGTGTGAAAGGAACTGATGGTATTCACATTCAAAAAAACAACAACAAAAACCAAAACCTGTCACAATTACATTCTTTTTGGCAGCCTCTGTGAGCATGAGGATGAACTTCCTTCTGACATCTTAAAGCAGTCTTTCCAGATTAGGCTTCAGGCGAATTGGCAGGACCATGTGGAAATTTGCAGACACTCTCCAAGTTTTATCTATCCTTTGTCTAATCAAAGGACCTTAAGCCTGTAAATGATGAGAAACAGAAGTGGCTTCTATGCGGCCTCTATATTTTGCTCTTTCAGGTGCCCAACATGCAATTGCTGCCCTCTAATTACCAGAGAATACCAAGCATCCACAGCAGCTGAAAACAGATAATTTGGATGAGCCACTCTAGCTTTAAAAATATTCATCTGAGAGATTTGCCCTTGGGCAAATTTGAGTCTGCCAGACAGACAGAAATATAATGGAATCATTTTTGTCCCTTAGCCTTGTCTACAGTTTGGTAAAATTAACTGCCAAATGCCAACAAACTGCCAAAATCTTATAGCAAAGGTACAGACCAAATCTTTCAGGAAAGCATTTTCTGAGTGTGGTGATATTTAACTTAATTGGGAAAGTGCAGTGTGTCAGTACGAAACCCCTATTCTGTCTCTTCCTGAGGCAGTCATACCATTTCATTTTAGCAATATAGAAACCTTCAACCACTAAAGGATGTGCCAGCCAAAAAACATCACTGCCAACAATTATATGCTAGATGTGTGTGGGCAATAACATATGCACTTAAAAGGACTGAAAAAGAAGGTATGCATGGTTCTTAGCATTTTATCTTGTCTTGAGTTTCAGTGTCTCCCTAAAATTAGAATTAATTTCAAACAGCAAAAAATTTCTGGGAACAGAGCATGTAGGAGCTGGAGCCCTGTGATGAGCCAGGAGATTTTCAGACCACAATTTTCTTACTGTTACGAGGGAATGCATAAGCAGAACTGTCTTCATTACTTCTTTAAATAATTAATGCTTTCATTATATTTCAGGCATTGATTATCTGACCAGTTGTTAATGGACAAAGCTAGAGTGCCTTATGGTATTTTTCTTTTCTTTGTACTTGAAGTCTCTAATAACCTGAGCATATGTTGATACACACGTAGTTACAAGAAGTAGGATTTTAGTGGTGACTGGAGTGTGACATGACTCATCTCCAACATACAAAAAATAGACTAAATGTATTATAAAGGCAGATTTAATGCAAAAAAAAAAATTATGGAGAAGCAGTGTGCAGGATACTTCTGTGCTTGTATAGGAATGAAAGTGAGGAGATTCAAATAGCTATTGTTTTTGATCTACTGAGGCATTTTCTATTGTATTTCTAAGAATATATTTCACCTGTAGTCCAGCATTAACTGTATTCACTATTGTCTGTTGGAAGTCAAATTCAGGCCAATTTATATTTTGGCCATTCAAGATCTAGTTTAAATATATTTCTACTCTTCAATAGCTCCCACCTCAGCTTGCTTCAGTCATTAGACAGAGTTGCCCTTTAAATTAGTACTGAGGCCACGATAGGAGGAATGAAATGTCATAGGCCTGATTTGTGTTTTATACAAATACACAAAATCTTATTATTCTTATTATGTACACCTATACACTTCTTAGTTTGGCTTTTGTGGATCAGATGGCTGTCTCATTCTTTGGAACTATTATATACTATACCAATTGAAGGAGGTAGATTATTGGCTTGGAATTACTCATACAAAGCCTGTAAATCTGCCCATGCATGCCTTGTCTTTCTGGTCTAAGTACTGAAAAAGTCATTCTCCAGGCTGAATTGGGGTATATTATGTATTCATTAAAAACAAAGGATACTCTGTGGAGTACTGTGTATGTTTTTTACCATCTATTTTCATAAAAGGTGACTGCCCTTGGCACAGGTGCAGAGAAGGTCAGGGAAGAAAAGAACAGTCATACCAGAAGAGCTTTGTTTGTTATTCCAGTAAAGTGAAGTCTGAGAAAAGATAAAATTTAACCTATAAATATATTGTAGCATTAACATCCAAGAGGGAAAGTTGGCATTAAACTAAAAACAAATGGGTAACACTGTCAATGAATGAATTTAGACTGGAAATTAGAAGAAGATTTCCAAATACTGGAGGAGAGAGGTTTTGAAACAGCCTTCCAATAACAGGGGAAGCAATACTACCTCATTTTTTGTTTGAGGCAATTATGAAACGGCGTAGATAATGTGGTACCTTTAATCATTGGAAACTTGACTTAATGAGTCAGGAAGACATTTCTAGTCAGAAGGTCTATAAGCCCAGAACCCGAGAACAGCGACTGAATTCTGACTCCTATCTTCTCGCTGAACCGCTCAGTCAACAGGTTATTATTTTTTCTTGTATGGATCTTTCACACCAGTATAAGAAGTATCTTAGGAAAAATGTTTAAGAACTTGTCACAAGACAGGTTCCTGACAGGCTCAGTTGTTCTGTGGGCAGAAAACAGCATTTGCTATCTTGTTCTGGCTGTGACTGTGCTCAGGTTCCCCATGCAGGTCCTTGGGAGCAGGTTTCCATCAGGAGCATCATAGGTCCTGAGACCTGAGCATCTGCTGTGCTGGAGTAGCTATTGGCCACTTATTTATTGTTGAGTGTTAGGTGTAGACATGGCCATTCTTTCTGTGTTTTTCCTTCTCCCTCTGCTATCGTAATCATACAAATAGTGTGTTATTTTTACAGAACATCTATTTGCTTAGTTTTAGCTCTGGTTTTAATGCCAGAGACATTTTTAGCTACACGCAGAGCAAAGAATCCAAATTAATAATCAATTAATAATCAGCATTCAAATGCTATGCAATTATCTATCATGTTTAAAGGTTTAGCATGTGCTGTAGACATTTTTACATTTTAAATGTGGGTTTGTTTTTTTTTTTGTTGTCAAATACCTCTGCTTCCCTGAATTTTTTGGATACTGCTAGTATGTACAAAACTGAGATTTTACATCTTACATTTGTTTTTATTCTACAGTTGTGCCATATGTTTGCAAAAGTAAAGTCTACCTTTGGAACTCATAGAAATATGGCAGAGATTAACCAACTTCATACATGGCTTATTATGGCAGCTGTAAATTAAAACCAAATTATATTCAGATTGTGTCTATATATTACTGTTTGAAAGAAACATTTTGCCAAAATTTTACAAATTATGCAATTTATTCTGTTACTAGTAAAACTGCAGCTACAAATACATTCCTTGAGCATTTGACTTTTAAAACTAGTGTACTAAGAGGTTTGTTAGTATCATTCATGAGTAACACTGAGCATCAGTCACATAACTGAGAGTTATTGATAAACATCTAAACCTGTAAATAAAATGTACCTGCTGTTCTACTCTGCTGGCTTTGATTGGAGGTGCAGCATTTTCCCGAAAGATTGTGTACTTGATTTTACACTGCTGGATCAGATGATTCAGTCACTTACAAGCTCACTAGTATTCCTTTGTGGCAAGCAAACAATAAACGTTTGAAAGTAGCTCTAGTAAAATGGCAAAGCTGTATCAATTTCATCATGGTATTAATCAGAAAACTAATGTTTACATGTGTCTTATTTTATGCAAAAGTAATTTTTAATGATGGAGTCTAATCAATATGTTATAGTGATCTTTTTATTACCTAGGTCTTTATTATCAGGGTTGCATACAATGTTTAATTGGAAAATATAGTTCGTTTGCTCCTAACTTTACCTGAAGATGTAAGACAGTCACTATTTTGTACTTACAAACAAGTGATGACATTTCACAATTCTTACATGAATATTCCTAATGAAGTCAGTCTGAGATCACTGAGTAGGTGCAAGAACATCCATCTATTCAAATGTGATTTAATGTAGGGTATACTGAATTTTGGTTGTTGACAACTGCAGTAAGTTTTCTCACTCTATGTGATTGTATTTATGCAGGAACTAGTTTAAAAATTATTTGAGCAAAACTTGAAACCTTTAATGAATTTTTTTCTTGAGGGAAGATTTAGTTTTTGGGCCCTCGCTTACTGGTCAACACAAGTGCTTCCACTAGCACTGATAGTATGGCAACCCCTCAGCATTCTTGTCCCTGAAACATGATGCTCTATTGACTGAGTATTGCAAGGTTTGCCCATGTACCAAGCCCTGTGAGAGGAGAGGGGCAGCAATGTTAGTTTGCAGGTGAGGCATGGGCTGTTTAGCAGGTCTGTTGCCCTCATGGGACCTTGTGGAGGTGATGCATCCCCAGCTGCAAATGGAGAACCCTGGGCCTCCCTCTGGCCCTGTGACTTTGTCTTTGCTGTCAAAGGTAAGCAGTGGTTTTGGCGCTAGCACAGATGACTGAAGAATCATCTTAGCCGGCTGTGATATATTATATCTATATATTCTAATTTGATAAAATCCTGTCATTCTTGTATTTGAATATATTTAGCTAAAAGTAATGAATTCATTTTATCTTGTTTCATACTGACCACAAGGTCATGGACAGCAAGATTTTAGCTAAGTTATTTTGGCCAAATAAGTCATGGCCAAATGTTTTAAAATTTTGTAGTTAAACAAATCTGAGTAGAGGGAAAAGGAAGATCATTCCCACAGTTTCATTCCGTGGGGACCCTTTAGTCATTTGTCCTGCTGATTTCTATTTTGAAAATAAATTGGAAAAGCCTTTTAGAGGAAAGACTTTAGAATATAAAGCCTTTGGGACTTTCCAGTTTGAGAGAGAAGTGTAGCTTTATTTGCCTTCAAATAATAAAGTTTATTTTTTTCTGTTTAAGTATTTATAACAAGTGACATTGGGGTTTACGGTATATAGTGCAGAATTCTATTTTCCAGAATGTCCTCTTACTTTTTAATTGCTTTATGCTTTTAAAAAGTGATAATATAGAATGCTTAATCATTCAGGTTAATGAAACAATATTTGTAGAACAGGCAGCTGCTTTCTTTGAAGGTTGATTTATGTGTTATGTGTCTGACTAAAAGCTGTGCATCTCATGGCTAACCCTTTATCCTGCAAATTGAAGACGAAAATAAAAACTCTATTAACTAAATAAAGAAATACACTATTCTTCCTCTGAATTTTCACAATGGAGCTTTCCTCCTTGTCTGTTAATGTTTGTGAACTCTTCAGTATCAAATACATTTTTTCATTGACTGTATTTTTTTGTCTTAATCTGGCAGTCTCAAAGCACTTTATTAACTTTAATTAAATTTTTATATTACCTTAAAAAGTGACTTTTGAAAAATGGTATTTGGGGAATACTGTAAGCGAGAGGTCATTTCACAAGATTATTACTACTCTGAAGTGCTGCTGAGATTTGGCTTTCAGTTCCTCTACCTTTGGTTGAAATGTAAGAGATGAAAAGAACCAATTTGAAATGTCAGAGATCAAAATAAGTTACTAGAACTAGCAGAGTTCAAAGATACAATCATATATTTGCAATCTCACAGAATATCATAATGATTCACTTTTTAACGGAGTATTATACTGAGAAGCCCAAAACACTTAGTTGAATTAGAATTTTTTCAGTGTCAGTACATGAAGTTGCTTTGCTGATAAACAGACGCGTAAATCTGTCTTGTTTGTCTAGTGGGCAATTGTTGATAAAAATAAGCCCCAAAATACTGGGAATAAAATAGATGAATCTTGGGTCAAAGTGATTTCCTCACACAATTAGCATATAGTCCCTGGAAGGAAAAAAAAAAAAACCCACAAAATTCCGGGGAGAGAGGTTGCATAGGATGAACAGCATTCTGGATGCAGAGTGCTTCATTAACTTTCTTTTTTTGCTAGTCTCTTGTTGCGGCTTGGACTCTATTTCCTGATCTGTATCTTGTTTCTCAGGTAGTGAAGTTGGAATCACAGTTACAGTTTCTCCATAAAGCCAATGTCTGTGCAGCAAACACTAGGTCTGGATAACCAAAAAGTATCATTTGTAACTCATGAGTATTTTAATGCAAAGGTGATTATTGATGAGATGTTCTTAGCGTTCTTGGCTAGTAATTTCATTAAAGCTTACTCATTATACACATATCCATCCTCCTGACTGGGCCCAAAAATTGTTTCTGTGTTTCTGTTGGCAGCTTAAGCCAAGCTCTGATCTATTATTGCACTGATGCTGTGTGTGTGTGGTTAAGTTTTAAAACCATATCTGTATGATTAATGATACAAAGGAAACCAAATCAATGTCAGTGTGAGCGTTGATTTAACCCACTGAATCACCTGATCCCCTCCCTTGGACTCCAGAGCAAGTTCATAGTCATTACCTTTTTGAGCTAAGAAATAATAAATAATTTTCTTCTGATGATTGGTGTCTCTGTTTAGCTCCTTGTTCTCGCTGAACTCAGCACTCATTTTGGTGGAAGTCACAAGGTGGGAGCTGCTAAGTCCCAGAGATGCTACATCTACCTTCTCCTTGCCCTGCTGCTGTTCAGGATCTGCCCATGTACTGGCACTGGTGCGTGAGCCACAGGCTGCATCATATCCCTGATTTAAAACCTGATGTAGTTTTCATTAGTGCTTTTCAGACAGAATATCTTGAAGATTTCTAGACCTCAGTCCTGAGGTCACGAATGAAACGGTTTTCTGAAAGTCTAGTCCTAATTTTGTCAATGTTTGTCCTTTATCAAAACATACCGCCTTGATTAGCATTCGGTTCAAAAGGGACCCGGGACTTGAAAGTAATATGAACAGTGTGATTCAGACGGCACACTGCGAGTGCTGTGTGTGGAGGCTTTCACAGCGCCTGCCTGCAGTAGGGAGAAGAGCCTCGCTGCAGAGAGAACAGATGCATTTCAGAGTCGCCCGCCAAAGGGAGTATATTATGCTCCCTTTTTAAACTTTCCCAAACACACACCATCTGTTTCACACTAGATACTTACAGGGTTTGATCAAATTAGAAGTCATGCTGAAAGGGAAAACTAAGGTTAGCACGGACAGCTTTCTTAAAGCTACAGAAGTCACGGCTGTGTTGCATTAAACCTTGAGTATTAACCTTGGTAAACTGGATGAAACATTGCAGCTTAGTGACATTGCCAATTGCATGTGTTCACTTATAGTCTCAATTGGAGTAATATTTCTAAAAGTAAAATTGAGAAAATAGCCTATAAAATGACAGCAGGAGAAAACGGGGATTGTGGACAGTATGAGTGGCTGATAAAAATGAGGTAAAAGTACTGAAACAGATGTTGACTGGTTCAGAATAGACACCATTAGATATGCCTGACTGCAGAAACAACCTCTGACAACACTGGAGTTCAAAAATCATCTTCTGGCACAGAATGGTAGGACCTAGTCCCAAAATCTGCGCTAGGGAAGTCACCTAGCAATCGTATGACAGTGATATGAATGAAACTGAGACAAGCAGAGGAACTTCAATATATTTCAATTGTATAGGAATAGTTTTCATGGTCAGAAAGGAAGGGAAAGAGAAGGGATGGAGGCTTACAAATCTTTCACAGGTTTAGCAAGGCATCAGTCTTGTGCCTGTTTCAGTTCTGAGACTCTGATTTGCAAAGGTATTTAGTTATTGCTTCATTCAGCATTATAAAAAGTGGCTTGCATAGCTAAGGCAGTGAGACTAGAAAAATTAATCACTTCTGAATATAAAGCTTAGGCTCCTTTGGGTGTATCTTTTTTTAATAACTGTGCTTGAGTTTAGGTGTAAGATTTTAGAGCTAAGTGGCTTGAGCCAAATCCAAAGCAAGTTTCCTGCTTGTCCTTAACCCCTGCTCTGTGCTCCCAGGCAGGGGCTGGATGCCAACTCGTAAACTGTGTGGGCAAACAGAAAGTTTTACCTCAGCTGCAATTTTTACACACAAGCTGCTGTGATGCCGTAGACAGTGGGTAGACCTGGTAGGCATCGCAAGGCTGGGAGGAACCCTGCTCAGCAGTCCTAAAAACCTAGGCCTCAACTGTTTGTAGTGAAAAGGATGTGGTACCAGTCTCCTTCTCCTGAGGCAAAACAATATGAAACCTGAGATACAACTGAAGAAAGCATTATCAAAAAACTTTGGTTTTGCTGCTTCGTTTTTGCTTTTAACTTGTTGTAGTTAAATCTGAGGCATAATCACAAAGAACATATGTCACAAATTATCTTGTTTTGCAGTGTTGTTTGGTTTATTTGAGACAATTCTAAAATAGAACTATAGACATAGAAAACACCTCTAAAATAATGCCAAAACACTATGGAAAAGGCTGTGTTGAAGACATTTCCAAGCCATCTAACAGCAGGAAGCGGAGGATTTTTTCTTTTTTGAGCATCCAAGATCCAGTTATCTCAAAAATGTTTATCTTGCATCAAAATAAAGTCTATTCTTGTATGATG
This sequence comes from Aptenodytes forsteri, assembly GCF_000699145.1. Taxonomy (NCBI): domain Eukaryota; kingdom Metazoa; phylum Chordata; class Aves; order Sphenisciformes; family Spheniscidae; genus Aptenodytes; species Aptenodytes forsteri. The sequence goes on along the minus strand of NW_008796165.1, from coordinate 7,413,788 downwards.
TAGTTATAGTTAACTGCCAGATGCGGATATTTATTTAAACCAAACCTCCAAACTCTGTAAAGCTCATTCATAACTTCTCATTGCAACCATTTGTTTAAGCTCATTTTAGTAAAAATACCCCTAGTTTAAGATGCGCTTTTAAATTATAAATATTTATATTGGCCCCTTGGGAATGAGTGGGACACAGCTGATAGGGAAAATTTGGAATAATATTTTGATTTGTTACTCTATTAGAATATTGCTTGCTTCTTTCTCTTTTCCCTAAAATAGACAGGCAGAAGACATCTTGGAAGTTTTTTTAATTATATATGTAGAACTTTTTAACATAACACAGGCAGATACAAAGGAGATTGTTCTTCTGTTCACTACACTTGAAACCAGGAGGCATTGCAATTTTCCATGCAACATCTTGATTACATTCCTTTAGAAGATAACATTTTTCTAAAAATTAATTTGCTTTCTAAAGATCATTTCACAAGCCTGGACTGACATTCCACATAAGCAGAATGTGATACTGCCAAACCAGATAATCTATATCACGAAGTCTCTACAATATCTGCTTATAGGACTCTGAAAGCAGAACTGCTGGGGTTATTCCTGGCCTATGGGCTAAGGGGATTTAGACTAGCAATGTTGCCAGGATATTCTTTGCTGATTAGAAATTAATTTCAGATCCTCACTCCCATGATAAATTTTGTACACTTTCACATAGGTATGATCTAGAATATATAAATACTATAGTGACATGATGGAAAAAGGGATTGGCAAAAGAACTGCACACATCTGTCAAATTTTTATCTTTACCTTGAATTATTTTTGAATTAACGTTTCTTTTAATCTACAAGCTTCTTGCTTGAGGCAAAACAGTCTTTACTTCACAAAACCATATGCCTGGTTTCAAGACTTTCGTATCAATGGACAGACCTAGGATAAGGCACCATGTAGCGATAGGCAGTGTGACAGGAGCTTTGACAAATTGGAGATAAATTACATGAACATAAAGAACATACCATTGAGTGCTGAGTGATATACTAATTATATTTTTGTGCTTTATAAGTGAGAGACAGCTAAGATGGAAGGCAAAGTCACCAGTCACATTAGTTGGGAGATGCATTGAGAACATTGCATACTTCATCATATGTTCTGGAAGTTTGAGTTTAAAGCATTAAGGGGGGGGGAAGAAAAAAAAAGGCATTTACCAGGCTAAAACTTTGCCTTGAACTTTTGTATGCATCAGACAAAAAGAAATGAATGGAGGGTAAAGTAGGTTCTCTATCAGGCAGCAGTATCTGCATAATAAATCAAGTCTGGTCCCATTGTTGGTATTGTTATCACTTCTTTTTTAACACTATTAAAACCAAAATCAGCTAGCTTGTGCAGCAGTAAAACCTGACCATAAATCTAGTGCAAAATATGTCAATTGTTCTTAAAATTTTTTGCATGTCTTCAGAGTGAGTGTGTGCTCTAGAATCCGTTTGTGAAGGGTAGGGAAGAAAATATGTTATTTGCAACATTTATGGATTGTTATCAGAGCTAAATAGGAGACAACCCCCCCCTACTCTTCCTCCAGAACAAGTGCAGCATTAGTGAGGTCAAACACAGCGGGTCAGCGTGAGCTGTTATGGTACCACTGGTGAATTCAGTAGGACATTAGAAGTAGCTGGTACAAGACAGGAAGTGTCTGAACTGAAAAATGTTAAAATAAAGATTGCAATACGAATGTAAACAGAGCATATCTATAATATTCACGTCATCCATCCTTTGTAGCTGGGCAAGTCTTTTGTTGCATTTGTACAGCACCTTGCACAGTGAGGCCTTACTATAAAATAGGAACTTCTAAGTAGACATAAATAACAGTAAGCATTTCTGTTCCTCGCTGAGCAAATTTAACTAAGAATGCTTTCTTCAGAAATGCAATATTGAGTGAACAGACCATGAAAACTGTCACTGGGCTTTTTTCTATAATCTATCAGGTTTTATGTGCTGTTTCTATAGTACTGGTTTTAGTCTCACAGGGGCAGTTTTCAAAGATACACCCTGTTTTTATTTGCAATTAGAGCTGTTATCACTCTCCTTAAATAATGCATTTCATAATTTAAAACAGACAGGGAAAACTACACAAACGTGAACTTAAGTGTATCTCTACAACACTCCTGCAAGGAAGTTAAAAATGATGATATTGTTATTACTTTCACTGCTAAATCAATGTACCAAATACAGTAATCAAATTTTAGACAGGGGTTACCAAAAGAGTTTTCACTGAAAATTGCTTGCAGTGTTTGACATTATGGGTTTGTTTATAACCTACCAAGCAGTTGGCAAAACATTAAAAATACACCTATTTTTAGAATGCTTTCCAAATAGAATATTTTTACCAGATCTGTAAACTTGGCAAGCCACTCCTATTAATTTAGGAGAAAAGATAGTGATGGAGTAAAATGGAAAGAAAACGAAGACTCCTAAGTATAGCTGCAGTCACATGGTATACAGGTCTTTATCCAAAGGTCGTTAGGGACAAGGAGTGTTCTTTCACTGTTTTCATAGAGATTTGGATTTTGTCCACTGAGAAATGTTAGAAACTCTTTGTTTAGAAATGGTGCAAGGTCCTACAAAGGATAAAAGGAGAAAAGCATGAGTGGGGATCTTATCTGTCTCCTGGGCACAGCAAGGACCTTTAACAAAACACTATGTTCAAATGCCAAAGATTTTTGAGAAAGTGCCAATCTGGATGTAAATAGTTTGAAGTGCTTCTTACCTGTCTTGATGGCAATTCCAGGTATAAACTTCTGTTAGAGATGAGAGAATACAAACAGCAGCATTATTAAAATATGAATAAAATATCAGAGGCTAGACTCTCTTCATCTGTTCACAAGTGTATCAACTTTGTTAAAAAGAATTTACATTCTATTTAAATATATATTTTATAATATATTGAGTCAGGGTCTAATTTTGTAATGCTTACCTGAATCTCATTTCCACACTCAAAATTTAGTAATGTTAAGCAGCTTTTTTTTTTTTTTTATACTTGAAAAAATATTCGATGCTTGGCATGGAACTTTTCTAAGGTTCTATGAAATATATCGAACTGATCAGGATTCCCTTAAGGCAACATTTCAAATACTGTTTTGAAAAGCATTCATAGCAGCACATATATTTCAGTTCACATAATTTATTGGTTTCCTTCCTCATCTGCCCCTCAGATCTTACAGCTTCAGTGCAAAATCCTAAGGCGCTCTAATAGAGGTCACTGTCAGTGCTTTCCATAGACTTCAGTTGAGTTAGATTGAGCTACCTTTAGCTATTTTGGAAACAAATGATGTACTGCTGTCTTGGTTTCATCTGGGATAGAGTTAATTTTCTTCCTAGCAGCTGGTACAGTGCTGTGTTTTGGATTTAGGGTGAGAATAAAGTTGATAACGCACCGATGTTTTAGTTGTTGCTAAGTAGTGCTTGCACTAGTCAAGGACTTTCCAGCTTCCCATGCTCTACTGACTGAGAAGGCTGCAGGTGCACAAGAAGCTGGGAGGGGGCACAGCCAGGACAGCTGACCCAAACTGGCCAAAGGGACATTCCATACCATGTGATGTCATGCTCAGTAGATAAACTGGGGGAAAGCTGGCCGGGGAGGCCGCTGCTTGGGGATGGGCTGGGCATTGGTTGGCGGGCAGTGAGCAACTGCATCGTGCATCACTTGCTTTGTATATTCTTATTCTTCTTAGGATTTTATTCTATTTCAATTATTAAACTGTTTTTATCTCAACCCACGACTTTT
>NW_008796165.1:7408829-7409700 GCF_000699145.1 Aptenodytes forsteri | reverse complement strand
GATACCATTTCGTGGAGACAACTAGCAATTGCAGTAACTTTTCTGAGAGTTTTTTTTACGGAGGAAATACAGAATGGCAGGGTCACTACCTTCTTCTATTATGTTTCCTCCTTCATTACAGTAACTTTTCAGTATCTTGAACATCCTTGGGTAGTTAAGATACTTCTATTGGTATTTCTTGGGAATGTTGTTTCCGTTTTGTGTCTAAGGTTAATAAGCAATTTAAGAATATCATCCAGAGATCTGCCCCAAGGCTGGATAGTTATGAGTGGCAGGGTGTGCGGGATAGCATAGGAAAATGCCTAGGATGGTGGGCACCTCTAGTGTTTTGGAACTTCACCCCTGAGCAAGTGCAGAATCCTGAAAAATTAGTAGAATATTTGGAAAAAGTATGCTGTCACCCTGGCAACTCTAGGGAGACACAAATCACTGCAATGCGCTGGGGCCTGGCCCATGCCTACCGAGCCCTGTTCAACATTGTTCAGTACTCTCAAGAGGAAAAGAAGGTCTCTGAATCTGATGACAAAATAACAGGCACTGTGGCTACTCCAACCCTGGCGCAACTTCTGGTTCACTGCAGCTGAACCAGAGAACCAACGTGTGCCGGTATCAGTCGCCCCTATACACAAGAAGAAATGTTGGAAGTGAAAGTCAGTTCGTTTAGTAAGGGGTGATGAAAAAGTAGGGCCATCACAAGGAGAGGAGGAGGAAGAGGAAGAGCTCATAAACGAGATGGAAACCACCCGATCCATATCCCTGAGTAAGCTGCGAGACACATGAAAAGATTTCAGCTGTCATCCAGGCAAGCACATTGTCACCTGGCTGCTCCGATGCTGGGATAATGGGGCCAGTAGCCTGGAATTAGAGGGTA
>NW_008796165.1:7304329-7404213 GCF_000699145.1 Aptenodytes forsteri | reverse complement strand
ATGAATGAGTTTTCTCGCTTTTACTCTTCTGATTCTCTCCCCCATCCCACTGGGGGGGAGTGAGCGAGCGGCTGGGTGGTGCTCCGTTGTTGTCTTAGGGTTAACCCATACAAATGTCACTTCCTAGTTGCTGGCTGAGGTTAAACCATGACAACTGATCAGTCCATATTTATCTGATATTTCTTGTACTTATATAAATGGATCAATTAATAGAATAAGAACTCCCAGAATTCCTGTTCCTCAAGGAAACGTATCCTGACTTGCTGAAACATATTCTCGCCTTCTCAACAACTAAAGCAGTTTAATTAGGCAAATGAGCTTAACTGCCTTCAAGAGTAAAAAGAAAGGACTTGAAACAGAATTTGGGCAACTTCATACTGAAGTCAGTGAAGTTGATTTTAATAACTGCTAAGTACTAGGGATGTGGGAAAGGAGCACAGGATTCAATTCCATATGTGACAAAAATTTGTGCTTAATTATCATATGCAAATATTGCATTGCTAACAAACCTAGATTGCAGTATATGGGAGTCGTAAACACCTGTCTGGTAGTTAAGCTTTTTTAAGTTACTTCCCTTTCATTCTTTTAAAGTTAATATGATCGTAGTGTTCTTACCTACTTTGCCAATAGCATTCCCATATAGATCTGCATTCTGCTGCTGTGGATTGTACTCAGGAATCAGTCTATTTCCATTGCCCTTCAACCTGTCACAGTGTTGTGAACTGCTGTGGCCTCTCATTAGGCAAACCTGGCATCTGCTGGCCCCAGATGATGATCCATGGGAAGAATTTTTCTTATGGTAACATATGGACTTTAGCATCCCTGTCTGCTTTACCTCCTCCTTTTTGTGTCTGTCTCTACTTCTTCACAAGAAGCTGATACCGTATTAGTGTTATTTTCCCACTGACTTTGTGTCCCATTAGTTTCTTTTTATATGTACCAGTCCATGCTTTCTTTATATTTCTATTTATGAATGTACGGAGCGTTCTTTAGTAGTTGGAAATGTTCTAGCAAAATTACAGCATCTTCATAGTAAACCACACCTAGTACAGCATGTTACTCCTTTCTTACAGCATTCTGGGATATTGAATATGGCAGAGTAGAGCATTCTTTTTTCTTTGTCATGGCGCTGCATCAGTTTATGCTGAATGTTATCTAAATGTGAATGTAACCTAAAGAAAGCAGACACCAGCGGCAACTGAGAATAGCTAGGCTATACATTACAGGCAATGTATCACAAAAGGAATCAATGTAAAAGTTGCCCCACTGATCTGAGTATCAAACAATAATAGTCCAACTAATATGCTGCTATGATAGTGGAGTCATAATAGAAGAATATGGGACGTGTGAAAGGTATCATTGATTTACACGGAAGGATGTTGGAGAGTAATTTTTCTAGAATAATTTGTTTTATGGAAAGTTTTGCTGAGGTCAGACTAATTCCTTTGTAACTGCCATCATTACCACTACAGTGCTGTATCTTAACAGCTCTGTTTTGTTACGGCTGTGAACCTTTCATAGTTTCTTTGTCCTTAGGATGTCAGACATGAAAGGGAGGCAGTGTCATGCTGTTCATGAATTCTAGGTGCCTTGATCACTTTGTTAAATCATTAGAGGCAGGTCCCTCTGGGAATTACCAAAAGTCTCTGAAGAGTCACTTACGAAAATGAATGTACCTCTCATGTAACATATATCACTTCTAATCCTGTCTAGAGTCAGGCTTCTCTCTGAAATGTTTCTGAATGTTAATCAGTAATCAGCGCACAGATTGGCACATGCTGCTGGGCTTTGAAGTTATTCCTATCATATGATTTGTCACATCCTTAGTAATACTTTGCATGATTTCCATACATATCCTATTAGGCTTTCTTGCTTAAGGACTTTAGATTTCAGCATAATACCTGACAGCACCCAAGTGTTGGACATTCTTGAGACTTTCACATTAGCGAAGTACAAGGTGCCACTTGACAGCTCCAATTGACTAGAGGATTGAGAAGTGGGTTATACTACTTGTCTCTGTTGTAATATCACTGCTGGGTAGCTTTTCCAAATCTCGGTGCATATCTGTATTGTCTGGATGCTGTTAGATTGTACCCCAGCTATTCTTTCCATTTGCTTGACAGGAGACATCCCAATATCCTATGCCGTGTAGAGTTCAGTACAGCTGCTGCCCTGGAGCGGGCTACTACTTTTATTATGATGTAGTGAATTTTCTTCTCTGAATGAAAGGATGTAAATCACAAGAATGGTTTATTGTTAGACTTAGTTGATGTTTCTTGATGAAATGATTTTTCTTGCAGAAGAGGAGGATATTTTTAAGTGAACATTTTCATGCATATAAAAGAACCTACCACCTTTTTCAAGAAAAGTTATTAAATTTTAATTAATATTTTGAGTGCCTTATAAATTTGATTGCTCATTGTCTGTAAAAATAAATTTATAATGCTTTCATTTTTAAGTATACTTTGCAAAGAACGATGGGTATATTTTAAACTGCTTAAGTAAAAAGTTAAATACTTTTGAAATTAGAAAAATCATTTCCTCTGGTCTAGTTATAGTCATTTATCATGGGCAGATTCTGTGCAGGTTTTTTTGTTGTGGTTTGTTTTTTTTTTTTCTTTCACCTCTAATTTAGAAAATAATCTAAGTATAAGTTACAAGTTATTCTAATGAGAAGTCTAGTATTTCTGTAGGTTTAGTTCCTGAATGGTATTCTGGGAATGAGAAAAGGAGTCCTACAGTAACCGGAGAATCTAATCAGTACTGACTGGGGAGAATCTTTCCCCTGCCCGCTGGGTACAGTGAATGAAGAAGGGAAACATACTGAAAACTCATCTGAATATAATTCTGTAATTAAGACTAGTTTTTTAATCATGTGATACAAGAAGCAGAGTTAGATGGATCGAGCAAATATAAAATTTCCCTTTAATGATTCTAAATATTATTCTTCTACCTCACCTCTTTGTTAGAGAGATCAGAAATTGTTTGGGGTTCTTAAGATCACAGATAGAAATCCAGGTAAAGAAAGTGAAGTGGAAAACAATACAGCATGAGTATAAAAATTTGGTGGGGTAGATGGGTGTTCATCCTCCTGCAAAACTTATTACAGTATATGCTAGTAGTACAAAACAGGAGACTGAAATCCAGATTACAGTAAACCATGTATTTAAGAAATAGGTTCTAATTCAAATATAAATCAGTAAGAAAAACCCCTTTCTTGTGGTCCTAATTGTATGTCTGAAAAATAAAGTTTCAGCAGTATTTTTTGAAATTTCAATTTTAATAGCATTTCCACATTTGCTTTAGACGTTTATACCCATCTTTAATAACATACAAGTGAAGGAACAGTTGAGACTACCAGCTGTAGATTACTGTTTGTGATGATTGTAACATAACTGAGAAAACAAATTAGTTTTTAGCAAAGTCTAAATTTTAGCAGTTTTTCACTGTATTTACAGCAATTATTTACTCTCACTTGCTGTGTGTATATATGCATGGGGTTTCAAAATATTTCTAGCAACAGAAACTGAACTTTGTGTTATTAATACAACTGGTTGCCTGAAGTGAGTTACAAATACCTTTACTAAGTGGTGGGGAAAATGTTAAATGTTGATTAGATAGTGTTTGATCGTTTTTAGGGTCAGGGTAAAATAAAAAAAAATTGAGTGAACCTGCCTAAATCTTGTGGAAAAATTATTTTGAATGAATTACTGGATCTGTTCTAACATCTATAGTGTATCACTCATTTATACCCACTGTCAAAACACCTGGATAATTTCTTAAAATATTTTAAATCAATTTATAGCTAGATCTGCATTTACTGGCCACTAAACTGATCTGATCTAGCATATTCTACATTATACTGCTCCTTTTGCCCCTTTGGTAAGAAAACCCTCTGACAGGTTCCTCTCTGGTCAACCCCTGCGGGAATGTGAATGAATATTATAGAAAGAGAAAATATAGAAACATCTGCAGTGGGGTTAGTTGAGCTCTTATTGAGAAGCACAGTCACTTCATTTTTGTGCCAGGCTAGCCAAAAGCTTAAAAGGGAATGCGTGGTACCATTTCCTATCATGCTCAGATAAGGAGATTGCCTTCCACAGTTGGATGAGAGGCATTTACTGAAGAAATTATTCTGTAAGGAAATAACTAATGGGAAACAGACCTGCAGTGGACATAAGAAATATCTAAAGATGCTCTTGGGAGGAACTTTCAGCTATGCAATGCTAGCAGATACAATTATAGAGGATTGTGAAACCACATCTGCCAACTGAAATAACTGGCAGTGAACAAAAGATGATGAGTGAAAGAAAATAACCATTGGCATGGTTGTGAAATGCATTATCTAGTCATTTCCAGCATCTGTAACAGCAAGAGCATTCCTATGTTATTTGTGAAAGCACATGTGAGGTCCAAATCTGATGGTACAGCAGTGAATGAATTTGTAATGTTCAATATTATAACTTTACAATATTGTAAGACATCTGGGAAAAAATCAGGTGTGTTTGTGTAGCGTCTGGAGTCACAAAGAAAGATTTTGTGTACTCTGGAACAGGTTTTCATTTCTCTTTCTATCCCTTCAATCAAGACCCTGTCAAACTGCCAGGGTCACTGTCTCTATTGAAGAACCAGCTTCCTCACAAATAAAAAAACCCCCTTCCAATAAGACCTTACCTGTGAGCACACTAGTTTTCTTTCTGTTATAAATGACATACTGTAACCTGAGATGAACATGAGCACTGGTAATACAGGTCTTCTAGAAACACGTATGGAGAGGTAGACTAGTCAGAGGTGTGAAAGATGGGGAAACCAATTTAATTTGCTTGCAAACACAGTGACCTTCATAGGCAGTTGTATTGAAGCAGCACACATATGACAAAAAAGAACTGAGGATGGCCAAATCAGTTCATCAACCGGCCCCTATCTCCAAGTATGGGACCACTTCTGTGAGTATTCTACCTGCAAATGAGTCTGTGACTTATGCTAACTACTTGCCACCGGCAGGCCAGGTAAGTCAGGATTTAAACATGATTTATGACATCAGAAGCAAATATGCGCTAGGAAAAACAGGTTCCCTGCCAGGCTGGAGCTTAATCTCATGAGTGTGTCTGTCTTTCACAGAGAAGTGAAACACATGAGCAAGTTTTCCTAAATTACAGACTAATCTACTTTCCAGTAACTCTAAAATTTATTACTGAAAGTACAAATAGCTGTCAGCTCTGAACTAATTAAAATGTTAGGATTAACCTAAGGTGTGCTGTTGCCCAAGCTTTCAGCAAATGAGAAAGGCATAGAAGAAATAAAATGGACATTTAACTGGTACTGACCTAGAATGGAGTTCTCAATTTAAGTAAAATATCTGATGACTTTACATGACACACTTAACTTCTGAAAGCTTCTAACTATTGCATAAGAAATCCATTCTTTTACTATAAGTAAAAGCAGTGTACCACATTACCTGAAATAATGATGTTCTTAGCAGGTGGAGTGGGAATCTGATTCTTCTGATTTATAAAAGCAAATGTAACTTCTAATATGCCATTTTTTACCAGCTGCAGTAGATGAGGATTGCTTCACCCCTACCTGATAGATATGGAATAGTTATTTAATCTAATGGACTGTATATATGAGTATATATAAAAATATAGCTACACATCAATCTATAAAAGGGAACATTATTAAGGCAGCACATCACCTCCATGTAACCAGCCAGGGTTAAGGGTGTAGGACAATCTTGATTTGGACACCCTGTTGCATACAGGCATAATACCAGACTTCTGATTTGTTTATGGCTCATGAGCAGATCAGAGGCACTTTCATTTGGCTAGTAGAATGGCACTTCTGAGGCAGGGATTGTGGGGTATCTGAATACCCATCTCTGAGACAAAGGTATGCAGAGGCTTAAATTGCTAAGCCATTCTGGTATCTAGCTGCAAACCCAGTTCTGCTCTGTTTCACAGTGGAATGGACAGGCCATTAGAACAATCTCCTATCTTTAAACCATTTCTTGGCCAGTTGGGCTGTTTCCCTTTTTCCTTCTTTCCTTTAATTCCTTAGGTCTAGCTCTTCTGCCTTCAAAAACCTGCCTTCTCCACAGTGCTTCATCACTGGGAAGAGAGAAATCAGGAGCATGGGAGGAAAAGCTTCTGGCTTATTTTCCAGATCAGCAACTGAACCTAAGAGGAAAACATAATGACTCTGCCACAAATCAGTACATGAATCTTTGGGGAGTTTAGTTCAGGTTTTAACAAATTCGTACAGAGAAATAAATTGTGATTTTATGAGAGTTTGCAATCTGGCCAGAATTCATACAGCAGTCAAAGGAACATCTCGGAGTCTGAACATCCATTGTGGGAAGTTTTGGCTTAAATTGTTAAACTTCATTATAATGTCAACAACTGAAAACCACTCTTAGTGGGTAAAGATTCAAGACGCTTGAAAAGAAGGTGCTGCCAATCATACCTTTAATTCAGCTAGTTTTGCAGCTAGGGAGAAACTATCATAGTACCTTTTAAATCAATTATTTTCTTTCATTTGATGGCTCAGTCCATTGCCTGTTCAGTGCTTTTACCCCTGCAATATGTAGCTATCACAGTTTGCTTATACTAAAACAAGATTTTGATATTTTAATCTTGAAAAGATGAAATGTTTGTTCTCTATTTCTGTCTTGAAGTCATCATGCTTCATTCATAGCATAATTCATTTCTGTGGAGAGTACCAAGTCAAACATAATGGTTTCAAATGAAGACAAAAGCAGGGAAACAAATGAAATTCCTAAAAACAAAGGGCTTCCAAAAACCATACGCAAGTAAATACCAAAACCTCGGTTTTATATAAACAAGCATAAAATGCTTCTCAAACTTTCCCATTAAGTGTGAGTCTTTAAATTTCATCTACTAACTGATATGCCTGGATGCATGTGGCAAAAAGTAATTGGCTAATAACATATTAACATCTGCAGTGCATTTGGGAAAACTGGCAGTCATTTGTTGTTGGTCTGAGGGGCACTGTAAAACAAAGTGGAAATTCTACATTTTGTCTAGAAAGATGGGCAATTGAACTTCACTTTAAACTATTGTATTATTACCACAATGGAACTATCAGTCAGCCAGACAGACATATTAACCAAGCAAGCCATAAATTCCACAAGATTTTGCAATTGTACTTTTCAGCTTTTTACTTCTTGTAGCTTTCTTAAAAGTTATTGCTCTTCCACTGGCATCTTCCCACATATATAAAGGTTCTGTCAGCTTTGACCTTCAAAGTGGCCTTTTACCAGGTGCTTTCTATCACTTTCTGAAGTTACGGTGCATATCATATGCACAGTGCAGTCATCATCAATCAACCTTGCGTCACTATGCACAGTTCCCATCTACTGCCCAGTGTCATCCTGGCACTGAAGGTTGCAAAAAATATACATTTGACTTCCACTGACCTGAGTTTCAAATCCATATTTAGAAAAAGCCCTGATACAAATTAACCATTGTGATAGTTGGCATTTCCGTGACATGAAGGATTTTGTCACCACTAGCCATTCTTACTGCTCTGCTTTCTAGAAGTGGTGAGCCTGTTGACCAGATAGACTGTATGGCCAAGTAGGGAAAGAGCTTGTGCTTACTGCTTCATCACATTACCAGACATACGCCTGCTGTCATGGCTTCTGTGGACTCTGTTACATGGCTGGTGAAGGAAGGTTGTTGCAGGCCTTCAGTATACGTGAAACAACTGACTTCCTGTACCATGTTACATGACTATGATTTCTAAAGTGTTTCCTGCTAGGGGGAAATAAGATATATTAATATTAAAGCAGGAAAATGTACCATACTGTTATTGCCAGTTCTGGCGTGCACAGGTCATGAGTCAGCCCATAAAAAATCACAATATTGGCTGAAAAATCACGAGGCTGAAATACTAATAATTCGATGATGAAAAAGGCTTGATGCTGGGGGGAAAGTGGGAGTATGGAGAGCCCCCAAAGGGAGATACAACTTCTAGAAAGACAGGCCCATCCACAGAGTGCCATCACTGCTGTGCCTTCCCACCAGCTCCCAGCCACCAAAGTTCTTCCTTGATCTTGGGTCTCTTCTCAAAATCCCATTAGCTCCCTTTCATACTTCCTTACTTTTGAAAAGCGAGGGAAGTTAGTAACTTAAATTCAGCTAAAGTTAAGGGCTTAGTACCTAACTTAGTGCCCCAGGAGTGTGCTATCCTTTCAAAGTAACCTTGTATATGAGAAGCCATACTGAATTTGAGTACTAAATACCTCTGTTTCCACCCCCAAAACTACTGTGCTGCTGTTGTCCTTCCTTCTGCCCTGCTGCTATGCAGTAGTTTAGTGTTTAGAGCGCTTCCCTTGAGTGTGGCAGAGCTGGCTTCAGTTCCCATTTTTATCTGAAAGGATTCAAGATCTCATTCCTGGATGAGGTCTCTGATCTAGAGGTTATTTTGGAAGAGAAGGGAGAATAATTTTCTCACCTATCAGAGCTTCTCACTTTTTTGCCACAAAGTGAGAGTGAATGTATGCCTGACTGTAACCTTGTCGCTCTGTGTTGCCACAGAGCAGTAGAATGGCCTAGTTTCCAATGGTTTTGTCCTTAATGTCATTTAAGTGTAAAACACAAAACAGTCTTTGGGAGCATGTAGTGGGATACAGACCCCCCCATTGTAGGTGAGTGTTGTCCCGAGGACTAGCATTGAGAAACATTACTTCCCTTTTCTTCCCTCCTCCTTCTTGCAACCAAATCAACAGAAGGAGCTGAAGGAGTCCCTTCTCCCTGTTGCATTACCCTACAGCGTAAGTGACTAATGTACTCTGTGAGGTGTGGGTTGAGGTCTCGTTGGACAGGTAGGATTTGGAAGCAAGTCTTGCATGTGCTGAGTGTGAACGCTGTAGCTGCAGTGCCTTTCCTCTTGATGAATTTTGTGAGAAAGGGCTTGTTTGGGGATCGCAGGAAAGAACGCCAGCACAGGAGGCTGATGCTGTGCAACTCAGAGCTTGGCTCCTGGGCTTGTGCCTCTCCCCTTCCCTCTGTGTTCAGTGTTGGCAGTCAATGTGTTTCACCCCACGTGTTGGCTAGTGGTGATGCTGTTCTTGAGCACCTCAAACCTTGGATAAGGTCTTCCTTCTAGGTTTTGCTGTAGATCGGTAACACCTACTGCTTTTTTGTTTTAGTCCCATGTTTAAAATAGAAATTTTGCTGCTGAAGAGAAATTCTTGTGCAGCTGTGTTCTGCTACCCAGACACTCATTTGAGCCTTTCTGTAGTAGAGTGTAAATTTGGAACACACATGCATAAGCAATAACGCATTAGTAATTGCTTAATAACTTATTAGAGTCTAGCTTCTGTTGAGACACTGGGGAAAAGCTACAGCCAATTAGTTGTAAGAGGGCGGTGGAACAAAGTTAAACTTTAAATTATTGCTGGAAAGGTGAGCTGATAAACTTTAGACTAAACAAGTGTATTAGCACTATAATGGAACTATCAGCTCCATATAAAACATTAGTATGACAAAGTAGTGCTTTGATCGTGCTAGATATAACCATATTAATTTGTTTAATTAAACAATCTAGGCTTCTTGTGGTGTGGGTCATTTTAAAAAAATGTTAAAAATAAAATTAAACATATAATTAAGCTGACGAGATAAAGACCCTTGTGCAGCAAGTTGAAGGCAGTTAATTTATAAGGAGCCTGGTCCCTGAAGGCTGTGTAGTTTATTAAAGTTACTGAGGCAGAGATGTGATAAAATATTTTATGTAGTGCTTTAAAGGCTAAATTGCTCTGACACTTTTAAAGTCCATGGGAAACAGTCAATTAGGATGTCTTGTTATCATGTTTTTTCCTCATAAAGTAATCTAAACAAAATCCGTGGTTATACTGATAATTTCTTAAAGTTCCCACAGTAATCTTTTTTCAAATATTTCACTGTTATACACGTAATGGCCCTCATCGGTCACTCTAGTTGTAATAAAGCTCATCTGAAACATTGTGTCTGTCCCAAAATGACAAGGTAGAGATGGTAGACGAACCAGGGGAGGGAGTTAAGTTGGAAACTTGGTCAAAATTTAAAAGCCACCTGGTCCTGCAGGTTTCCAGGTACAATCCTCTCCAGATGTTCTTGGAGCTACCAAAGCAAAGGCCTGTAAAGGTGCTGTATGAAGGAAAAAAACTTGTGTTGCCTTAGATGTCTGGAGCTGGAAGAATACTGGTTAGGTATTTTCCAATACTTTGGTCTGGATTTGAAAATAAAGCATGCTAAAATGCCTATGAGAAAATGTGTATTAGATAATTAGATAAATGCTCACATCAATAGTTTAATTTCTTTTTACCAGCTGATGAATCTGTTCACCAATTTACAATCTGCTTTCCTGTAGGGTTAGAAATATGTTTGAAAAGGTAGTTGCAGTACTGAAATAGTTGCTTTTTATGCCTGGGAGTAGGCAAATGTATCAGTTTTATTTCTGATATTTCTGAGGATTGAAGGGGTTATTTCTCCTGTTCTATCTAATGGGATATTTCCAATTTCTGTTGCTACTGCCTTTTAGCAGTTTTATGTCAAGTCTATCCTTGATCTTTATCAAGTCACAGGGACAGCTACTAAACTTCTACTGGACTTCAGAGAGTTTTTATATAACCCTCAGCTTCTAAAACAAGCAGGAAGAGGAAAAAAACAAAGCATAACAAGCCATATTCAGGAGAAAGGTAAGGAAAGGCACAATAGAACGAAGAGAAAGGGACTTAACCCAAAACTTATAAAATTTCCTTGTTTTAAATGGACAAAGATTTCCAAAAAATGTGTCACTTTGTAAGAGAAATCGAGTGAAGTCAATCCCTAGCTTCCACACTCCTGGTCATCTCACCTTCTCAGAATGTTTCTTTTTCATCTGACAAAGGTTCTCTGAGTTCCAAGTCCTATATTTATCATAGAATCATAGAATATTTTGGGTTGGAAAGGATCTTTAAAGGTCATCTAGTCCAACCCCCCATCATGCAGTGTAGTGTGATGAAGGGGGTTGGATGGGGTCCCCACTTATAATTTACTGAAGCGTGGGGCATGCTTGCTTTTTTAATATGTGCATAAATGGCTAAAAAATAATTTAATGTGAGTATATTTTCAAACGTCTTTATAGAAAACTTCTGATCAAATAGAGATTTTTCTCTGGAGTTTGCATTGTCTGTGTTTTAGAAACACGATTCAAATTGAAGTTGTAAATTTCTGGGGGTTTAACCACTGGTCTGTAGCAGTGAGGTTTGCAACTGTCAAAGCCATGTTGAAGAACTGCAGCCAAATGCTCCATTATAAAATATCCTTATACAGAGAGAGAGGGAGTGACAAGGGTTGACTGCTCAGAGATGGGTTATTGTTTGTTCTGTAAGCAATGAACCAAAGCAATGTATAGCTTTATATCTTTTTCTGAAACTTTTCGTGCTTTGTATTTTAAAGCTAATAAAAGATCAACTGTGTCTTAAATTCACTACTGCATAGAGACTCAAGATTTGCTTCTTTCCTGTGTTTTAGAGCAGGCCTATCCAACACTGAGAAGAGAAAGGGATACCCAAATTTTGTGCTAATCTTTTAGGGGAAAGAAGACGACATGCGAATGGATTGGCAATATTAATGTAGAGGTCCTGCCAGGCCTTATAGCCTGTCTTATTCCAGATTTTGGAGATCTGCTTTGCAGATCTGAGGGCCAGCCTCAGATCATAGAAAAATAACTAGCAATAAGTGATTCCCAAATGATTTTTTTGCTGTGTCTGCACATTATTCAGCTTTCTAAACTTCTATTACTTTTGACGGTAGGTCAGTTTTGATTTATCATTTCAACTATAGTTTCCATGTGAATATAAAAAGAATAAGACATTTTCTTCTTTGTTATTTCAGCCTGATGAAAAAACTCATTTTGACTGAAAATTTCTCACTAGTTAATATATTCAAGTACTCTGGGAGGTTGTATCAACTAACCCATAAACACAATATTTATGAAAAAGATTATTATACCATACTTAAAAAAGTCCTATGCAGGACAAACAAATTGTTATAAATAAATTTCCTTTTGTTTAGCACAGGAATTTTGAAAGCATTGGAAATTCATGCTTGAATGCTTTTGTGTTTTTTCATAGAAATTACTGTTGTAGATGAAACTAAATATTCAGTGTCTGAAAGTAAAGGGAGAAATTTGGTTCACTGTGGGATAATGAAAACTGAAAAACAATTATGCTGCTGCAATCAAGATCTCAGCTACAAATAACTAATTTCACTTCTCTTCCACTGCTCCAAAATATACTGCTTATTGTTCTTAAAATATTTATATGTCTTTGAATTATTTACTGAGCAAAGGATGCTTGTGCTCCTTTAACATAGAAGGAGGAAGGAGATGAAAGATTATTTGATGTCAACATAACAGAAGACGACAATAATAAATCCATAATGTAAATAATATGCCTCAGAAAAGAGCTGTGTATTGTTAGTATGTGACTGGATTGCAGCTGGGCTCTACTTATGAAAATACTTTTTCTAGCAGTGTGGAAACACTTGGTTTAAGCGAACAAAGTAATCAGAAAATCCTTTTCTGCAGTTACCTTCTTTTAGAAAGATACTTGAGATAGTCACCTTGTACTAGTTTGAGATATGCTTGCTGAGAAGACTTGAGGATATGGAAACCAGCAAACAATGAATTAATTTCAATTTTTTTCCCATTTCTGAAGATGTGGATTTGCAATATTAATGTGAGCAGTGTGCATTCTGACCTTTTCTGTCATTCTGTTTGGGAATAGTGGCTAAGCTTTCCCATTCCTGTCTGGCCATGGGCCATTGTTCTTTCCTTCTAATTTTCTTCACTAAATTCCTTCATAAATTTTCACTGATACTGTGTGCTTTATTTCAAGTATATTGAAAAAAACAGCAACAACGAAAAGCATCCCTAGGGGAAAAAATTAAAATAGAAGCAGGATATTTTTGTATGGAATTGCTTGTGCTGAAAACATTTTTGCCTTTGCCATGTTTCTCCCTCCCTTGTTTCCATGTAACGTGCATACTCTTGACCTTGCTCCAGCTTTGTCCTGGCCTGTGGTACTCATTTTCAGAATGGGAAGAGCTCAGCATGCAGGGAGTCCTAGACTCATGTATTTGCAAAAATATTTACTATCGGGATGTTGCAACTGAAGATTTTATTTTCCTCTTTGCCTTTAAACTGCCATATGTCTGAATGTTATTAAATACAATTAGGAATCAAACTTGTGCTGCATATGCCTTCGAAATTCCCACAGAATTTTCGAGGCCATTTAGAATCGGTTTTTTGAGAACGTGAGAATTACTAAATGTCTGCAGCTTCATCAAAGGCAAGCACCTACAATTTGGGCCTGATGTTGCAAAACTCTAAGTTTTAGCAAGGCAGTGTAAATCCTCTTTCTTTTGTTTATTTTCAGTGGAAGAGTGGATAGAGTGGATGCTTTCATAGGTACCTATTTGAAAGGTTGGAGATACGCATAATTATTTTTGTCATGGAATAATGGAGAATGCTGTAACAGAGTTGAGTTCAGTATGCTGGGAGCATGGCTTGGCCTTATGAATTTGCCTTTCAGCACTTCCGTGAAAATCTAACCCAGTTAATCTAATATTTTGCATCTACAGGCTTATGTATAAAAAAATTAGCTATATTTTTAATGCAAAACCCAAATATATTTCTGTACATCTTTCCAAAAAATGAACAATATCCAACATAGAAGTTGACACTGTGGAACAGAGCAGGAGTCTAGCCAGCCAGCAATCTCTGAGAGCTGACAGTTTAAAGTCATTCATAGGTGCCCAAGAAATACATTTCCCACATGGCAGTTTCTTTCTAGCCCCAGCAATGATGATTAACTATTAAAATTTTGAAATATGGGGCAAAACAAAAAGAAAGGATAAATGGTCATAGAGAGGAGATAATGGTCACAAATGTTTTCCTTGTGTTTCCTGTAGAAAGGCTCATGAATAGAGCCTCAGACTATATCCTGCTGTCATTGAAACCAATTAGATTTTTTGCATTAACTTCAGTAAGAGCAAACGCAGGCCCCTGGAGATGAAGATTTCTGTCAATATAGTATAAAAACTGTTTCATTTCAGGTCATAATGGAGACAGAGATATGATTCTGTCTTCTAATCTGGTGTAGGATTTATATAAATGGAAGGAGAAAGGCACTTTAATCTGTGGGTTAAAATGATTATGTTTTGTGTCTTCTAAAAAAATCACACGGGAATTGTTCTGTTATAAAACTATTGAGATTCTTTCCTGTACTAAGAGAACAATCATATGATCTTTGCAATTACTGATTTGTGTAGTCAAAGAGTAGCTGAAGTGTATTCTTTCTTGTCTATTTTAAGAAGAATAGATACTTTAATGATGCTGCCAAAAATTTTTGGCTTTTTTTGGGGATTTGAAATTTGGAATGCAGTAGACCTGTACGGCAACCCTTCATCATTCAAGTTGCCCTTTTAAATCAGTGGGAGTAAAGATCATCTGCATGAATTAGAGTAGCAAGATATGGCAGACCTGTGAGAAAAGATCTGTATGGGAATCATAAGAAAGCTTAATAGTCTGGGTTTTTCTGCTTGTGATTCTCACCCATAAAAGTAGATACTTTTGAATATTTTAAAATGCTAGCAAAAAATACATGCTGCTCTGAAAACAGATATTTTGAAATTCCAATATAGCTGAAGCTTTTCGGGCAACAAATATGCCAGGTAGTTTTAAATTAAAATATGCTCTAGAAATATTTGAATTTGTGATGTTTTTCTGTGTGTTTTTTTTCTCATTCTCTTATTATGGGAATCTAAACCATGTTCGCATTGTTGATTTAATTTTTTTATGGGAAGCCATCAAGCAGCTGATTATTCAAGTGTAAAATTCTTCATTAGCAATGAAAGAATTCATTAGGGAATTGAAAGGTGTATATGGATAGTAATCTTTTCCCTCTGAATAAATAGTTACCAGTATGAACATATAAATAAGTTATTGCCTTGCTGAAATAAATCTGAAGTCTTTATTCTGTCCATTGATAATTTAATGGATTTGGTTTTAGATATTCTCCTAATTATGTGATTTATTAAATAATGTACATCTTTAAAATTAACATCTGTGAAATTGAAGAAAAAATGTCATGTGAAGATAGCAGGAATCTAAACAAACGTATCCTTTCCTCACTTCCAGTGCACAGATTGTGCATGGTAGAGGTTATGCAAAAATTTAGTTCTGCAAAAGTTTTTCAAGTTTTCCTTGCCTATTTTTCTTCTCAAATTGGGAGGAAAATTAGAAAGAAAAACCCGAACCCACAACCCAAATATTTATGTTCAGTAAAAATCCTACATTGTTTTCCTTTTCGAAGACAATCAAGATTTTTTCGGGGAGGAAATAGGTACTATGCAGCAAAGCCCTGGAACTCCTTGTAACTGCAAGCAAAAAGTAACACAATTCTTGTTAGTTGTGTTTGTCCACTAATAAATAACACCAGTGCAACTGATCAGCCTATTAAACCATTTCTTAAAATAAAAAAACCTGGAAAGAATTGTCAGCTTTGTTCTTCAGTTGCCAGAGTTTCCAAGTACCTTGGCTCCATAGCAGCCAAACAGGCTGCCAGAAGACCTTTAGCTAGTAGCTGGTGGAAAAGAGACTGATACCTGGAAGCCCTAGGGAATGTCAGAGTCCTGCTGACCTGGGAGGGACCAGCTCTATGAGCTAGTAGCAGAAAACAAGACTGATCTTTGGAGTTGGTAGGCACGCAAGAGTCCACTAGAATTCTGCCTGAGTTTTGCTGAATGTTTAGAAATTCTGCAAAGCGTCTTTATTTCAATATTTGGTTAAAAACATGTATGAGATTTTCTGAGCAGCTTTACTTAGATGTATTCAGAAGCATGAGAAGTGGGGATGTAGTACAGTGAAGCCTCCATAAGGATATTACTTTTATGAAGTAAGCTGTAATAATTCCCTGCTGGGACCTCTGTGGACAGATGGGGCAAATACCTTAACACATGCAGGAGCAATTTCTATCACCTAAAGTTGATGGGACAAACTGAGCCCATTTTGAAAAATGTGTCTAGAGGATGCTGATAGTATGCACAGATAATCTGCCTTGTTTTGCTTGACAAATGAAAAACAGATACAGGGAGTGACTGCAGAATAAACTAGCAGGTAAATTCAATATAGGTAAATGTCAGGTGAGGCACATGAGAAAAAAAATAAAATCCTAACTTCATATACTTATGATGATGTCTTCTGATCTTATCCTGAATGTTCTGGAGTAAGGTATTCCAGTTACAGTAGGTAAGTCTCTGAGGGTGTCAGTTCAGTGCTTAATAATGGTTAGAAGGCAAATCAAATGTTAGAAATCATTAGAAAAGGAAAAATAACACAATGGAGAATTTCATTACAGTATTATGTGAAAATCCATGATCTGCCTGCACCTAGACAATGAGAAGTTTTTGCCACCCCTGCAGGCCCCTCCAATTTCCAGAAGGCTGTAACAGAACTGAAAAGGGCTCCACGTAAGGTCTAAAAAGATAAGCAAAGTGTGGAAGAGTTTCTGTATTAGGAATGATTAAATAAATTAAGATCTTTCAGTCTGGAGAAGAGAGGACTGATGGAGGCTATGATAGTAGTCTATAAAATCATATGAAGTGTAGATAAGGCTCAGTTGTTCAAGTTCTCTTCACAGTATCTTGTCCAAGAGCAAGGGGAGATCGAATGAAGGTAGTAGGAACCAGATTCAAAACAAAAAGACATGGATTTCACGTAATGGGTAGTTGATCTTGCCAAAAGAATGATGGATATCATATCTGGTTCAGGAAGTCCCTAAGTTGAAAATAAGTGGAGCCTGTGTGAATATAAGGGGAAATATCCTTTATACTTGTCCTGTTTTTATACTCTTCCCTACTTACGCACTTATGGCCACTGCTAGAGACAGAATACCATGCTAGAAGGGCCTTGGTCTCATTCAGAATGGCTGTTTTTATGTTCTTAACTGCTTTCCAAATTTACCTGAATTTGAGGAATTGCGTACTCTGTATCCTAAAAAAAAAAAAGTATTAAGCACTTCAGACTTGGAATCTGAAGTCTAAGTCCAAAATGCAATTTCTGACCTTGATGTGAACTTTTAAAATGTGGATGGGAACAGAAATTCCCCAGTGGTAAAGATATCATTATAATCAAATCAAAATTGTGCCTGAAGGTGCAAAATACAGGAATATAACCCCAAAACAATTCAACACTGATTTCCCTTTGCCAGTTCTACTATGCTTGTTTGCAATGCGTGTTCAAGAACTCTATATAGAATGAAGTAAAGGGACGTTTTAGGTGATGCAACTGTTTAGTTGAAAATTGTCATGTAAAGAAGTCATAGAAATGCAATGTAGATTAATGAGCATAAAGTCTGCAATTTATGCCAATGATGTGTCAAGTCAAGTGTACATCGAAAGGCACGTGTAGGCAGGCACATATTTCACATATCTGGTGGTCCAGGTGCCTATAGGATAATTTTATTGAAACTTTTGAATGTGGTACTGCTTCCATTAACTTTATTGCTTCCTTCCATGGCATGTTTATTTTCATTTTTCTATTAAAAAGCTTTAGGAAAAATATACTCAAAAACACTTGCAAAAATAAACCTGGATCTTGACATTATTCTTATGATTTGACACAGGCAAAAAGTGGAGTCTGGGAGAGGGAAAATGTTGGTAATAATCTTTGCGGCATGTTTTATGAATTGGTTATGCTTGTGTTGTAATTGCATTATATGAAGTTCAGAAATGATTCTTATAACTATTTGAGAAGTGAAAATTATTCACAATGAAGAATATCTGAATGCTAAGCAATATATGTAATTGTAAACAGGAAAATGAAAATTCCAAATAAATCTTGAGGGACAAAAAAAGCTTTTCCAAAGCTGCTTTATTATTAAAACAAAGGATGTGGAAAGTAAAACATTGATCTTTGGTTCTCATCATGTGCAATGTGTTAGTGGTATACTGGATGTAGCCAGTGTGTGAATGCAGAGCTGCCCGTGCAGCCCTGAAACCCCTGCTGAGCTCTTCCAGGAGTTTGCCCAGCTGGAGATTCCCAGTGTGATTCTCAGCAGTGGTTGCAAGTGATCTGTAAGGAGCTGGTCGTGACCCCTCTCCATCCGCCCCTCTCTTCTGACCACTACATTCTCTTAAGCACAGTTTTAAAAACGAGTGCAGGGAGAGTGTTGTTTTTCCCTGAAAGCAAGCGCAGCATATTCTGCAAGAATGACATGGACTACAAAGAGGAGAAAGGGAAAATATGGGTGATCATGAATGGAATGGGCTGTCTTATGAAACAACCTCTCTTAACAAAATAACTTTCCTTTCTTAAGGCACCAGGCTCCAATTCATGAAACAACCACTGCCACTTTGCAGTACATCCTGGGCAGACACCACACAGGCCTGACAAGTCAGGTGAGACCAGGCTCTCAGTTAAGACAGACCTGTGTGGGAGCCATCATACTAGATCTGGGAGTATTTTGTGAAGGAAAAGGTGGCATAGTCTACAGTTCATGTTGCAGATTTTTGTAAAAACTGCTATGCCAGGAAATAAAACTATAAATATCTCCCATGTCTTTAATTCATAGCTTGCTACTTATTTCCCTATTATCCTGTGAGGCTGGATGATCATAAGGTAAAGAATCACTATATAATCCTATTATATCCGCTGTTTCTTTCAACATTCCCTGTTTTAGACAATTGTGTAATTACTTTTTATTCATTTCCACCACTTATTATGGAAACCTTTTCTTTCAACATCCTTGAAGCATTGCATCCCGTAGGTATGATGGGATATCTTGTGCTAAGAATCATTTTCCCCTGTAAATCTTTTGAAGCATTATAGAATCTCATTTTTTCTAATCAGCACTCTAGTTTCTTGTGGGCTAAAATTAGGCTTCCTGTCTCTGGCATGCGAGGCGTCAGCGTGTGTGACCTTCAAGCTGCCATCCGGCCTTGAAGTGCAATTTTTGCATCGGGAAATCTAGAGGCAGCAGCTTTACTGTTTTTTGCAGTAGCAGCAAGATCATCAGAAACAGTCAAGTGAGCAGCAACTGCAGGCATATCACTCACAGGAAGCCATGTTACTGTGGTGCACAGAAAGCTCTCCAGTGCTGAAGCACCGACGTACAGCAGGGTTGATCCTCCACTGCTCTGTGCATTCTTGCAAGGTGACCAGCCCAGAGGGTTTGCATGAATATTAATGGCTAAACTATAGAATGATGAAGAATTGATACTTTAATCTGCATAAGGATAATATGCATTCCTTATGCATTGTAAAGCTGCAGCACTACAGTGTCTGAATTTCACTTATACGCTAAACTCATCTACAAGCTCTCTCCTTTTGAATTATGCATATATTACACAGCCTGTTGCCTACAACAGATTTACGACAATCTCATTGCACCTATGCAAATCTTTTTTGGTTTTAAGCATCAAGCATTTAATGTCTTTTCTCTACTGAGGGAGAAAAATCGTTGTGCAGAAGTGGATACAAAAAGATTTTATTACTCACGGTATATGCTGCTCTTACTAACTTTCGTATTAGTTCCACATTGTATCTGGTCAGTTAAATGACCGTTTTTGTGACGCTCTCAGCACTTTGTTCACTGCAGGTACAGAATAACATTCTTTGTCCTCTTTTTCTTTCACATACCAAGCACAGCAGCTGATAATAACAGAACTGAAGTTACAGCTTGGTAATCAGCATTTTAGGTGATTTTAATTATGATGGATGAAGAAGAAAAATGGCAAAAACATGCTTTCAGTAGTGCTGAGCAAATATGACATGGAACTGATACACAGAGCTTATATTACAGATCTGTCAAATTACCCAAGGATAATTTGGGTAGCTGGCAGATTCCCAGCTCATCAGTTCAGTAGCACGGGCAACACATGCCGGTTAGTTTTGCTTGGGCTTGACATATAAATGTCTGACCATCACCAGAGCAGCTTAATTGATAATAGACATCTGATTTGAAAATAGGTGTGTTTCCATTTAAATGGTAGCTGTCACATCACATCACGTCACATCACATATGTCACGTCATGTTCCATTAAATCACATTATATGCTGGCATGATGCAAGATAGCATGATGAGGGGCTAATGTAATGTGACAGCTAATACCTGCTAACAATTTGAGTGGTGGGTATCAGATCTGAATGTGTGCCAGACTTCAGTTGAGTGTTTGTGAGAGAGAGCAAAGTCTTTACCCAAAGACAGAGCTTTTCTCCAAGGGGTAGCTTTAGCAGCTGCCCAGCTCCATATTTATAACCAGTAGTGGTATATTTTATTTTTTATAGAGTGACTTATGGCACCTTAAGGGACATGCTAAGGGAGAGATTAAGGTCTGTCAGAAAACATGCAGAAGTTTGACATATATGGCTTTCATTTCTCAGCTCCTGGCTCATTTTAGGTGTCAAAGTACTCTGGTGATTTGCCTAATATGAAAACTTAATTTATGAATCAGATGAAGCCTTGCTTAATGCAAGAAAGTTCAGCTGAGTGATCTACTAGAAAATGTTCAGTAACCTGCAAAATATGCTATACTGTTTTAATGATCGGGTTAAGTTTTCACACAGTGTTTATACAGCACCCTCAGGGATCTCCACAGGTTAAATTACAGTATATGCAAGAGTGAGTTATGACTTGAGTAAAGGCAACAGGAAAAGCACAGTACGTGCAGCTTCCATTTTTCATTGCTTGCACTACATTTGCAGCAATGTCAGTAACATAGACCTTGGGGAATCGGAATCATTGCTAAATCACAAGGGAAATTTCTCATGTAGCTCTTCCCAAATATTGATTGTTAGGCAATCTTTGAAACCTGCTATGTAAAGAATTTTTTTTCTTGTAGACTGCAGGGATGCAAAGCTTTCTAGGTTAAACATAATGCAAGATAAGAAGTCTCCTAATTGGTGAGGTTTTGCCTCAGGATTGTTGTTGTTGCTTTCTGCACTGTGTCTCATTAAAACCCTGAATAATTCCTGTGTCCTGCATTATCTATTTAAAGAAATGATTGGGTTGTGGTTTTTTTTGTCCCCAGTCCATTCTTTTTGGACCTTAATTTAATGGGAAAAAGACCAGTCATATTCTGGAATTGTCATGGCATGATCATTTAGAGTATAATTTAAAAACCTGGAAAAGTCTGCATCAATCATGCATGTAGAGTAATTGCTGTGATAACTGTTTCTGGGTGCTTAATTATTATGAAACATTAGGATTGTATGTCCTTTTGTAATCCTTCTTGATAGCCTTTTAGCTTGCACCATATCTATGTCATATCGTTTACTTCATAGAGTGTATCAGTCTCTGAACAGGTAAGTCCTTTCGAATGCTCTTAAGTTCTGGTTTCCTTGGGTACTTTAGAAACAGTTAGAGTGGTCATTATACTGAGAATAACCATTTTTCAGCTAATTAAATTGATTCTGATAACTCTCAAAATGTCAAGACTTCAGCTCTCTGGAATCGCTCGTGGGAGATGCTAAATTGACAGTGATCATTAATTACAGATTTTCACCCCTTGCTGGGGTTTACTGTAATGGGGTCTGTTTAGCATTATCTTTTGAGAGTTACTTGGAGTCTGCAGCTTGTGCAGGGTGCAGCAGGCCCTGCTTCGTGCTGTAGGTTAGACTGAATGTGTGTTTCCGTCTTGAGTAAACTCCATGTGAGATTGAGAGACATTATTTGTGTATTCTTTCCTGGTTGGCTGTGTAAGATTAGGCTCACAAGTTACTATTACACAGCCTAGGAGATGCACTGATTTTAGAGTTGCTGAACTCTAGCCTCTCTTAAAATCAGTGCAACTTGATGGGGGAGTGGGAGGAGGGGTATTCCAGGTACTCCCTTTGGGCAGTAGGATGAGTACAGCATCGATGTTTTAGGATGTCGGTGTGCTAGAAACTAAGGCTTTCTTCCTGTACCATTGCAATGATGGAAATCAGTTGAGGTACTTCCTTGCTGCTATATTCAGATGGGGTAAATTCCACTTAACACTCTGGTTCTTGTTTTACCATTTGACTTAGCCGCCCTGAAAGTCTGGAGCCAGTGAAGATTGGACACTTTTCCTGTCGTTCGTACTTCAAATGTTTTTCTTCTATTGAGCGTGGCTGGTATAATTTGTTAATTTAATCCATTTATTTATTCATTTTCACTTTTAATTTGTTGTGTTCCTGGAGACTATGGTTTGTGGATGCATCAAAAAACTGAAAATATGTTATCACAGCTGTTGCATTACAGCATAAACAAAGAATGAGAGAACAGTGGCTTATTATTTTAAATATATAATAATTTTAAAATATATTGTATTTTAAATATTTGATTAACATAAATACCAAGAAATCCTTTCCAGGCTGTGATGTGGATTTGTAGGCTGTATAATATTTGAGTTTACCAGTAGAAATACTGACATACTGTTCTGGTTCATATCACCAGCTATATATTATCTGTCCAGTCTCCAGTACATATTTTTTCTTAGTCACCACAACTCTATGAAAGCTTGCCATCCCTCATCTCCACTCTTATCTGCTACTGTACAACTAGATCCTGCTCCTTGCTGTGAATCAGGTTTGTGTCTGTCCCATCATCCTTCTCTGCAGACACTCTGAAATAACCAGTTTATGATTGTCACTTCAGTTTTGGCTTTTATGCATTTCCTATTTGAATGGACGACTTCTCCCTGATCTATACATTCTAATTCTGCCTATTAAAATAGGGAGAGGTCATCTGAATATCTTGTTTTCTTTCAATCCCTACTAGGCCCTCTACAATGCATTCCTAGTTTTTCTTATTCTACGAACCAGTATACATTGCATATAGATAAAGGCACAAAATATACGGAACTTAACTATTGAATGAATGAAGACATTGTAAGTGATGTACCAAGCTAAATTCTACTGCCCTTGGCACTCATGCAAAATAATAATGCAAAATAATTCTCTTCATTTTAGTGGAATTACAGTACCCTCTGCTGAAGTTGGCCTACTGAATGATTTTAATAGAATTGTTTCAAAGACAGTCTCTTCTACCTCAAAGTCAGCAGTCTGTGAGAGGAACCCCATCTATTCTGTTAACTGACTTCACTGTGGCATGGGTTTTGTTATTTTGTCTTACATGTATTGTGTTCCTACAGCAACTTGAACTTCAGTTCAAAAGGGAGTTTGCTTTGTCAGTCTGTATGTTGAGATAAGTATTTGGAAAGTGAGTACTTCGGGCCAAATGGTCTTTTCCTGTTCTGATGCTATTTCATGTTCTTCATATCAATTACAGTAGGTCCTATGGAGATAACTGTGTGCAAAGGATCACAGTAGCAGTGGGATAATAATGAATGCGGATGGCTGCCAGCAGTAAAAGCCCCAGGTGATGGGGATTTGTGCAGTATGCAAGTATTTTGTTTCTAGATGGTAACACTTATGCTAGTGATTACTCAGGTGCTTTGCTATGAGTGGTTATAACCCCAAAATTATTAGCAAAAGAGTGCAATATCTAAGCTGCATTATAATTTTAACTACTTTTGTACTTCAGTTTTAAAGCACAAAATATTAGTGTTAATGTTTTCTTTGGCATTAGTGTGTTTGTTACACATTATCTTTTTTCTTCCTACTTGAGACATGTAAGGTCATAAATAAGTTACAAAACTGTTGTTCCTAAATTGAAGGGATGGATGTGTCATTGTTCAGCAACTTAATGGAGTTCTGTTCCAGCAGCAGCAGTGTGACATCAGGTTTTTTTCATGAGGTGTATCATTTCATCATAAAGGACTTCAGTCCTAAGTGTGATACAGCTTCCAATGTTAGTTTCAATTTACTTTGCAAAAGCATTTTCTGTATTGGCTGAAGGCTCAGTAAGAGGGGAAAAAAACCCAGAATAATGCATCAAATTACAACATAATTAACTGAAAGTGGAGTTATGCAATGTATTACATATTATATCTTTCACAGTAATGTTACTGCTTTTAACCATGGAAAACATTAACCTAAATGCTATTATTTTCCCCTTAAAATAAGGCTTTTTATTTGAACCACATTAACAAACGTAAGTGATCTGTGAGTGTCCTAGTACTTTAGTTTTTTGGTGTAAGGCCTTAAAATTCATCCCCAGAATGCATAAAGATTTGTGTTTTGTCATCTTGAGAGAAAGTGGCTTAGGCTTGATCTACTTACTTATTTTGAAAAACTGGTGTTTTACATTCTCTACATGACCCAGACAGTGCTACTATCTTGCCTCTCTCCTTTCCTACCCCTGGAGGAATATTTGCCACCGCTGCATTCAGATGAGGGAGTGTCCTCCACCACCCTTGCTAGGTGTGCCAAAGGGCTAATTGGGAACAGTGGTTCCACCAAAGGACTAACTGGGAACAGTGGTTCCACCTGCTCTGGAGCTGCGCATTCAGGGAACGTCCAGCTTTGCCCATGTAGCCCTAGGTGGATATGCCCACTAACCAGGTGGGGAAGTTGCACTTCTCTAGTCAGGAGGAGGAGTAGCTCCATTTCACCACTGCTTCTCTTCACAGAATGCAGTGAAGTTTTACTGAATGTAATGCTGGGGAGGTATGGGGTATACTACAAAAATGACTGCCGTTGATGAACCCATGCACAAATTTGCTGATTGTCTCTTCTGTACACTGTGTAATAAGACAGGAGGCCATGTATTAAGTGATAAGGAGAAAGAAAAGTATAGAAGAGCTGCTCATCAATACTGTGTCCTGCATTCTGTTTTCTCAATGTTGCTCAAATCCCATGGAGAAATTAAGCAACAAAGATTTCACTATGCAATGAAGATTTCGTTATTTTGCATATGCAGAAAGGGGATAGGTTAAGATTTAAACATTGAAGTATTTCATTTTGCAAACTTGCTGCTATTTTGACATGCCCTTTATTTTTCTATCCATTGTGCTTGTCCATGGTTTCCCATGTGCTGTGTGTGGTACACGTGCTGTCCAGAATGTTACTGGGCATCTGTGCAAAATTGCAGACACTTAAACACAGCTACTGGAGTTTTGCCAGCTTCTATTATTGGTCACATGCAGAGAATGACAGTAGCAGACAAAGCACCTCATGCAATCTTTCGTTGATTCATTCATTTGTGTGTTAAATGTTTCTCTTTAAATGCTAACTTTTTGTTGACTGGAACACAAGCATCCTCCTAGAATTATGTATCTGTAGTCAAAAACAAGAACATCCTGAAAATTAGTGATTTATTCCTGTGCTCCTTTTTATGTTTCAGCTGTAACACTCTGGCTGTGATGCTAATGCTTGTACACATGTCAAGGTACAACATGAAATTGCTGTAAGATATTCTGTCAGTTTAAGTTGTTTAAATTAGCTAGTAGTAGTGACTGCGTAGTGAGCTGATCCCAGAAAAACTGAACGTATAAACACAATCAAGTTAAAGAACCTTTCTTACATCGCATACTCAGCAATATAACGCGGCATATATACGAACACGTGTTCCTACATGCACAAAACTTTTAACAGGAAGTGATTAAAAATCTAAGTTTGTAATGAGGCTTGAGAATTGTTCCTTTATTAGGGATGCCAAGAAAATGGGGTCTGCTTTTAAAATGAAGCAAATAAAAAGTATGTGTAGGGAGGAATACTTGACAATTCTGCTGCCACCTTTTGATCGTATTCTGTAGTTACAAGTAGTAGTTGAAAATCATTTAATCCAAAATAATGAAGCTGAAAAAATTACGTATATACCTCTATAGGGGAATAATTAATTAATGTATTGATGCTAGAATTTTAACTGAGCAGGTGGCCATCTTAGGCACTGCATTTGATGTACGGCTTTATTAAGCAGTTTTGTTCAAACTGTATAATAACTTATACATTTAAAATGAGAGGACTGATAAAAATGATAAATAAGTAATGAATTGCAGCTATGTTCTATTCATTTTCTCAACTTATCAGGTCTTTACTGTAATACATTTTTATTAAATTTAGC
Organism: Aptenodytes forsteri; assembly: GCF_000699145.1. Lineage (NCBI taxonomy): Eukaryota > Metazoa > Chordata > Aves > Sphenisciformes > Spheniscidae > Aptenodytes > Aptenodytes forsteri. Next base: position 7,378,238 of record NW_008796165.1, on the reverse strand, counting down.
TTAAATCAGGGTTGCCCACCTTCTCTGTCATTAAACGGCTCTGGCTCTCTTGCTCTCTGCTACCTGCTTTCCTTGAGGTTGCTTGGAGATTCCTCAAGTGGCTGCAAGTCATCTCTTGGGACTGAAATGTCAGCATCTCCTCTCATATTATATATGAATGTCCTATATGTCAAGATTGCATATGTGTGTCAGATCATGTGATGGGGCTCCTTCTTGGATGGACACACATCCCAGTGTGGGGGGAATGTCTCCTTTTTAAGCAGATGATGTGCATATCCAAGCATATGATGGTGTGTAGTACTCATGTGCTATGGTAAAGCATTAGATAGCCCACCCATGCCAGAAATTTGAGCACCCAGTGGCCTGCTCAGTTCGTAAGAGCATGCTGTGAGGTTGGACATAGTGCCCACTGAAGTATGAGTTGTTTTGGTGGATTTTTTTTTTAAGGCTTCTAAATAACAGATTCTAAACTTGAACTCAAATGGCAGGTACAGCTGCAAGGTCTGGTGCTCATTTCTTGGTTAATCTTCAGTGTTTTCCTAAATTGCCAATCCATAAAGCATAGTGTGCTGTGCCAGAAAGATGTTTTAGAATTAGTTCTTCAGGGACTAAATAATCTAATGCTGTGGTGATGGAGGCCATATAAATAAGTAGCTATATTAAAAAAAAAATATTTAAAAAATGTTCGTTCTGAGAATGATTTGAATATTTGGATCTGTTGCCAGTAGGGAGATATTAAATTATTATACTGTAGCGATAATTTTGTAATAAATGAACAATCTTTTTCACACTGAAATTCCTTAATATGAGAATATGGATCTATGCCTCACTGAATCACAGGCCAAACTCACTGCTGCCATGGAAGACAGTGTTATCCTGGCAATACAGATGTTTAAACTTGCTAGAGAGCTACTACATCTTTTTCTAGTTTAAATTTATATAGGATTGAATCAACAAAAGGGTTAACTTTGAGATTAATCACCTCCTTGGGCTTAGATTAGTGTTTAGAGTAGAGGGTAGCTGGGAGCCACAGCTGTTTCAGAATAGTATGGTTACAGGAAATGTTTGAGGGGGCTGCCAGCAAGGGGGACTGTGGGGACTGTGGCGGGAACAGAAGCTGCCTCAGAGAGAGACCTGTGTTTCAATCGGTGACCCGTGCTTGAAATGTTTGTTAGTACGTTAACAGGCAGAAATGTATATTTTCCAATTCCTGCTAAGAATGGGAAATAAGAACTTTGAGGCGCTGGCATTTATTTGTCAGGAGCGATTAGCAAGAGCCGAGACTTTATAGGAAAATCATTTGAGAAGGAAGCCATGGTCCCCCCTGCAGACAGGCCAATTATGGAACACTACGGTAGCAGCAATACAGGGATGGTCGCGTGGAGCCCACAATTCATCACTGTGGTTGGCATTATGGGTAAGTAGTGTTGTTATTAACGACTATAAAACTCTTGTCAAAGCTAAGGGTTGCCAGCGGGGTAGAAACACAGGGAGGGAGCTCTGGAACAAGCTGGAGCAATCTGAGAAAGAGAGGTGGAATCTAGTTTAGACGGCCTTTTGTTTTTCAGGGCACATTTTCACCACAGTACATGAGAAATCAGGTTTGTAATTCCTGATAATGGGTGATGCACCTGATTGCTAATAGTCCAAGCGAAAATATAATGCACAGAAGTGCTCAATTATTTCATAAGACTGCCTCGTGAACAGATTTTGCTCATTTGCAGCTGAGTTGTGTTTCTGTTTATCTCAGATACCCATTACACTTTCATTTACACTGTGACAGTGTTTGGCTATATCTGATTCTCACCAACTCAAGGCAATTAAAACTGCTGGCCTAGTGTCACTTGTCTCAAAACATGCTCAGGCATTGTGTGATTACTACATCTTTGCTCTAAAACTGAAATGTGTGTGTTTAATGGCTTCAGCTACAGTATGGAATAGGCTGATTATAAAAGGGCTAGATAAGTGGAATTGTTGAAAATAAGTTGAAAAATTAAGTGTGGTGTTATCATCTAGCTCTAATGATACCTGCACAGAGACTTCTAGAGATGAAATAATATAGAACTCATTATGGTAAAGTGTTGACCTAAGTGATGTACATGCACCCAATTTCAACACATCTTCACCCCCTGGTAGCTGTCTCCCATAACAGACCAAATGCCTTAAAAGACAGCAAGGTAAGCTGCTAAAATCCATAGCTACCAGTAACTAGTCTGTGAATGCACAGCGATACGTTATTTATCGCAAAGTGAAGACGAGTTGGAATTTGAATGATGAAGCTGAGACATGAATGTGTATAGAGCCTCGATTTTTTATTTTTATTGAAGAATAGCATGTCTATAAGTGAGAAATGAATGACACAGCCCAGAAATGTTGACTGCTTCAAGGGTGAGGTAGGTCAGCTGGGAGAAACCCTGATCATGAGCAAGTCTGTCAATTGTGGGGTGGCACCTTTCACCACCTCCTCCTTCTGTACTCTTTTTTAATGTTTTGGCTTATGCCATGCTGTTCATTTCCTGTTGTTGTTGACCTGTTAATCACACATTAATTTATTTCCTTGTGGCAGGCCTGCATGGGCTCAAAACAGTTTGGTGGGGACAGGGAGATCACAGCATGCCTAGACCTATTATATGGCATAACTGTGAGGCCTACCAGCAGGATAATATTCTCCCCAAAAGTTTGCCTGCAGCACTTGAATGATGATATGTAATTTCCAGAAGGCCATGCCCTAAAAAGAAATGTTTCTTTGTCTCATCTGCTTCAAAATGATAGTTGACTGTACGCAAGAAATGCATACTTCTAATCGTTGAGTGTGGTAGTGGTGAATCTTGTTGATGTCTGGTGCCAAATATATAGGTAAAATGCTTTTTAACTGATTGTCATTGGTGCTGGTCCAACTTTGGCACCTACACCAACTGCTTTGCTATCGCTAAGAAAGGTGAAAGTCAATAACCTGCTACAGCAAGAGTGAGAGGGTGAGATAACTGTTGACATCTCCTAATTTTATAGCCACAACTATGAATAAATTGGACTTTTCAGAATCTTTCCTTGACGTTCCTGTTCAGCAAAACTTGTAGGAATATGGTTAACTTCATAAGCATGCATTTAAGTTCCAATGTGATTTAAATATATTTGTTTGTTCTACTGTGCAGTTGGATTGAAAAGTGACCATGTCTTTTGTTATGCAGGCTCAATTTAGCAAAGCACTTAAATATGCCAAACAGCAAGCATCTGGCCTGTGCTTGCACTTCTTTAATAGCTGCCCCAAATGAATGATTTGGGGCATTCCAAACCTCTGGTATTCAATACAAACTTCAGAAATCAGTGAGACCAGACTGGATTGACTACAAAACAGCCTGGACTATAATTGTCTAGCTTTAATGGAACAATCAGAACTCTTACATGTGGCAGACGAAGGTTTTCTTTTTTGTCTAACAGGTAAAAGTGTCCATTAAAATATCTCAGTCATGGTATTTCTTAGTTGCAACCCTTTATTCTTTCAACATATTCATAAAGATGAACCGGATAAGGGTAAATGCACTGCCTGAACCAACTTTCTTACTGTCTTTGAAACTGTTCTTTTCCATTCCAGCTCTGTATTCAATACCAAAATTTTATTTTGGTTATTTAATGTTATTACATATAACTTGTTTTTTCTACAGCCAATTTTTGCCTTACCTGTCTTTATGGACTAATGTTAGGAATGTTTCTCCCACGTGTTCATTAACGAAAGCTCTCACAGCCTTCACATTCAAATAATTTAGTTCAGTAGATGATGACTCAGATGTATAAACCACTTGTTTCTTTTCTTGCAATTACCCAGCTGCCAGGCCATAATAGGATCATTCCCTTGGATGTTTCATCTTAGCTTATACCCCACCTTGGCAAAATAGCCATATCACTTACATTATACTTAATTTCTGAGAATGCAGCTACTACACGAGTCATTATAACTGAAACTCTTGCTTTAGGACATCTATAACTGTTGCCAAATCTTTTTTTTGGGATATGAGTGTGTGTGTGTGTAATCCAGTGAGCCAATCTGTCAGCTGCTTCAGATGACGTAACTACCTCAAGGATAAGGCTGAGCTTTTGATTCCCTTCTTCAGCGTGGAATTACTTTTTATTATGAAGTATTAGAAAAGGCTCACAATAAAAATCTCTTCTGACTGTATTGTAGTTGAAAGCAGGGCAGCACAGCCTCAGTCACATCAGATGTTCCCAATCGCATATGTCACACTCTTCATTAGTCACCTCCACAAGCTCCTGCTTGTAAGCAATAACTAAGTTACTGAGTTCTTAGTGATAGAGACATCTTACTCAACTTGGAAAAGAATTGAAAGGTGCATCTCTCTCCACTATGTCACCCTCTTTAAGAATCTTCTCCCATGTTCATCCCTGCTCGGTCTGTCTGCTCCATTACCAAGAAAGCAGGAGGTCTCAGCTGAATTCTGGAAATGGCGTGCTCGTTCCCAAGGGCCCAATCTCCTGTTACATAGCCTCATTTTGAAATGCCAAAGACAAAAGTAGGTATTCTGAGAGAGGCAACTATGTCCCAAAGCCTACTGCCTCATTAGGTGATGGCAGAAATTTGTAATGGAAGCTGCCTCTCTAATATCCCTGAGTAGTGTAATATGATTCTGCCGAAGCTTTGACTTGTCGCTTTTTCAGGATGAGATCTGATATACTTGCTGGATGAGATGTGATCAAAATATTTTGTTTCTCTTACTTTAGTAATCTAATTGTTGAAATGTAACATGACCCCTTTTTCTGGAGCATAACATCCAAATTGGCATAATCTGTCTGAATAGAAACTACGAGTTATTTCACATAAAGTACAAAGAACTTATGACTCCAATTTTATTGATTAGGGAGATAAATATCTACTTTAATATGTTCTTGGAAGTTTTGTTTAAATTATATGCTTGGCAAGCCAGCATTGTATTGTTACCATTTTAAACTACTTATTAACCCATAGAGAAATGTGGAGGTATTTGAATGTTATTCTCAAATGTCCCTGTGAATTTTCACAGGTAAAAAAGGCCAGAGATTTGTGAATTGCAAATCTATATGACTTGTCTGGTGTTTGTAAATGAAAACCAAGATAAATGGTGACCTCGTGGATTCTTTAATTTTCTGTTGTAGGTTACCTGAAGAATACATTTAAATATAGAAATATGAGGGGAAAGGATGAATTATTTTAATACCTTTAAAATGGCTATAGTGGCAATAGTTTTGCACGGTGTCTATTTAACTAGATATGACAAAGGCCATGTATAATATATAACCTGTGGGGGATTTTCATCTACAGCCTACTGGCTCAAAGAAGTGGTTTGCTTGCTTTTCTTTCTTGCACCAAACTGTTGTTGGCATCTGTCTTATGATTTGGGAGCTTTAGTTTTCATTTGTTCTTCCCAGTAGTATCTACCATGCTATTGTATGAATGGACCATGGAAAACACTGCAGAAGTTATTTGTGAGATTTTCTCTACTTCCGTCTTTCATTTTGGCCCACTGTCAAGGTTAAAACCCTAATTTCATCAGAGCCAGAATAATATTTTACCATGCATGATTTAGCAAGGTGGATGTGCTTTCTAGAGAGCTTTACGTTAAACTAATAGTGGTAACTGTGGTCTTGTATCTTATCATGGTTAATTCAGGAACTGGTTATTAGTCTGGCTAGAGAAGGAGAGTGCTTAGGATAGGCTGCTTTGCTAGCAGATCGTGCTGTGGCTGTCATGTAAATAAACCCTAATGGTATCTTTACATGTATAATCTTGTAAACAAAGGCTGTAGCACAATGGATGGATATAAGGGAGGTAAACTGGTTTCTTCCCTTTTCAGTGTTCAACTTTTCCAAGTTGATGATGCTTTTAGGAAAGGGGATGCGCGGTTGGCAGATATGAAATGCATCTAAATAAAGAGCCTGTTATTACTTCTGTTTGCAAAACACTGACTTGAGGTATGAAGTCTCATGATTTTGTCTTTGTATCAGAGAGATTGCAATGCCAATAGTAGCTTGCAGTATAGTTATCCCACTGAAGCTAATAGCTGTGTTATCCACCTCCCTCAGTCTCAGTGAGCAGCAATAAAGTGTCCCCTTGTTTAGAGATAGCAGAAGTAGAAGCTGTATGCCACTGCGGGGAACAGCCTGGGAGGCTGGACCTTACAAAGCCTGAGTCAATACAGTAAGACGGGTTTTCCTGGGAATGGCTGAAGCCAGGGCTCCCTGTTAAAACTGTCTGTACAAGGAGCTACAAACAAGGAGCTACACAGAGAAGGGAGAACATCATCATGTAGACTGGAGGTGATCTATAGTGGTTCCAGAGTGCCTACCTGGAAAGGGGGCCTATCTTCTGCTTAACATGAAGAATTACAATTAGCAGTGGATTTAGATGATGGAGAACGTCAGTCACTAGAAGGAGGTAACTGGAATCTGGCGTCTCCCAGGTTTATTATACATGATTTTGGGAATATGATATTAACAATTATCATTGCTGTGTTGATGGAAGTCAATGTGAGCAGTCAACATCACTGATGATCTACAGTTTCAGGGCACAAATATATGCCTGAAATAAAAATTGGCATGCACAGGGTGGGATACTGAAATTAAGTTGGGCACCAGTGGCATCATTCCATTTGTAGTTTGCTCACAGCAAGCAGTGGAGAAAATCAGGACTGCCTATATGTTAGCAAAAGCTGAAATGCTGACCAGCTGTATCTCCATTTGCAGGGGTGACTTCTGAATAAGGAATGAGTAGGAAAACCAGTAGTTAGTAGGGCTGGACACATGGGTAAAAGAACTGTGGGAATGCATTGGAGAAGTATCTATGGATGGGTAGTACAGGTGTAAGAACATGTACTATGTACTAAGAAACTCGGCAATTCTTCCTCATAACAGCAGCACTAACGGCTGCTGCTGTAATTAAGAAAATGGCATAGACTGTTGTTGTACAATAATAATCTCCTGCTGCTGCATAAGTGTTGAAGAATTTATTTTCTAAGCAGGAGACATTGATCCTGTGGCAGCGTTCTGTTGCCATAACTTTGTTTACATCATAAAGGAAAAATGATAGATATAATCATTTAGTTTATGGCATTAAGAAGTGTCAATTGCTCACTCTACCAGTATTGATCTAAGGCGATCCAACTGGCTTATGCATCAGACCTCTTAAAGTTTCAGATAATTGGAGACCAAAGTAAAAGTATAGTTTGGTAAGCATGATGTTTCCCAGTTACAATTGTGTCATTGATTGCACTTTTTAATAAAATGGTATGACCAATGAGTAACTAGTCATTATGAAGTTACAGTTTTTAACAGACATCACATGGTATAGGAAACCAACTTAAAAAAAAAAAAAAAAAAAAAATTGGGGTGTTTGACTGCAATTCTTCCCAACAGTTCTTTTAAATTGGATGTGCTTGGATTCTCTTTAGTTGTGAATATCCACCTGGGAAGATTAATTTTCAGAAATATGATCTTGAGTTCATTTTACTTTTTTACATTTTAGTTTGCATATATGTTTTTATACATATAATCAAGGGCTTTTCTTGAGACTATATGGATATCCATGATCTATCAAGAAGCAAAAATAATTAACATGAAAAGAATATGCAATCTTACAATAAGCAAGAGTTATAAAACATGAATAGGAAAGTGTAAACCTTTTTAAGGATTTCAAAGGAGTAGTCTTTACTATTTGTAAATTCAAATTAGTAGGATCTAAAATTAGTGAAAACACCATTCAGATAAAGTTTGTGTTTGAATGCAGCTGTGTGGGAGCATTAACCTTCACAAAGTTTTAAATATATTGAAAAGAATACCCACCAAAACTAATTATACACCATTTTACTTCCCACCAGCTTCCCTGAAGAATTAAGAAATTGCCCTCTTTAGGTCCTTTTCTACAGTTTATTCCATTAAAAATAGATCTTTCTTCTGCACAACAGGAAACACTGAAAGCCTGGTTTAAATTTTCAGGAAACTCCCTTTATTTTTGATCCTTTGAAATTGTAATGTTAATACATTTTCAATTAAATATGAACAACTCTCTGTGCATCTCAGCATGAAACACAAAGGGATTTTGGGACCCTTCCAATTACTAAGGCTTGAAGATTTTTCTTAATTATTTATCTTTTAGAGTATTTCTTTTTATTTAAAATAGAAGTTGTGCTTTGGGGCTCCTTCTAATGTGGAGACGAATATGACAGTATTCTTTTTGCCCTTTCAAGTAATTTATTATATAAAGCCTGGATGGAATTTTAAGACAGGTCTTTTTACTATATTGTTCTTTTGCTATTGCTTTTAGTATCTGCATTGCTGTGCAAGATAAAAGCTTTTGTTTGTTCCTGAAGAAAGGACGAGGACTGAATCAAAACTGTAATAAATATATGTTCAGTTATTTCATCTGTAAATAAACATGTTCATTTGATTGCCACAAAATGACTTTGACATCTCCCCAACCAATCTAGGTAGTCAGGATCCTTTGTACAATATCCTGTCTAGCTCTGACACTGTAATACAAAGTGTTGATGAGTGAGAAAAAGGTATTTTACGTGCTACAATGTCTAAATATGACTTTAGGTGACAACAGTTCAGAGAGAACCTCAGGTTGACAGACATTGGCTATATGCTCTCCAACTGTGAATAGCAGAGCATAGGGAGAATGACTAACACTTAAATAAAGGTGACAGCATCAGTAACAAATCATTATATTTGATTGATACCATTTAACAGTTATTGCTTTCTAGCAGTCACATGGAAGACACAATGCACTAATAACACCCAATATGGACTTTTCACTTCATGCTCCTAAAATGCTGTTTCATTAAATAGCTGTCACCTACATAGCTGAGTAAAGTTGGAAGTTCAGGGTGCTGTCTTAATCCATGAGTTGTGGCAGGTGTTGTAGAACAGCCCGCTGTGGATGGATTGTGCATATTTCTGCCTCCCATTTTTTGAATTATTTTCCTACAAATGGGAAAATAAAATGTTTTTACTCTTCTCATTTTGTTCCCTCATCTTAACAAACATACTCTGTTGTGTTACAGAGATTATCAGAATTCGGTTTTACTCATAATGGTGACAAGCGTGTCCACATCTCTGAAAATGGTACCAGTTGCTGCAACCTCAAAGCAAGACAGCATGCAAATTAGTTTTGATGTCTCGTAACAAAATGTCTGAGAGGTTTTATTTGTTGTTTTCTCATATGTTAATTTTAAAAAAAAAAACCAAAACCCTGAAGAATAACATAAAGGCATAAAGCAGGGATATCTAATGTTGCTCCCAATAGTATTCATCCCCACTTTGTTTTACATGGCATTATGTCCAAGGTGGTCGTGGGACTGTGTCATCTTATTAACCACTGTATAATTAAGAATATAGGTAAATTGTTTCCAAACTTGGATTTCTAAACTGTTACTTTAAAGCTACATTGTACAGCCAGTAGCAAGGAATTTGATTTTCAATCAGAAAGCCGCATTTTGTGTAGTGAAATCAGTATTCAAAATCTGTAGGTGCTCCGTAATGGATTTACCTTTCTGACCTTAGACAACTAGGATTTAAAATCACGATAGTAGTATTGGAGCTTTGACATTTTTCAGACTTTATAATTGGTATCTGTTGTTTTAGGGATTCTCTGTATGGAAGTCAATGTTTATCATATTTAGTAGTAAACTTTATCACCATATATATCCCATTCTCTACTCGGGGCATGGAAAATACCATAGATATGTTTCACAAAGACAAATATTACTGATATTTTAATATAGCCATATTTTTTTCATTGAATGGAAAATGTACAGAGCTGGCAAACAATTCACTGTGGAATTCAGAGCTTTTGTTTCGTGGTTCAGCAGCATGTTTTACATTGGCTTCTTAAACTTTAACTAAATGAAAGTGACAGTATCTGAATTATGGGTTGGCAGATTGTGGAGTATGTGGATTTTGTGGTCGGATATTCTGTCCTGCCCAGATCTGTACACTGCTCCCCTTATCAAGCATTTGAGGTTTTCGCCAAGTGTAAAAGCTTGTTACGTGAGGTATGCAGTCAAAGCAAAATTTATATCATACCTGTTTCCTTCCTCTGTTTCAACTTGTGGGAATAAAAATCTATTTCTTTCCGTCTTTCACAAAGGTGGTATTATGTTAAACAGGATTGAATAACTTCATTCCTCACTTAGCTGTACGGCAATGAGTTGCACAGCTCTGTTCCAGCGATGAGAAAGCCGCGGTACTTGTGCATAGTTTGTTAAAGGTGTTTCACTGCTCTGTTGGAACGCAGCTGTTGGAGGCAGAGGGAGCACAGAGGGTTAGTGGTTCCTTGGTGTAGCCCACCAAGGGCTGCGAGACTAAACGGCCCTATTTAATATTTCATAGATGGCTGGTGGAACAACCAACATGAAGATATGATGTGCTTTTGTTGAAGTGTGATAGTGGGAAGATGCAACAGGCATGGGATGCATCATTATGCTTTTTATGATACTTTCAAAACAAGAGTTTATTCTGCTTTCTAATAGCCCAGTCCTCAGATAAAGATTTTTTTGTGCATGGCTGAGGTCAGGTAGTTTCTGGAAAAGATGCATCTTACAGCTGGAAGTGAACTGTAAAATATGTTGTCTGTCATTTTAGCTATGTAGGTCTGCAAGGAATCTAGAGGGACATATAGGCCCCAGGCTTGAAAATGCACATGTATTTCAGTAGTCGAATGGGTTTGTGGAATTAGAGACACATGCATTAAGAAAAATAACCTCATGGAAATGCTTGTATAGATATAAGTGTTTGGGAGTTACCCTAATTGTATGGAAATATGATTTGTGGTATTTTCTAGTTATTTTTATGCTCAACTCAACAACAGTTTGTTTTTCTAAAAGTTTACAATCTTTTGGGTTTTTTTTGCCAGTGAAGAAGTAGTTTTTGAAGTTAAACTTCAAATAAGCGTTTTGAAGACATTTTAAAGATGAGAACAGACAAAAATAAATATTAAATAAAAATGTCCTGGGAAGACTGCAGTCTTTAATTAAGTGTTCTACCTTAAATGATGTTTTTTAAAGATTGGTTACTGTACTTTTATAGATCATGTGTGCTGAATATCCTTGAGTTACTCTTGAGAGCTCTCATTGATGACAGTTTGGTTTAATTTAGCTAACACTACAAAGAGATTAGGTTGTCAAGAAGATACCGTTGGATGTTTAGGGATTGCTGAAATCCTTCTGAAATGAAAAGTAATATACACTGTAACTTTCTTTGATAGTTCTTTCATGAAGAAACTGGATGAAAATCAACTACAAGGGAACTTCTTTTTTCTGGACAAAAAGAGAGAAAAAAATTCTTCTCATGTTTAGCAGTTAATGATAAATAAGAACCCCTGCCCCCAAAATCCCCAACCTAAAAAAAAAACCCAAACAAAAGAGGGGGGTGGAGAAGGAAGCTGCAGCTACTAACTTAACTCTTTAATGCTGAAAGACACAATTTTTTTTTTTTCACAGTAACATACCATCCAAACTTCTGTCACTGTAAGTAGACCAATAGTTGAAGGTATCCTCCTATCTAAACATCATTTTGCTTATATCTGTCTACACAGATGTGACCACTCAGGTCTTTGCTCAGTTAATTTCTTCTAATTGTTGTTCGGTAGCTGATGCAATGTAGTCATTGATATAAAGTCAAGCTTAAACCACAGAACCACGTTGTTTAAGGAAAAGGTGCTTTTCTGTCCTATTTAATGGAGCCTACATTTTGCCAAAGATGAGAAAATATGAAGCTTGTACAAATATTTTTGTGTGTCTGCTTTGCAAATACATCCGTAAAATAAATCTCATAAATAGTCAATTTACAAAGTTAAATTGTAATCGGCATCTTTGCTGTTATTGCAAATGCCACTGGTTTGATTCTTCTTTTAGATGCCATGTGAGTTTAGAGATTATGAACAATGAGGAGTTGGTAGCTTGGGAAACGCTGTTTCCTGCAGGAGAGAAAAAAGTATAAGGCAGAAGTGCTTCCCAAAGTGTCCAGTCAGTATGGATTTCTTGTCTGGTAGAGAAAGACCCTTGCCAGAAGTTAGGGTTTGTCCTCCAAATCCATTTAATGTGTGACCCTGCAGAAAGCTAACAGCCTTGCCCCCAGCTAATGCTGGTGATTTTGATAGGATATTTGTAGAACAGAGACAGTCAAGATAAACTAATGTAACTGTTTTCATTTTTAAATTGACTTAAATGAGGAACCCAACACTGAAAGACTGTATAATTTCATTTTCTAGGTCTCCTTTTAACAAACATGGTTCATTTGATTCATACTTTAATATGTACGGACACTTCACTTTATTTGAGCACTCTCAGTTGTTAATGGGAATATGCCAGGAAAACCTGTGAAACTTCAAACTTTCTATAATTTTTAGACAGAGATTGTCAGTATAGAGTTCTGTCCTATGCAGCCATTACTAAAAACATTTTAAAAAGGTTAATGTCATATTTCTAAGCCAAAACTTTTAATTTTTATTAGTTCTAGGTACAATAATAGTAAATAATAAGATGATTATGTCTGAATTTTTCCTTTTAGTTTTGTTTTTGATGCTTATATTTGTCTGAAGAAATCTGACTCACTGTCCCAATGCTAAAATAAGCATAATCCTTGATTTCCCATAAAGAGGCTTCGATTCAAAGTCATCTATTGTACTTTGTTTGAGATTAACTAATCCTCCACAGAATAGTTCATTCTATTTTTCCACTTCAAATGACATTTTATTGTGCTGTATATGAAAACAGAACAGTTACAGTTTTCCAATACACAAACCTTAACAAGAGACAGTTGTAATTAGTTTTACTTCACAGGTTGGCCTTGTACTGTGTTCGGATCATCTTCTGAAGTCACAAATATGAAAACTGAGCTCCTTGTCCACGTAAATAGAATATTTTTTTGAATGCAATTATAGAAAGATACTGGCCAGCTGGAGGGTTACTGAAATTATGAACTTGCAATTTATGACAATTTTTTATAGCCTGTAGTGGTTTTATCTGTCTTGGGCAGTGTTTTAAAAGCTGTTTCATAGAAAATTGTTTACAGCACTTTGTATCTTTTTTCCTGAATAGCTGTGAATCTTTAGTTGTATCTGCCGTTAGCCATCTTGTGCAATGAGTTGCATTATCTTGTAAACATTTTGCTTTATCCTGTGAATTTCGGCAGATTGGTACCAAACAGCTATAATTCAGTTGGCGTAGTTTCAAGCAAACTGAATCATAAATGGCTACAGAGAGTTTTCATTTTATATAAGAATGTGTAGAATTTGCCCACATAATCCTATATCTCCTCCTGCCATTGTTCTTTTGTTCGTGTCTCTCAAATGGAGCTCTTATGCTGAGAAAAAGCAACAAAAAAGGAAAGTAGTCCTCATAAGCATTCACGGTAATATAAAAACGCCAATATATTAGCCATCTATAGAGGGGAAGCTAGTTGTGTCCTTGAGTTTGACAGTTCTCTTCCTATGATTAATTCTGAGATTATTTTGTTTTGGTCCTTTTCAGAAACTAGCTTAGATCAGGGGCTTATTTATGCTATGCAGGGTAAGAACAATCAAATGCTGGAATTCCACTTTGTACATAATATTCCTCCAGGTGAGGAACTGCACTTCATATTTGCTTGCGGATCAAAGACAAGCATCAGAATGCAAGTTTATTTAAAAGTAGCAGAAGGAAGCATTGAGCTTGAAAAAGTAAACTTGACCCATCATAGAGTTACATTTCTAGCTTTCTAGCTGACTACTATTTACTGTAAAACTGAACAGTCTGTAAGTTTCCTAACCCTTAAAAAGGCATGGTATTTAAGTTTAAGCCTACGTTTTCTGATTTAAACCCCTGAACAACACAGGAGGTGCTTGAGAAATTCTTTATTGTAACTGGAACATAAAATGAGCCTTCTTCCTACATAAGGCAAATCCCAAATCTCTCTGGAACTGTAATTGACTCCGAATGTGATTAATGTAACTTAATTGTCTTGACTGTACATACATCAGGCACATCACCACCATCTGAGTCTGGGGTACATTGAATCACTGTCTAATTTCCAAAGGCACTTTAAAGGATGTCATCCTCTTTGTCTAGACACTGACACCTTTTAAGATGAGGAATACCATGTTCAGGAGGAAGACTGAAGCCCCTGTTGCACCTTGTTTATACCAAAGATCTGATTGCCGCCTACAATACATTAGGCACATCAGAATGGCATTTTCATTCATCAGCTCCTATCTGAACTGTCACTTGCATAAAAATTGAAGAGACTGACAAAACCTTCTTCCTTTTTAACCTGAAATGAAAAAAATATGTTAAAAATATTGTCCATTAATGGACAGCAGCACACGGCAATAAATTGCAAAGCTGCTCTCTGATACAATCTTAAAGAATAAAGCAGAAGTACAATTGATTCACTCAGTATTTCTTTGTGTAAGTTCAGCCATAAAGTTTGAAACTGAAAGTAATTTTTCTATAACTGGTGATTTAGCTGCCTGTCCCTCCCTCTTCCAGGTCATTAAGTAGGTGGTGATGTGTTTTTGTTTGTTTTTAATATGTCTGTGCAATAAGAATATAATAATTTCAATCTTTTATCAGTTTGCTCCTGAAATGGAGTATAAATACATTGCACCATGAGGTACAGTATGGTATAGGGTTTCAAATAGATGACAATACCGGCATATGCATTCAAGCATGTATACATTTAAAAGGACATTTGAATTTTGACAGAAAACATTAAAGACATGAAATTCATGGTTACAAGTGAAATGTAGCATATGTCCTCCAGCATTTAGACACAAAGAGCACATTAACAGAGTAATTAAAGGGCACCCTGTTGTGGCTAGGTGGTGGAGGACATATGGTGTATCACGACTAACCATGAATTTTGAAGTTCATATTGGTTTTGATCATAACCTTGTTCTTTGTATTTAAGATACTGTAATTTCTGTGTGTTAGTATATGTTTCAGCTGTGTTGGATGTCTCAGTTTCAGTACAGAGTTCTTCTGAAATTGTCAGCCTGACAAATGCACATTATTTGAGAATCTTCTATTTAATCTAAAATGACTTAAAACATTGGGGTCACAGAACACTGACTTTTTGATAAAGGGGCAGCGCATGTGTTTGTAGCTTTCCTCTGTTTCACACTTGTACTTCCTTATTACCAGTGCAAAAGACAACATGTGACATGGAGACACTTGGAAAATGTAGATTGTTGCAGGCAGATTCTGCAGGTTCCACCTCGTCTTGAAAACAGAGCAACTCTTTTTGCCTCTTTCTGTTTGTCACTAATAGCAAATGTCATGCAGTCAAAATTCAGCTGAGAATTTTGCTGATGATGTGCAAAGTAAAATAGGATCTACTTTGCACGACTTCAGGTGAAAGATATCCAGCTGGAACATAACAAAAACATTGATATGTCTGTAAACATGCGTTATTCAGGGACCCAGGGCTGTTTAAGACACTTTATTTACATAGTTGAATTTCTAAACATAGCCATCCTCTGGAAATGCAAGTATCTGTTAGAGATATAAAATCTGTGTATAAATAAGCCTTTTGTCTTTAAGCAAACAAAACAACTCTGAAAGTTTTATTTTAAGACAGCAAAGTCAAATAGCTGTCTCAGCATGAACTGTTAGTTGAAACCAGGCATTTGCCATGTTTTTTCACCTGCATGTAGCTGATCAACGTGAAACTTGAGGCTGACTTTGGGGAAACTACAATGAGGTGGTGAGTACCTGGCTAGATTTAGGTCTAGCAAGATTTAGGTCTTAGGACGCTATTTACAGCTGAGATCCTTGAAACTCCCAGGTAATGGAGGAGGCACTAATCCAGTTCAATACCTAAATTTCCACTGGAAGACTCCTAACACCTGAGTTTTTGATGTATGCGCGTGAACACACCGAGCCAGTCTGTGTCAACTGCACAAGAAATTCTTGTCAGGAGTTAATTTGGCAAATGTCCTCAAACCACTTCCAGCCCTACAGTAAAGCACTATTTTTCTCCCTCTTATTCCCTAATATCTCAGAAATTAAAGCTCTTCCTTGGAATGTAGGAAGTTAAGATTCTTTTTTTTCTCTCTCTCCCTCCCCCCCCCCCCCCCCCCCCCCCTCCTTCAGGGATCTTTGAGGTCCCCACAAAGTGCCCCAACCAAACTATGGTGATACTCTCACCTATTTTCAAAACAGTTCAACTTTTATCAAATACTTAAACTTTCATAGTATCAGAGACATCAGCTGACCCACAATATTTCTTTTTATCCAGTGAAGATCTCTTGTAAAATATGTATATGTTGCAGGGAGCAGAGTCTGGAAATTCACTTAAGTCATCAGGTTGGAGGCAAGGAGTTAGTCAATCTCCCAGGACATAGAAAATACAAATTTGGTTCCCTCAGACTGTTCACAGCTTTGAATCCAGTGCCTCCTACTCCCTGTGTGAATAATCCAACCATTACGCTGCTACAGAGAAGTGGGACATCAGCACCAAAGAATATAGTCCTGACCAAATTTGACTTTCCAAGTGTCTCCGGGAGACTTTAGGGAGGTTCAGGTAGTTGTATGCTAAAATCAGATCATGGAGGATCAGCTCAAGACATTAATGCCTAACTCCAGAACTTTGAGTTGTCTAATAGTTTTTGGTGTCTTCAAGGTTAGGTAGTCCAGAAAAATCAGTGGACTGTAGAGTTGCTCAGCACTCTGGTGGGCTTCAGATGCGTAAATGGACTGGATTCGAGCTTCATGGCCCAATTCCTTCCTGCTCCATTTGGACAGAGTTCTTAGCACTCATTGCATCGGGGAATGAAAGCAACTCACCCAAAAAGATGATCTGCATCTTGAGAGGTGGAAGATTTGAATTGAGATCCACTTGGACAAAGAAACTAATTGAACATGTATTTGGCACTCTACAGTAATGTTCAGTCCTATACTCCATTGAGTAGAAGGTGAAACTTCATTCTTAAGTTTAGTCTCAATTCAGTCTTGACTATTGAAGATGGTGTTAGGTGCCCAATTCCAGAACATGCCTAACCAGTGCTGCATTAATTGTTCAGAAACAAAAGAAGATAGAAAGATATCCCATATTTCTCAGATGAGAAACCAATTTTCTCTATGCAACGCACTTCTGCATTTGGTAGTACTGTCAGCTTCATGCTGTGTATCATGATGGGAATTGAACTAGCAAAAGTTTTCAAACTGTTATGTTGCTATTCATCCAGTTACCTTTTCTGTTTTTTCTTTTATTTGAGTGGGTGTTAAGCTCACTGTCTTAAATAGAAAAATGTTTAATTTAGCTGTGGGATATTTTTTGTAGAAATTAAACACTTGCCTGGGCCTAGAACAATTACAGTCTGTAATATCTGGGTAATGTAACGTAGCCAACTGTAACCTTTAATTAAGTTTGCCTTCAGAACATTGCCAAGTGAGAATCTGAATTCAGACAAGTGTCCAGATCTCCTTCTTGGCATCTTCTTTTAATATCTGTGAGAGCTTATTTTCAGCTTGTTATGCTGTTAGCCCTACATGCTCCGTTACTGTTAGTAGAAGTTGTACAGGAAGGGTTTCATTTCTAAAGGGTTGTTTTACAAACTAACTTTGCTGGAATCAAAATTTCCTCAGTCGCCAATTTCTATTGATTTCATCTTCAAAGCTAATAAAAAGAAACGTGCATGTTAACAACAACAACAAAGTTATAATTATTTAGCCTTCCAAACGAGGGGAGTCTGTTCTTGGACTTTATGATGTCTCATTCTTCTTGGATTTTCATATACAAGATTTAAAATGTAAGCTCTTCTGGGCTTGGAGTCTGCTACTTCTGTCCGTTTGTGCAGCGTTATACTGTATTTCTATCTGAACAGAGCATGTCTTGAAGAGAGAAGAAATATCTGGGAACTTCTTCATGAAGTGTTTTAAAAATGGAGACAGATTTTTCTAAACCTTGACTTTTTTTTTTAGCAAATATTTCTACAATGTTTCACTGGCTCAAAATTTCCTAGGTTCAGGATGGACTTCTGGTGAGAAGATTCATATCCCAGAGACTGGTTCTTGAAGATATGGAAGACACTGGCTCAAATAGTTTGTTGACTTTATTACAGCTAGGACCTTGAACCAGAGCCTGTTCTACCACATGCAGGAGCACCCATTGCCAGGCTTTTGGCTGTTTTAGGAATGTGTCTCATGCTGGTTCCCTGGAAAGGATTTGTTTAAATAAGTATTCATTTGGTGGGAGTGTGACTTAAGTCTCTCTCCGTTTTCCTAGCCATTGAGCAACGAGCTTCTCTTGTATGTTTGTTGATTTCTGCCTCCCCCCCGCCTCTTTATTTCCTGTGAAAAAAAGTTTTGAAACATTTTGGCTCATGCATAGATGTAATGGAAAGTGCAGCATTTCAAAAGTCAAAGCAACAGTTTCATAATTTGTCATAGAAACGACCTCTTATGATGTTTGTATTTCTGTCAAACCGTGTGCTTTTTGTTCCTTAGTGATTCATAGCTGTTTTTGTCAGAAGTGAATTTTTAATTTTTTTTTTTCTACTATTGTTATATTGCATTGAACTTTTTTTGTGGACAGGAATACATCTTTGATAACCAATATTCTTCTGATCCAGGAATTGACTGGGATGTAATCTCTGTTTTGTACCTTCCATCCTAGGCTGTACTTGAACATAAACACTCTGGCATCAGGTGTTGTCTTATTCTCTTGCTCCTTCTGTTTTTTGTCCCCGACCCCCCAGTTACTCAAGCCTGTACTGAGTTTTTTGGAAGATTTTTGCTGATTTTCATTTTTGTATAGAAAATTAGGAGTAAAATATAGTATTCTACAGCAAACCAGCAGTGATGAATTTGTAAATTATTTGTGTAATTAACAGTCTAAACACATAAAAATGGAAAAACTGACATAGATAACTTCAGGGAAAATGCTATGTAAAAAACAGCTCCCTGTTGAATGTACAAGGCAGTGGTCAAGGTTATGCTAGTTGCACGTTTTGCTGATCCCAGGGTCTAGCCAGGCAGAAATAAAGCACAAGGATATCTTCAGGATGCCCCTTTGGTTTAATGAAGAAATATGCTGATGCTCCACAATGTTTCGTCTTTGGGATTTAATCAAAGACATGAAATCTGAAAAAAAAATAATGTTTTGTTTACAGAAATTTATTTTAGAAGCTACATTTTTGCTTTAAAAAGCCCACTGTTTTTTCCTTCTACTTTCCTTTTTGTTGAAAACGGTTGTGGGGGTAAATCAAAATCTTACGGGAAAAATAATCATGCTGAAATGACAAGAAAGCCTACTTTTCTCTGTCTGGTAGTGGTGGCTATTAATGAGTACAGCAAATTTCAGCACTACTGAATTCCAATGCTGACTTTACCATTTTTCTGATCTCCATTTAAGGAAATATAAAAGACTATTTTCATTTAGTAATGAGGTGTGATTGAAAAAAGTAGCCTTGTTAGATTATTGTCACTGGAAGATACCGAAAAAATTAATCGAAGTGTTCATATCTTTCATTTCATTTCTTTCTATGCAGTTATTCAATTGCAGTATTCAACCTACTTGCAAATGCAAGGAGATGTATGTCAGAAGATTCAAACCTTTCACATACAAGTTCATTTTTTTCCCACTGCTGTTCCATTTAAATCAATGCCTGAAAGTTACTTTTAAGTCCTTTGTATCCCTTGGAGTATTTATGTAAGCTGTCAGGGAACCACCAACATTAAAGTAGCAAAATAACTCCTGCTTTGAACGGAATCCTAAAAATCCAACAGAAACAATTGCTGTTAAGTATTCAAATACAATTGTTTAATGAAGATATTAGGAAGTGATTTTTTTGAAGGAGCATGTCACTTTAACATCACTCTTCTCAAGGCAGCTGTTTTTACAAAAAGGAAAAAAATGGCATTGTAAATCAAAGTCTGTTTGGCAATTTACACGTCAGTGGGAATTGAGGACACGCTGGCCCAAATTTTGCAGCTCAGGTGCCTGGACTCTTTCTTAGGGATATATTCTGTTAAAAGGAAGGATCTGATCCCAAATATCATACTGAAGCTGCATCGGGAATACTGTGAAAGTTATCAAATCTCATCTGCTGGCAAGTGTCCAACACATTTACCTTCACATATGGGTCCTTCTTATTTTGTAGCTAGGGTTCAGGGAGTTCCCAGTAAGGTGGAATACCTGGACACAGCTATAATTTTACTTTAGGCTTCTGGTTTGTTTGCTTACACATTTTTTGAAACTCCAAGTGGGAGAAGTGGTGATGCACAAATGGTCTTAACTGTCCTGTGGAGCAGAGCTATGGTGCTGCTACTTGTTGTGATGTGTATTTCATATGTTCATATTTCTTTAATTTTTATAGATATCAAAATGCGAAATGTTGTTGAGGGGATATAGGTGGGGATATATTTAACATTGGAGGGCATATAGGAACCTCTGCTAGGTTCATACTAATACAGGATAGTTTACTCAAATCTGTGTAAGCCTGTGTTCGTGTTCACTATTTGAAGGTGCTAATAGTGTATCCAGCTTCTCCCCATCTGAGGGTTTGCCATTTAGACATCAAATCACACCCTTTTAAAAGTGGGGTTGTATGGTAAGACCCCATCACATGTTGTACAAACATATCTCACTGGCACTATTGTAGTGGCATGCGGGGCATTAGGAGTGAGTCTGATGTTTTCTCACTTCTTTCTCTCCCATCCTGACATCCCCAGCTCAGTTTAAACCTTCATTTGTGTAACTCCATCATCTATCTCAGATATCTTATCTCAGCAAATGAAGCTCAAACTCAGAATATGTTATCAATAATACTCTGATAATATTTGCAGATGTACAGAGAAAGGATTTGGAAATTGTTTATATTGAGTATTGAAAACATAGGCAGCATTTAAGGCAGCTATGACTGAATCCAGGCAGTGTTCAACATTAATTTCAACCTAACATTGAATTTTTTCCCCTCCAAGTCAGAGTTTACACAGCTCTAAATATTAATTTCATTGCATGTATTTAGGAAGCAAGTCAGATACTGTAAGTGAGCAATGATGGTAAAATATTGGAATAACAGTGATATAGTAGGGTTTTTTTAAACATCTATTTATAGAATGCTTTCTTCTCTAAGGATTAGGGGAACAGACACTGGCATTTTTTTTCTGCTCCTTGATGAGTGTTAGTGAAGCATATTTGCTAAACACAGTTTGACATACAATATATTTCAGTGTTTATGGTACCTTATGGTATGGTACTCCTGGTACAGTACCTTTTGGCATTTTATTTAATGTTTGTGAAGTTTTCTGATTGCTTCCCAGATAATTTATTTTTATTGGCAGCTAGCTTTGTGCACTTGTATGGAAATGAAGATGAAGCAGGATGGCTTTTTACATCTATAGAATTCCCAAAGTGTTTAAAAATAATAATCCATTGTTCAGTTGCTCTTTGCTAACAGACATGCCTTCGATCAGTTGAAAAATTGGAAAATTCTCATCTAGAATAGTTACACGCTATGAAATTAAGATAACCAATGAGTTACCATAGTTTTCTTAGCTAGAAATTTTAAGAATCTAACGTTCCCACAGTAACTTTCAGTCCGTCTGCACAGTTGCAAAATAACATTTTTTCTATTTAAGCTATGAAGGGTGGACTCAGCACAAGATATAAATGTTCTTTCTTACCGTACATTGATAAAATCTTTCTTAGTTATCTTTCTGCCTTTTGCTTATATGCATCAGTTTGTCTTGGTGTGCACTTCACTCCTATAGTTCCTATTTGTTTGCTGCTAAGTATAATTGCAAGTCCCAGAGCCATCAGCAGCTCTGGCTTTATAGAACCTTATTTAAATCACAGTTAAAATCAAATATGAAGCAACACTAGTATTTTATTTTTTTTATAGTGTTATGTCTCGTTTGATGATAAAAAAGAGAGATGACTTCTCAAATAAAGACAATATGTAAGGTCCTTTCCCACATACAAAATAAACCACAGTTATCCCTATTTTAATTTAGAAAATACTTGCAGCATTGCAGGTAGGATTATTAAGATTTTCCTTTAACTTAAAACATATTATAAAGGTGTAAAGCATAGTGCAGTCTTTTTCTTTGGCAGATGTTTTGCTGTTTCATCACTGATTTTAATTAAAAAGCATGTGCCTAGCTATTGTATTTTATATGGTCCAGTCACGTATACAGGTCACTTTTTAAACTCCTTCACCCCTGAGGAGCAGATGGTTTGAAAAGCAAGCCTTAGTGTGACAAAATCCAACACCTCACTGCTTTCATTGTTCAGAGCCCCGCCGTTGTTTCTCATGGTGTGCTCCCTAGTGCTCCGCCCACCCAACTTTTAATTTGCTCAGATGGATACATTTCTTTTGCTTGTCTTGGGAAACCGTATCGGCAACCATATCAGAAACCATATCGAGCTAGCTTAGCTCTGTACTAATATATTGCTTCCTATTTATTTTTTTTAAATTATTATTCCTGTTTTTCTTTTGCTACAAAGCAAAAGATTCTTTAGTAATTCTCAATTTTACTTGTTATATTCCAAGTTATTGGTAAGATTCATAGTGAGTCTCAAGAGAGATGGAAGAGGGTAAATATAGGTGAACAGACAGGAAAGGCAAAAAAGGGGAACTAAAGCTAATAATCCCAAAAGTAATCAAATGGGTCTCTGGAGACAATAGTTTAAATGTTGGAACACAAAGAGGTATCTTATATGTTTCCCTCATTCCAAATATACTTTAAATGCCAAAATAATCTCCTCTTCTATCCTTACAAATTGATTCCAATTTGTTAGTCGAAGATTGTAATGAAATGACTCAAAGCATACTCTTGTTCCGCTAAGCAGTTTGCTACAGCGTTTTTTTATTAATTATATTCAGTCTGCAAGAACTGTCAGAATGTTAAAATTCCTAAGGATAGTGTGCCAACATCTATCACTGGATTAGAAACAGCTCTGCAAAACTTTCAGCAAAGCAGATAATATTCCATCATAAAATCAATAAAACTAAGCATTGTCAGCATAGTGCTGACAGTTCCAGCTAAAACAATTTATAATTTTTAAAGAAGATATATTGTAAATAGAAGATAAGAGGCTTTTTTCTCCTAGTCTGTCTTGAAAGATACAGCCAGTAAACAGAACCTAGATGTCAAAATTTTGCTACTGGTTTGTGTATGTCAGCTCTGCTTGGCCTCTCTCTCTCTCCCCGAATATTCCCTGCCACAATTTTCTGAGTTGCATGGATAGAGCTTATCTTTTGTGAATGGTGCTGATCACCTTGCTAATTACATTGGCTGTACACAAGAAAGAGTCCAAGGGCCTATTTCCTCTCCTCCTTCGCTGGAATAACTGCTTCTAGGAAGACTGAGAAATACCAGGGGAATAAAACAATATCTGCACTCATAAGAATTGTCACGACCCAGACTGGGTACCTCAGGGGGTCATAGTGGTTTCGTGATTCCCTTCGGCTAAATTAAGGTGAAATGACACCAGACGATCGATCGAACGTTTTATTTATGGCAGAAGCAACCTGAACTTGGAAAGCGTAATGGCAGGTGGCGTGGGTTCTATTGAGACATTTATAAGAAGAAAAGGAAAGAGATGAAAAGGAAAAAAAGAGAGAGGGAGAGAGAGATCACCACCCTTGGATGCCGCGATGATGACTGCGGACGTGTCGGTCCTCCGGCGGCGGGCGCGCACGTGGCTCCTTGCAGTGGTGCCTTTTATAGCCTTGTTCCCGCCTCTCGGCCGCGCCGGCCACGCCCCTCGGGGAGTTATGTAACTCCTGACCTCCTGCGCAGGCGCCACCATGGGGGTGGTCGCGAGAGGGTCTTTTGGGTGGTCGCGAGCCCCTTCCTCAAATGAACTCTGTTTGACCTTGGGCCATATACGGTGCGTTGTCCTGCCGGGCCTATCAGACCACAGAACTGCGCACCCTCCGGCACGCCCTCCGCGTCCCGCGCCTCTCACCTGCGGCCCACCGTTGCCATGCAGACCACAACCTGGTTTGCCACGATGTTTGAGACATTAACTCTTTCAGTCTCTCACAAGAATGCAGAAAGCGCTACTGACCTAGACGCTAAGAATATCATGTACCACTGTGGTCATCTGTTATCGCTTCTCACAGAAAAGAGATTTTAGGGTAATACGCTAATAAATTCTGCAGTGAGCCCAAAATGTTGGTCTGGGCTATAGTGTATCTCTAAGAAAGGCTTCCAGTCTTGATTTACAGGTGTCAGGTAATGGAGATTCAGTTACTCCCCCTCTTAAGACTTTTTTTTTGGTGGTCAATAATCTTCATGTTTGAAAATGCACACCCTGTTCTTAGCTTGAATTACTTTAGTATCAGCTTTCAATCTCGGGCCTTCGCTAGCCTTTATTCGATTGAAGTTATGAATTCTGCCTTCTTCTAAATGTGGTAATATAACTCCTAGCCACCTTTTTGGTAAATTAAGCAGACTGATTTTTTTGTAGGTGTGTCTAACAGCAGTTACTGCAGGCCATGTAGAGCTACCTGTGTACCTGGGCAAGCTAACTTGGGTACTATTGGTAATACGACCACTCGGGCACTCGGTGTGAGCGCCTAGGTACACCTGTAAAGCTGGACAACTTCTTGGGCTTTTACTGCTGCCTGAGCGTGACTGTGCTATTTACCAGCATGCAAAGTTAAAGCCAATTTGTGTATATCTACACTTTCCAGTATCAGCCATGACTGTACTGTAGACATGCCCTTTCAGTGAAAGACATATGAAATATGATTCTCTTTTGAACTTTTTAATTATTTCAACTTTTTTTTGAAAGGTGGCAATCAAAACTTTATTCTGCCTGGTGGTGAAGACCTAAACTCATTATGTGTATGTGATCTGTATTCTTTCTTGCCATTCCTTGATTGTCCATTGAAGATCTTATTACTACAGTTCTTTCATCCTGCTTGGTGTCTCCTTATTCTAGAGTAAAATAATTGCTGTGTCATTTACTGTTCTTTTTAGGTCTAGGATCTTGCATTTAATAATAAAAACCACAGTTGTGTCCTGCAGAAGTGGTATTTGCCAAATCTGGAGACAGCATTTTGAGCTAGACGGACCAATGACCCGACCCAATATGACATATCTTATATTAAAATATATGTACCAGTGATTTCTCCACATCTTTGTTCTCAAAGCTTGGTGTGTTCTACAGATTTTACCAGGCATATTACCATGTTTTCTTCTTTACCATTGGTAAAGCTGCCAAGGAAGAGTACATTTCCATGGGGCCCACACTAGAAATATTTCACGGGATGATTCTTCATGTACAGAAACTTTTCTGGCTCCATCAGTCGAGTCAATTTAATTGAAGAAAATGGAGATTCATGACACTTGTATAGTGCTGTTTTCATTCCAAATATTATGTGAGAGGAAGCCAAATACTTTGTGAAACCTGAAGAACAGTATGTTGATAGAGTGCCTGTCTTTGCCCTGTGAAGGATAGATCCTCACACCAGGACATAACCCAGCTAGCTACAGAAGTGAAAACAGTACAGTTGCTTCCATGTGGTGCTGTCCCTAACCTCTAGCCTTCCTGAGAAGTGGGATTTATTCTGTTCAAGGTCAGTACTTCGATAAGGCACACTGTTTCCAGGACCCAAGTTAGGATCTCTGTAGTCTTATTGTTACCTCAGGGATCTCTTAGGTGGCATAACTTTGTTTTGTGTAGATGCCCTGTTATCTTTATGAAACTGTAATCTTATTTCTTTGAAATTACCTATGCTCTGCAAAAGGTATTGTTCACTAGTAATTATGATACTGTTTTCTTCCTTCCTGATCTTTGCATATCTCCTATATGTTTATCTGTGGATTGTACATGAGAAGTAAAGGTCAGTTGTTTGAATCTTTTTGCACTTCAACTCTTTTCATAATACTTTTATTGATATTGTTACATGTATCCTCAGAACCTATTCCTGTTCATTATTAGTGACTGAACACCAATTTGGATGAACCTTTGGTCTGTTGTAATGCAGCAGCACTTACACAAACATATACCTGCTCAGTATCATCTTTTTTCTGTAATTCATGCCATTGGGTATTTGGTCCATCTGGAAGACTAAATATTTGCAAATGTGTTACACCTTGAAGATTCATCCAGGTTCTAGAAAGAAGTGTGATGAGTCATTCAGTGAGAAGTCAATGCTTTTGTTTGGATTTTGATGGTAACTATGTGCAGTTGTAATAATTTTCTTCTGCAACTTAACAGCTTATTTTTCAAAGCATCTTTGAACAAACAGTTGGGAGCAGTGATTTGCCAAACTGTAATTAAAAGGAAATAGACTCATTCTGAGAAGTGTAAACAATGTGCTAAAGATAATAAAAATAGGGACCTTAAACTGATCAATCTTGAACCCAGAACAGGACTTGAGTTTGCAAAGAATTTAATTGCTGGGGTGAGACCCAGCATCTCACAGGACTATGCATTTAGTGTCCTGCAGTAACATGTGCAGTTTCTATGGGTTTGCCAACAAATTAATGGAATTTTTTGTCCTCAGCTGTATCAGCTCCCTGTTGCTTGTTAACATACTTTGCCAGGAAATTCATGGCATTTTTAGGTCTTCAGCTGTGTATTAATCAACTCCCTGTTGCTTGTTAACATACCTTCTTTTTCCTATCTATGATCACAATTTTTTGCTTTACAAATGAAATTTGAAAGTGAAATCTTGGCGTGCCCAAAACTAATGTCAAAACGTCCTTTTTCTTAAAAGCAAAGCAATAATTGAAACTATGGCTTTCTTACAACATTGTTCTCAGAGCCACTTTGCAGAAGCTGCTATCTTGAATCTGAGAACTGTCAGTCCGTATTTTCATACTGAACCCTCATCTCATGTTTTCTAGTTGTCTTCTCTGATCTTAATTCTTTGTTAACAGGTTCCAGTAGTAACAGTTATTTTCATTCATCTAAGAAACCCCATCAGATAAAAGAAGTAGAAGCAGGGGACAGGTGGCCTGGGAGGAATACAGAGATACTCTTCAAGCATGCAGAGATGGGGTTAGGAAAGCCAAGGCCTATCTAGGGCTGAATCTGGTGAGGGACATAAAGGGCAGCAAGAAAGACTACTATAGATGGAAAGAAGACTAGGGAAAATATGGGCTTGCTGTTGAATGGTGTGGGGGACCTGGTGATAAAGACATAGAAAAGGGCAAGGAACTCAATGCCTCCTTTTTCTCAGTCTTTACTGTTAAGACCAGCTTTCAGGAATCACAGGTCCCTGAGATCAGTGAGAAAGTCTGGAGCAAGGAATACTTGCTCCACATGGAGGAAGACCAGATTAAGGAACATCTAAACAAACTCAAAGTCCATGGGACCTGATGGAATGCACCCCAAGTGCTGAGGGAGCTGGTGGATATCATTGTGAAGCCACTCTTGATTGTCTTTAAAAGGTTGTGGTGATTGGAAGAGGTTCATGAAGACTGGAAGAAAGCAAATGTCACTTCTGCCCCCAAGAAGGAGCATCCAGGGAACTACAGGCCAGTCAGCCTCACCTCATTCCCTGGGAAGTGAAAGGAGCAAATCCTCCTGGAAGCCGTTTCCAGACACGTGAAATACATCAAAATGTTTGGGATCAGTCAACATGGATTTACGAAGGGGAAATCATGCTTGAACAGCCTGGTAGCCTGAGATGATTAGTTCTGTGGGTTAGGGGAAAGCAGTGGATGTTGTTGATCTTTTCTTTAGCAAGGCTTTCAAGACTGTCTCCAGTAACAATGAATTGAAGAAGTACGGGCTAGTCCATCTGGAGGCCAGTCGCTAGTGGAGGACCCCTGGGATTGATACATGGGCCAATAGTGTTTAATATCTTCATTAATGACCCGGACAATGGGGCAGAGTGCACCCTCAGGAAGTTGGCAAGTGATACAAAACTGGGAGATGTGGCTGATAGACCGGGTGGTTGTGCTGTCATTCAGAGGGACCTTGACAGGCTGGTGAAATGGGCTGACAGGTACCTCATGAAGTTCAACACAGGGAAATGCAAAGTCCTGTGCCTGGGTATACATAATCCCATGCACCAGCACAGGCTGGAGGTGACAGGCTGGAAAGCAGCTTTGCAGAGAAGGATCTGGGGTCCCTGTGGACAGCAAGTTAGACATAACCCAGCAATGTGCTATTGTGGCAAAGAAGGCCAACAGCATCCTGGGCTGCATTAGGATGAGCATTACCAGAAGGATGAGAGAGGTGCTCCTCCTTCTCTACTCAGCAATGGTGAGACACATCTGGAGTGCCGTGTCCAATTCTGACCCCCCCAGTACAAGACAGACGTGGACAGCTCATTCCCACAAAGATGATTAAAGGACTGGAGCATATCTCATATGAGGAGAGGCTGATACAGCTGGGACTCTTTAGCACGGAGAAGAGAAGGCTCAGGGGGATCTTATCAATGTCTATAAATACCTGATGTCAGAGACTAGAGAAGACAGAGCCAGGTTCTTCTCAGTGGTGCCCAGTGACAGGACAAGGGGCAATGGGCACAAATGGAAATTCAGGGAATTCCATTTAAATGTAGGAAAAAGCTTTTTTAATGGTAAGGGTGGTCAAACACTGAAACCAGTTGCCCAGAGAGGTTGTGGAGTCTTCATTCTTGGGGATATTTAAACCCCACTGGACACGTTCCTGAGCAACCTGCACTAGCTGACTGTGCTCTGAGGAGGGAGTTGGACTTGGCAATCTCCAGAGGTCCCTTCCAACCTCAACCATTACGTGTTTCTTTAAAATCCAGGAAGAAAAAGTGAATGAGAAGCGGAAGATTTTCTTGGTTAGACTAACAGCTTGCTGTTTAACTTAAAATATGTACAGTCATTTTTCCCTGAATCACTTTTATAATTATTTTGATATATTTTGTCATGTATTATAATTTTGAAACATTGGCTCATTCAGAGACAATTTTTTTGTTTAAAAAAGTATCTTTTTGTTAAATTTCCAGGATGTGTAATGAAAACATGGGAGAAAAAATGTGCCTATGTAGTTTCTAAATATCTTTTATATTTCCTTGCACTGTGAAAGAAAACTGATTATCTTATAAAGAAATATCTATCAATAAGTTATTTTTTATGTGTAAAACTGTCAGACACCTATAAAGTGTTTCTCTCATCATTAATCTCCATGTTTAATATTTTATATTATTTTATACATTTGTTAAACATGAGTGCTGGGCTTTACAGGATTTTTTAAATTCAAATGCACTAATATAGGAATATTAAAAATTGAAACATTTTTCTAGGCGTGCTTTTGGCATAATATTTATAGGGCTTTATAATAGGATAGAAGTTTCTGCAGGTTATTTAGAAAACTGTATACTTTTGACTGGAAATGTAACTTCTGTGGTCAGTTGCTGGATAGGCACAGGTATAGTTTCAGACTGGGTTTCTCTGTAGGCCAGATCTGTTTATAAGAGGTTCTTTTAGCCATTCCCCACTTTTCTGCCGGTATGTTTTCTCTCTTCTCTATTTCTGCACCTGTTTCGGAGATCAGGTTATAAACTGACAACTGAGGTGGTTTAAGGGATATTTTTAAGTCTTTTTTTTTTTTTTTAAACCTCTAGATCACTTTACTGGTTTGTTTAGAGTCCAGTCCTACAAACAGATGGAGGAAGGATGTGGTTGGAACACCTTAATTTGACCGTGTAGCCCAATATCTTAAGTCACGGATCACACTTTTACATTAATTTTTTTTTCTATAAACTGTATGACTCTGTGTGTGTGTGAGAGTGTGTATATATATTTTGGTAATCTGATCTGAAGAAGAAGAAAAATGTATTGCAATTATTCATTTTTATTGATGTGTGGAAATCCATCATCCAAGCTCAAGTCTGCAATTTGTTAGCTATGTTGAATCGAAGTGACCATGGAAAGTGCTAGGCGATGGTCAAGCGTCATTAAAGTGAGGAAGTTTAGCAATCTGTGTAATGGCACCCTTTATTCAATGAATGGCTCTTTTTCCATTTATTTTTACATTCTTGTTTCTGTCAGTTGGTAATAAAACTACTTGAATTTCCTTCTGTAACACAATTCTTTTTGCTTCAGTTAAAATCAGGATTTTTTTCCTCAGTCAAAATCAGGAAAATACGTGGATTAAATGTTCTCACTTGCTGACTGGGAAACATGAAATGAAAGGTATACTCTGTCTTTGGTATCAACTCAAGCTAAAATTTTGTTTTTCTACATCATCCCGTTTTGATAGAAGATACCACTAGTTTTCCTTTTGACATTTCTGATTTAGAATTTGTGTGATTTTTTTCACCTTTATCAGAATTTTTGTTTCAACTTCATTCTAAAAAAGAACAGAAACCTAAGTCAAGATATTAACCTTTTTAGTTAATAATTATGTTCTTACAGAGTTATCAGTGACCGTATAATCAAAGCAGTGACAAAAACTGACAAGAAATCTGGTCTGACCAACAAAGAGTTCCCCTTGTACTCCCCTTGTACAGCATTCTGTCTCATGAAGAAGAAAGGCCATTCAGGGCATTCTTTCTCTTTTTTATAATTTATTAATCTATTTATGAATTCTAAATGTTATTGCTTGGAGGCCAGCTTTAGGATTTGGTGGATTTGGTTTATAAACCTTGATGCTTCAAGGTTTGCAGTACTTCAGCGGGGGGGAAAAATGTGTGTTTGGCAAGACTGGTGATAACAGTATTTCCTAGTCATAGTGTTAGAGAAGTCACAGATTTCCAAATTCTTTTGCTTACAATGCAATAAATGCTTCTCTTGCTATGAAGCACTGTGGTACCATATGCGTCTGCATTACACAAGACTGTACCATGGAAGAAATCCTTGTAGAGGGAGCTATCTCAGTAGCCGGAGTACTTGCTTTCTGCCTTAGACTGTGTTGTATTTTGTTCTGTTACAGGAATGAATTGCTTTCTGCAGTCTTGGTATGAAGATGATATTTCTGAAAATATTGCCCTATGCTGTGTTTGATTATCTTATTTCAGGCCTTCAGAAATGCATGAAATAAAAAATTTTATGTCTTTGATCTATGCATATCCTAACCCCGTAGAACTATTTTCTCCTCCAGGTTGAACACAACCATGAGGTCCACAATCCCTGTTTCCAGGAAAACACTGATAAAAGAAAGATGAGCAACAACATCTGCCATTATTAGTGGTTATTGCTATTCACACCTGCAGGTCTTCTGAGGTTGTGAAGGTGACCTAGGTGGGACTGTAGTAATTTTTGGAGCATATTAATGCGGAGTATTACTATCTGTATTCTTTTTCCGGGTCACTGTCTAAGCCGTTCCACATACCTTCAGAATGTCTGGATTTGCGTACTAACTAGTCCGAATCAAATATTCATCACATCCGTGTTGATGGGATTGGTTGAAGACCTGATTAACCTTCAAGTGGCTCAGTCACTAAAGACAGATTCTTGTCTAGCTGATGGGATAATTTCCCTGCTATATATATTTCTTGTTCCTCCAACACAGAATTATTTCAGACATGCCCAGACTGAGCCGCCTTTGACCTTAGGCACAATATAAAAATCTAAGATAGAGCAAAACTATCATTTTTAATAGAATAAAGAATAAGCCATATTATTAAACAAAAGGAAGACTTTTTTTCTTTTGAGGGAAAAGATGAGTCTATGAAAATGCTGAAGGTTT
Source organism: Aptenodytes forsteri (assembly GCF_000699145.1). Lineage (NCBI taxonomy): Eukaryota > Metazoa > Chordata > Aves > Sphenisciformes > Spheniscidae > Aptenodytes > Aptenodytes forsteri. The sequence goes on along the minus strand of NW_008796165.1, from coordinate 7,346,633 downwards.
TTTCATGTCTTATCCTTATAAAACTATTACTATCGTTCACTAAGATTTATCTTTGAAGGTTATGATCATGTTATAATAGAAAGAAAGCCGCATGGAAGTAAAAGTGAGTTTGCACATGGTGTGTGGGGGGAGCAGGTCATTTCCATTAAGCATCCTGAGGCCCGTTGAAGGCACAGTCACTGCACTACAGTTGGACCTTTCAGTAAAATCCATGACTAAGGTTATCGGAGCATTCTGTTCAAATATTCAAAATTGGCAAAATACTCAGAGTAAAGATGAGCAAAAGGTCTCTTGTATGTTCCTGAGCAGACAAATATGAGTCCTATAAAGCTTAGCAAAACCCCAGCAACAATGCACAATTTGTTCAATAAAATAATTACAAATATTGTAGTAGTATAGTGGCAACATGCACTTATCAAGAAAATGCTCCTAAAACAATAAGCTGCTTTCAATAAATGAGTCTTTAATATCTCTAAGCATTAGAATATTTAATTTCAATTTTGGTGTTGTGATGGGGAAAGTAAATTAACTTGTGAAATTAATCATTTTATTTTTAATGAAAAAATATAAATACAGAAGCAATTCTCTATCTATAATATGACTTGAGGGGATGATGATTTATATTAAAAATACTATTCTGCTGGAATTTCTGCTACTATTTGAGATAATTTAATTTGTGTCATTTGCATATGAAAATATGCAGTGAACTAGCAGCAAAATAACCTTTACACAATTCTATAATAGCATAAAATACAGTACATTACACTTTCAGTTATTAAGAATAAAAATGCTCCATCTAATTTTGCAAAGAAAATACTTTATATAGTTCAAAAAAAAAAAAGAAGACACTGTAGGAACTTGTATCAGAACTTTGCAATTTGTATTGCTTTGTTATCAGCCAGAGATCTGAATTAATTAAAGGTATTTTCAGGTATTTTATTCTGCAGCTTTTTCTTTTTAATTAGCTTCCGGAGGCAGGAAGCATCCTGTATTTTGCATGCTTTCCAGTAGGTCGTCTTCCCAATAGCTCATATAGTCTACTAGAGATGGACACAATAGAATGGCTTGAACCTGTGTGTTATACTCCTATTACATGTTACTATACTCCTATCAAATAGACATTTTCTCTAACAACAGTTCTTCACTGTCATATGAATATCTTGCTATTCTTCATTAATGCTTGGTCTATTACTGTCATTGAGGGCTGTCACTGATAGCTGATTAGTGCCCTTAGCTACAGAAAAGGTGGGCTCTCTTTCTTTTTCATCTTTATTTTGTCTCTACTAGTGGTACATCCATTGTGGTAAATGGATTCAGAGTGTAAGATTTCTCCTGCAGTGGGCCAAGATGAGGAGATTATTAAAAATATGCTGCTGAAAATACTGAGGAATGTCCTTTCCTGTCTGATCCTTATATGATTTGGGCATGTTGTGTAGATCCCTAAATGACCCTTAAGAGTTCTAAAGCTTCTCTCGAATTCATCCCTACTTAAATGTACTATATAACATATGTTTTTTTTAATGTATTTCAGTTTGCCCTTTCATCTCTGGTGGGTTAAGCAAATGATCCCAGGTCACCCAAAGTGCACACTGGTATTCTAGTCAAAGTACCATTTTTCCTCTTAATTTAAAAATATTCCTGAAAAGAGTATTTCTGGCATTCTGATAGCCAGATTCTCTAATCATTCCGAAATTATGTTTCTTATTTTCTCTAGCCTCTACCCTGATAACAGAACCCGGGCCTACCATGTTGACTCAGATCATACGCTAGCTGGATCTTACCCTCTCATCTTCAGAAAGCCACTGCAGGTTTCTGACTCGCCTCAGCAGTCTGTCATGCAATCCTTTGCATCAAGTTTATTAAAAACAGCCGCTTTCCAAAAAGTTGGCATTTTCTTCCTGTATTTCCAGAAATTTTCCCTAAGCATTTGGCCTACATTTTAACTCGCTTCTAGAAGGTTGGGGGTTTTTTTATATATCTTTCTGAGGTACTATAACAGCATCTTTTCCTTAGTGACAGCATTGAAATTTTGGCGAAGGCCAAGAAGAAGCAGTGTGAGATGAGGAATTACTTCCCGCTCCTCTGGCTCTTTGAGTGTGACTATCTCAGGACACGTAGCCCAAAGCAGCAGAGGAAATAATGGCTCTTTGAGTGTGACTATCTCAGGACATGTAGCCCAAAGCAGCAGAGGAAAACTTCCTCCTTATTTAACCCTACTGTCCTTTGTCTGTGAAGGCTGGCACATAGCACAAATCCTGCTGAACGCATGGAGTGAGATTTGGCTGCCATCATTAACTTCCTGAAATTGCTGCTAGTTCCCATGGGAAGCCAGCAGCTGTCCGTTGATCACTGTCCCCCCCTTGCAGTAAAGTTTTTTTATTCTATTTAAAAAAACCCAAAAAGAATAACTGTCCTTTCCTTATAAGTTCTCTTTTTCCCCTCTGCACACTTTATAATCTTGAAATGGCTCCATTCCTCCTTTTGAAACTGCTCTAGGTTCACTTGTAATATGCAATATATGTGATCTTCTCCTCTGACAGTGCCAAGCATTAGGACTTCTCAGAGGGCCGCTAGTCTTTATTGCCTTGTAAGGCTGCCCAGCACTATGTTTAGAAATAGAGCTTTATGCATACTTTTATTCATGTTGCTTACTTTTAAAATATTTATATTTTCTTTTTAGGTCCTTATATATTTTGGAAAGTAAATCTTGATACATTTTAAAACTAGTTGTTGTTTTAAGACAACCATAGCGTTTTATTCTGAATAAGTCAAAACAAAGTGTTTCTTCCATGTTAATTCTTCCTTATCTTTTTTTTTTTCTTCTGGATGAAATCTGTTTTTGAATGGTTTAAGTCATTCCAAAGTTGCATTTTTACATAAGCACGGTTACAGTCCAACTGTAAATAAAAATTGTACAGTTCTAGTTGAGTGCCTCATAATTGTTAAAAAAGGCAGTAAGTGCTATCTGCTTTGTGTTCTCCCTATTCTGTAAATTCTTCCACACAGTAGAATGAAGAATAACATTCAAGAAGGAAGCAACATAAACCCAAGAGTTTTTTAAAAAGAGTAATCTTGAAAGACTGAACAGACACATATGAAGATCAAATATAATTACAAGGAAAAGTACTTATTTTTTTTCACCCACTATCAAGATAAAATGCAAGAGGAGATATGCTAGCTCTATTCTGATGTTGATTTTATCTTACAGAGGGGTTTAATTTTATGGCACAGGCAGTTTACCTCTGCAAAGAGAAATGGATCAAGAAGCCTTCTCCTTTCTCAGCTTTTGACAAATAAGAAATCAAACGAAAAGATCTATTAAAAGACTAATTAGCTGGATTTTCCTGTACTTTCTCAGAATAGACACACACACAACAAAAATGCATTATCTCTTTCAAAAATTATAAAAAAATGGGTGTTAGTCTTCTAAAAATAAAAAAGTGCCATCTTCTATACTTACTTTATAGAAGGCACTAGACTTTCAGTACATGAGTAATACAGTTCTGTGTGGGATCTATGCTGTCTACCATTGTAGCTAGTAAAGGAAACCTTACTTTATAAAAGAAATACTTTCTACAGCAACAAAATGTCTTTAATGGGTCAGCGAACCCAGAGTAACTGTGATTCCATCTCAGGAGTGACGTATCAATTTTACAGATTAATCATGAGTGAGGTAGAAAAATTCCCCTTGAAAGGGCCTAGAGGAGACATAAACCTCTTACCAACTGTATCTGGTATGCCTCTAGTAAAACCCGAACTAGCCTGAAGAGTTCAGATTAGAAGTCTGAAGAGTCTGCCAAGAAGAATGAGTAGTTTTACAGCCAGTCGCAAAGTTGCCACCCCTTGAGAAAACTCTCAGGACCCAACTGCCCCTTGTATCAGCATCTCCTCATGATTTTAGACAGGCTCTAGACAGAAGACTTTTCTTATACCCTAGGCAGGTGGCCTTTGGAGGGCCCATGATGTCCTCAAGCCTCCTCTATAGAGAGCTTAGAAATCAAATTATTTGTTTTTCTCTGAGTTGTCCCCACCTTGATGTTCATTGCCTTATAGGCCAGTACTGCAATTTCATAGATTTATTGGTCTGAGTGTATAAAGCTCCATGTGTGTGATTGCCAAATCCAGCACCTAAGAGTTCTCTTTTTTTATAACAAAGGCTTACCTGTTCTTTCTTCTTCATGCCTCAGGTATAACATTTCCTTCTCATCTGAGTCTTATGGATTTCCGTAAGATATGTGTTTTGTTTTAATACTTATTGTGACTCTCTTTTGTGCATTGATCTTTATATCTTTACATGTATGGTTTGGAATTATTGTGACTAGCAGATTTCCTAAGGACAAAAACTGAAATCCAGGTTTATGTACCAGAATCATAGTCCTGGCCTCCAGAGTGTAAGCACACACAAATCTTTCAGCTGAACTGCAACAGGGCCCAGAGATCTCACTGTAGGAGTAAGTCAACTTTTTGTGAGATCCTATGCAGTCAGATGAGGGAAAGTGGGCCGTTTTTGTTAAATGTACAAAAAAGCAATGCGTAGCTTCTTGAGAGAGAATGTCAGCAGACCAACGCTTTTTGTTACCCTGTTTCCTTCAAGAACGGCATCAGGCAGAACGATTCAACAAGGTTGCCAATAGTTCTGGAATAATTTCCATCTGTGGCACTTCTTTAGTGGCCAGATGCTGATAGCCAGAGCAGCGTGGTTGTGAATACTGTATGTTCGCTGTGTTTTTAGTGGAGCTGTTTGAGAAGAGATGACAAAACATAACTGGCATATACTGAAAGACTTGCATCAGACAGATACTTTCAATGTCACATATCTGGCATTTACTGGAATACCTATTCTAATGGATGTCACTCACCATCTAGCGCATGTGTCACTGTGTGATTCTTTATGCCAGCTCTGTTCTAAAAGCTGTTGCCTGCTGCTCTATTCTGGGTGTTGGTAGGAAAAAGAACATTTTAATGCTACTGAAAAAGGATGTACAATTCTTTTTTTCCATGGGATAGTATTTATGTCTGTAAAAATTCCAGGTAGGTTAAATCCTTCCAACTCCTGAAGGGTGGCCAAATCCATTGCTTATTTACTGTCCAAATACACATTATGTAGGCACTTTATGCCCCCTGAGGAACAGGGCACCAAGCTATCCTTTGTTTTCTCAGGACCACTGGTGGGATGAGCAGGCCAGGTGAAGGTATCACGCTGGGTCAGTTCAGCAAACTCAGACTCATAGACCGGAAATTGAGACCGTGGGTGTCCTTCCTCATAGACATAGAGCAATATTGCTTTCATTCTCTGTGCATAAAGTATGCTACACATGCTCCTTATCAGTGCAGGCAAGTACAAATTAGAAGATAAAAGGAGTTTTCCAAGCTGGTGGAGGTTACTGTATTTATTGTTTGTGGCTCTTGAGGAGAGTCACCAAAGCAGTTAAGTCCAGCCCTGCCTGCATCCTGGCTGGCAGCGCTGCCTTTCTGCAGCCTCAGTCTTTCAAGTAGAATAAATGAATCTGTCCACCTGTATTTACACCCATTCTCCCACCAGTTCCCAGAAAGCTCTTCTATTGCTTATATATACAGTACTTTAATTATATGGAAATTCACTAGTCACAAATTTAATGAACAACTTTTCTTGTATTCAAAGGAATAAGATGCTGATGGCTGTTTCTTTGTACACAGCAAATGGTACTTATATAAAAGCCCTAGTAAATCAACACCATAAGCTGATTTAATTACTAATTTGTTGCAATGGCTATTCCCATACCTATCATAACACTGTGTATTTAATTATCTTTTACCCTCATGCAGGTATATTTTTTGGGTTACATCTCAGTAGGAAAACTGGTTTTGAATTTTTCTGTTTGTTTTTTGTTGTTTCTGTTGTTTGGGGGGGTGGTGGTTCTTTTTTCTTTTCTTTTTCTTTTGCAGCTGGTAAAACTAGCAGCAACTAGCATGTGTCTAGTGATTAAGACTTTTTCTCTTTGTAATTGTCAGATTGATTGGGACAATTGAATGATAATGAAAAACAGCTTGTTCCCTCATTTCCAGAGGTGACACTTTCTGCATAATACTGCAAAATATAACAAAAGGGTTTTCTTGGACGCTGCTTAAAGTTAATTGACAGCATCTGTTGTTTGGAACAACGGAGAGAAATAGCATTCCCTTGGCTCTTGGGCACGTTACTCAGGATTAGGCACTGTCACGCCAGCTGATATCTGAATACACTGTATCTATCCACAGGGTCTTAGCTGGGCTTTCTCTTATATCAGGGTTCCCCTTTATACACAGCTGAGTTGAAAAAAAATATTTACAGTTCATTAAATTAATGATACATGTCCTGAAAAATGTATGGTCTTCATTAAAAAAAAAAGGATAAGACAAATTACAATAAACAATGGGGCATGAAAATAATATAATAGTTATGAACTGTCTTTCTAGAAGCATCTTTTATTTTAAAAATCTAACAGACTTCCACAGCCATTTTATAACTGCTTGGGGTCTATGTATCTATAACAGCAGTAATCACTGCGGGCACAGTGTTTGTTTATTCTGGCAGATAAAATTCTGAATAGTTCTGAGAGCATGTGAAAGAAATTTTCATTCTGCATTTCTCACAAAAAAAGATATAGCTTAATTTTGCTCTTAGACTGGCTGTATGTGTTCTGAGAGCCTGAATATCATTAAATATGTACATCCTTTTATCTTTTGGCAAACTTTTACTTTCATTGCTGCTCTTTAGTCAGATGTGTATTTTTCTTTATGAGATTTAATATTTCTCTTTTAAAACATTGATCAGTGTCCAAAGTCACTTAAGACCAGCGGAAAAATCAATAGTGAACGCCGATTGGCTGACTTGGAGGCTGCTGCTGCAGCTGATCACCAAGAAAGCAGTGATTTGATTTGATTTTGCATTTTCAAGTCATTCCCTTTCTCCGTACTGTCTGTCAGTAACTTCAAAATTGCTGATTTGAAAATAAATGAACACATGTTACTGTTTGAATCTGTTTCTTTTACTTTTTTTGGTACTTAACACAAAGTGGCATACACAAATATTAGCAGCATTATTGCTTAGATGGCTGCAGGTGTGTGGCGAACTCCAAGCTGAATTCAAGGTCAGATACTTTATGATGTAAACTCTTGAAGTCAAGATTTGTGTTTACATGGAGGGTTCATCAATAAGCATATGTTAATGAGCCAGTTTTGTCATGTAATTCTGGCAAGTAATTTGACATTTTACTGTACTACTCTTATATTGAGCTCAGTATCATCAACAGTCAGATATTGAACTGATTGTAATCAGAATCAAGAAAATATTTCATGTTCTATGCTGTAACGTACAATATGCTGTAATGTAAGATATTCTTTATAGCGTAAAAGATAAATTGCCTTTTATTCTCATCTCTTTAGCTATTGGTACAATTACTGAATTGAAGCAGAACTAGCTTTTTGCTGGGGTTTATTCTTCTGTTCTATTTAAGTTTGATGATGCACTGTATTTTATTGTTTGTGTGTATAAATAATGCTTTGGGGAGGAAAGGGACTAAAAATGCTAAATGTTATAATAAAATACAGACTAGTCATACTGTGTTAAATTAGTTGATTTTAAATTATGCCTATGCCTTTAAAATATGTCTGGTTTTATGTATTCATATTTCTACACATGTGGCTATTACTGCATAGTGTACATAATAATCCTTATAGTAATGCTTACTTCATATTTATAATTAGGAATAGCTATACCAAAATAGAGTGTGGTGTTCTGTTTCAGAATTAAGCAAAACTACACATGTAAGGATCATGTTCTTTTTAATATCAGCTGAATTTTAACACTTGTTGTAATGTAAATGATGCAATAAGCACTTTTCTGTATTCACACTTCAGCAACAGATCCAAATGATGTTTTAAAGAGAAACTGTAAAGATTTTAAATATTCATACTGTGTTAATGATGCTACTACAATACCAAGAAACATAGATTTAGAATTATATAATTTGAAAGTCCTTAATGTAATTGAAAAATATCTTAATGCCATAAATAGAGATATGAAAGTTCAGGAAATTTGTTTCTCCCATAATAGTTTCTCTTCCCTTTTGGACTGGTTAGGGCTGATCTCAGCAGTGTCAGTAATTATTATTCTGATGACTTGCCCCTGAAAGGCATTCGCTTGTACCTGTGGGGACAGAGAATCCATTTGCCTGGCGCCGGGGAGTCGGAGGCACAGGCTGGCGCCAGTGAAGAGAAGGGAGAGATGATTAATATGTCTTATAGATTCACTGCCTCTTCACTTGTCCTAGACCTGCCAGTAATTCCACTCCCCTGTGGTTCCACCTTGATCACAGATAATGGCGGCAGATTGAAAGTTTGAAGACACAAGCCTTTCTCTCCTCCTGAACTGACATTACTCACCCAGGCTAAATGAGCTGTACAACCACCGGCACCTGCCTATGGGAAGGCATCTCAATGCACTTAGCAGTAATGCTGCAATAAAGCAGCAACTGTACTCTAATTAACCAGGTTTCTTTTTTTTTTTCTTTTTTTCTTTCTTCCTTTTTTTTTTTCCCCCCACAGCAGGCTGCCATTATCAAAACTATGATACTGCAATGGAAACAGTAACATAACTGTTCCTTCACCTCTGCAATTTATTATAAAATACCTTTTCGTTTTTATTTCTTTACAGAAATAGTATAATACAAGGTTATTTTGTACCAGCAAGGTAGCTGTAGCATTCTAAGAAGTGAAATTATGAATGTCAATGAAAAAATAATTCTGTACAGAAAATCTGTTAAAAATATTCTTACATGGGTGTATCTTTTTGAAGATAAACCCCTGTTATTTACTCATTTTTTAAGCTAAACTGGACTTTCTAGTACAAATGTCAAAGTATAATCTCACAAGACTGTCTTTGCAAAACAACTTCTAACAGAAGTTTGTATATGTGCATTGGTAAGAAAATTAGCTTTATTTTAGAGACAATAGAGCAACAGCAGAAAACAGGGTAGTTACTTTCTAGGGTTTTTTTTAGGTGACGTGACAGCATACAGTAAAATACAATATGCATGTGTATATGCACAGTTTGCATCTTACCTTTAGATAAATGCCTTGTCCTGAATCAGATTGTTAGAGATAAAATGGCCTTTTTTCTTTCCAAAACCAGACTGAACAGAAAATATTAAAAGGTTTTGCAGTGGGAAAAAACATTGTCTTATACAGTCTCCAGAGAGATAAATCATAACAAGAACCACTGAACGTAAGCTTTTTTTTGTGTCCATGAAGTATTTTGCTCTGTAGTTCTCTGTCTGAGGGATTGAGCATTTTACAAAAGAGATCTGGTATTTTAAAAACTCTTTGATTTCTTGGGAGAAAGCCTGACAATCCTTAATGGACACAGTAATTTTTGTACACCTTTAGCTTGTCTTGATTTTGAAGGTTTGTAAAAGCGTATCTGTATTGTCTAGGTATTGCATAGCTGTTTAAATCAAGTTAAGCAGTATGTTGTATGTAATTGCACTTCTGATATAGATACTCTAAGAATCTGTATATAGTGAAATGTGTTCCAGTTAAAATAACAGATCCATATCTTCTAAATGCTAAAGAAGACTAGGTCTAGCTAGAGAGCTGAATTCCAGAACTTGGCAGACAGCCGACTTTCATACAAGAAAAGTGATACCATTTTTAAGTATCTGGGGTATTATTATGAGTAAGGAAGAGAAGAGGAATAAACAAACAGAGTAGTCCAATATATTTTCAAATGCAATACAACCAGGAGTATAAATCTTAACAGTCAAGTTTCTTTAGCAGAATAACTACTAGATACTCTATAAAATAGGAAGTGTTTACATGCTACAAGCTCATAGAGAATAAATTTGTCAGCAGCAGAGAATGCTAAATCTATTTAAAAAAAAAAAAAAGAAATTCTCCATGCCATTGCTCAACTCATGTTGCCACTGGGGAGATATCAGTTTGGGGGTGATGTTTGAACTCCCAATTCCTGGTTCTGCTAGCTGGCTTCTCGAAAGGATTAGCTAATGCAGCACCAGGGGCAACCATATTAACAAGGAGAGAGAATTGGGGTTATTGTGAGAAAAAACATGTCCCATTCAAATGGAAATTCTGGGCTCAGAAGTTGTAAAGGTCACCAAGCTGTTTATGGGTAAAGGTTGATTTATCATAACAAATAATGGGGGAAAGTTGTAATGATTTTTCAAGGGAAAGATCCTAATTTTAGTTAAAAAATAAAAGGCATAGCATATTAGAATTTCATTATTAGTCTATGCCCCATTAAGAACCTCATAGTTGCGATCCATAAAGAATTGTCAGACAGGTATAAGACAACTTTCACTGGTCTCCTAGGATCAAGGACTCTGTCCTAAAGATTCACACAAGACTCTTCAGTAAATTACAGAACCTGTAAAAAAGGCTGTTATCTTTTTAAAAACAACAAAACATAAGAAAGCACCTGCTCCTTTTAAAATCAAGATTTTTTTTTTTGTTACAGAAATAATTCCTTGACAAACTTGCAATTTTAAACATAATAGGTGAGATGATATATCTGGTTTAAGTTATCTTAAAAGATGGAAGTGTTATCATTTAAAAGGAGGAGATGAAGACCTGGAAAGATGAAGTTACTTTCAAAATGTCATAAAGCAGCACGTGAGTAGAGCTCAAGACTGAAAACAGGTCTTCTGAAGTCCATTCTGCCATTGCAGCCGTGGGAGTGCCTTGTCTTTTCAGCAAGATCAGCTGTGTGAAAGGCATGTTCAGAAATGCAGTCACTGATTTGCAAGAGTCAACCTGCAAATACTTGCGGGCTATTGAGAAACAACCTGTACTTCGCTTGTCATGTCAGGTGTAGAGGCTTGTGTGAAGATGTTTTCTTTTTGGTATGGGTGCCATCTGCATGGGGTGGGATGTAGGCTAATGAGCTATTTTAACTGAAAGAAGATCATTCCATGATTAGCTATTTCAGTTGCCAAAAAAAGCAAGGACACTTCTCAATTTTGGAGCAATGGAAAAGTGACATTTTTCTATTTAACCAGACCTACGGATTCTTGGAAAAGAGAATAAAATAATATACAACTTTGAGTCTGAAAAAAATAGTTTATTTTATTATTTACTATTTTTTCCTAATAATAAAATATTATTTTGGGGTTATTAATTGGTTCTTCATTGCTGATCAAAAAGAACAACTGATGAACAGGGCTGTGACTGGAAGCACTGATCTAGCAAAGGATGATAAACCCTAGCAAGTATGTAGAAAAGTAGGCTTCATCACTGCATACTTAAAAATCACGTACCAGTGGTCAAAAAAATCTGCAGGATGGAACAATATACTATTCAGTACTTTTAATTTATTTCTTACAGAGTTGGGGGAACAGACTTCAGTTTCCTCATTGGATCTATATAGAGCACACATGTAAAAAAGAGAAAAGCCAAATATTCTTTCAGAATCTACATAAATTTTCACAGTATAGTTTGGCATTTTATTACTGATACATTTAGAAAAAACCATAATATGTCATTTTTTGTGCTGGCAACTATAAACTCTTACTTCTGGGCATAATTCTAAATGCCATGAGCAATCTCTCTGATTTACTATGGCATGCAGTTCTTTTAGATCAGTGCTGCTAATAATAGCAAGCATTACACCTGCTGGTAAATGTTTTCTGATTTGGCATTTTTAATAATGCTGGATATTGGAAGACTAGATGTTAAGTTTAGATGTATAATTTTGTACACAGTGCCACCTGGAGAATTTGGGAATAAGGTTTTGAATATTGGATTATTTTTGCTTCTTTTTGCCTCATATTTATTCAAGCTATGTGGGACTGTTAATGAGCTTTGTCGAAGTCTGCTGTGTTTTGGTACTGTTACCATTTGGTGTGTTAACATTTTGCTGATTGTCTGGTCTAGAAGATGGATCTTCACAAGGACTTGGGTGAAAATCCTGCCTGATTTCAGTTCTTGAAACCCAAGTATAGAAGTGGAGTTGTCAAAGTCCCTTCAGAGTTGCTGTCTAGCTTTGCAAGTTTGCAAATATTTGTGGTCTATAAGATACTATGTTTTGATTTCTGAATTTCCTGGATGCTTAAAGATTTATAACTGGATGTGTCCATACATGCGTATGTATGTAATAACGTCATAATAACGTCATAATAACGTCATAATAACGTCAGTAGCCAAGTCCTGTGCAATGGGTCCTGACGAGATTTGTAAATTGGGCATTCTTCAGCCTGTTGTGGTGCATGATCTGATGGGTATGATCAGAGCACAGAGAACTTTCTAGGTTTTGCAGAAAACAGGTATTTATAAGTTAGTAGGAAAGAGAACCTTACCAAGGTCTCCCTGTGCAGGTCATCTCCACTGGGCTGATGAGTTCTTTCTTACCCAACAAATCTCCTAATCACTTTATGTAGAATGGAACCATGTATATAAGAACAGAGGCTTTTCCTGTCCAAGCCGAGCCAACAGCATACTGGTTAATTCCTCCCCTGAAGGGAGACCTCTTAGGCAGAGGTGAGAATCATAACAGGTCTCCTTCAAGCTGGGTGAGTGTCCTAACTACTAACATAACTACTGATGTAATGCGTAACAAGTGGCATTGCCACTCTCTCCAGTGTCTGCATGTTGTAAGAAAGGAATAGTCTCCAAGTCTCTGCTTGGAGTGGGAAATCTCTAGTCTCATTCAACTGAGCAGTGAATCCTATGAGGCAGGAAACAACTCCTTGCAACACAAAGGTTTACTGTCCTCATAGTTAAAACATTGTCAAGCATTGGAAAAGGCTGCCTGAAGAGGTTGTACAGTCTCCATCCCTGGAGTTTTTCAAGATCTGATTGGATAAAGCTCTGAACAACCTCGTCTGATCTCATAGCTGACCTTGATTTGAGCAGGAAGTTGGATTTGATGACCTCTTGAGGTCCCTTCCAACTTGAATTATCCTATGATCCTGTGACTGTAGAGGAGCAAAGCAGATGAAATTGCCCCTGTCCTTGGCATTTTCTGCTGCCTCACATTCAGAGGTGCCTAACTCTTTGTATGTATTGAACAGGGAGCAGATACACTTTACTTAGATTTGAGAATTTTTTGTAGATTTAGCTCTAAACTACCAGCCGATGTTCTAAGGAAGAGTGTCCCGTACAAAAGCACTTTGATCTTACAGCTATACAAAGTATAGTGGAAGATAAAGTAATGGTAAGCTTTCCTGCTTCATTGCAACTCTGGGTAGATTTATGGAAGCCTTCAAGAAAATCTGTCCCTGCACTGAGCAAACATAGGCCTAGATTTTAGGGCAGACTTGTTCAGTTTATGGTTTACATCAAGGTCATAAGAAATTTTTGAGCTATGCATATTTTCAGCATGAATTATTATGGTTTTGAACAAGTGTTATTTTGAGAGTTTGACTTTATACTTACACAAATGCTTTGTAGTGGTGAGATTCTCAGGTTAAAATCTCTACTTTTGGAAGGATATTATGGTAAACATAAAACCACAATAAACAAATACAAAGCAGTATGAAAAATTAATGGGTTTAGGTTTTTTTTCCCCTAATTCAAAAGACAGTTTTTAAAGGTTCTGCAGGCAATTCACTCTCACACCATAAACATACTCAAACAGAGGATTTTCATATTCTTAGCAGTTATCATCTTGATATTCAACTTTGTCCAAAGATCTTATCATTCTTCAAGAGCACTCTACAATTGAGCAAAGTTGGTGAAGCTTTCATAATATAGTGCTATAATTAGATAGTCCTATTTTTTAAATATAGTTGAAATCAAAGAGCTAGTAGATAACTTGGTGTTTGAACACCATGTAACTTAGTCAGTATAATGCATTCTTTCCATTGATGATGATAAAATGCACCAAAACCCATTCTCATTCCCTCAGTGGAGCAAGCTGGGTCAATTTCTTTGGTCTCTAGGTCCCCGGTGCAATAGGATTCCATTGGCCAGGGATCAGAGAAAGAAAGAGAATGAAAGTAGGGTTCAAAATAAGCATATGACAACTAAATTACCCCTCTCTTTGTCAATTTGCATGTCTACCAGAAATGTCATGAGCTGGTACATTTTGAAATTGACTTTTCTTTTTAATGTTTTCTATCCTGAGAAATAAAGGTTTCATTCACCTATATACAGGTTTTTCAAATTATAGTAAGGGCCATCTCTTAGACAGAGAGACTTGTCAGGATTTTCTCCAGCTCTACTATCCCTATGAGGTTGTCTACCCACAGAGTAACTGGACTGACAAGTGTGTTGCTTGGGTAAAAAGGCTGGGCTGATACCCCAGAAGAGAGCTTCCTTCATCTTCCAGTGTTACCAACTTCCATTATGCCAATGTAATTACCCTTGAAAGAATGTTCTGCGAGTATCTGTAGGATCCTCTCACAAAGTGGTTTGTTCTGTTCATTTCTGTGATGTGAGGCAAGAAGAGGAACACAGAGGAGAGTAGGCAGAAATTAGCATTCCCTCTTCCTCATCATGCAATTGGATTATGGGAGCAAGGTAGAATTTACCTGCATCTGTAATCATTGTGTAGTTCTAGGACTCATTTGTTTCTGTCCATGATTTTTTTATGCAGAAAGGGAACATATGGTCCTAACTCCCTCACTTGTTCAGAGAAGAATGGCAAAGCAGAAAATCTAAACTGCTTCAAGTCAAAGCCTTTCATAAATTAAGGCTTTTATATTCTACTTCTCCTCTGACTGGCATAGCATTTTCCTTTCTGTATGCTGTATTGGTGTGTTTAGTGGCTACATGTGAGAGCGGTGACATTTATATGAAGTGAATCTATTAAATTCTTTATAATGAATAGCATGTAACTGTAAAACATATACAGTTTTCTCATTTTGCCCTCCTCTGGGAGACTATGACAACATTTTGGCAAGTAGGAGTAAACAGCTTTGTGTTGGCATGCAGTAAATTAAACTGAGTAATTAAAATCAATAGCAAAACACTAGCTAGGCAGAAAGGTCATATAACACAACAGAAAACTGTTGGGTAGCATATTGCAGGAAATCAAAATAAATTTCTGAACTTTTCATTATTCTTTACATGCCTGAAACTGGTCTTAAAAGGCTTGTGAGATACAGCAAGGAATTGATAGAGACAGGATCATTCTCTGCGATGGAATAAAAATATTTAAATACTAATGTTTGAGTATTTGCAGGGTACAAGGCTGCCAGACACAGTGGAATATAGGAAAGAGGTCTTTAATTTTACCGCTATTATATAAACTTTTGTTTGTTTAGGTTGGCTTAGTATATTACTTAGTAATCCCTGCAAGAACTAAAGTCAAGTATGCCAGTCACCGGTCTCTGTCAGTACAAGTGTCAATTATTAGTTTTATGTTAATGTTTCCCTGGTCAACTGGCTAGCCAGTAATGTTCGCCTTCAAGGGGAAAAAAATGCATGGATGATTTTGCGAGGCGTTTCAAGTACTCCTCTTGCAGCTCGGGAGGGGGAAGTGAGAGTCAAAATCTTCAGATCCAAAACAGCAATAGTCCCAAAGTGAACCATGACTGAGGAATGGGGCCTAACAATTTAGGGGATATGCCAAGTTTTAAGCTACACATAAGGTCTTTACTCTGATTGTGAGGTTTGAGTAAATAGGTAACACTGATTTTAGGATGCTGTTCTAAGTCATTGCACTTCTCTTATGGCCACGGCTTCCAAAAGGAAGCCTGTGATAGGTTTTTGCTTTTTTTGCTGATGAAACATGTTACGGTGGTGGAAGGAAGTGGGAGGAAATCATGAGACACGATTCTGGGAGAAGTGGAGATGTAAGATGAGTCGTTTAGAAGTGTTTGCCTGGGAGAGACTGAAAAGGAATCAAAGGCATAGCTAACCTGTAACAAGTTTGCTCAGTCATGAAGTGGATATGGGTTAAAGGTAACACATTTTATAAAATGAACTGGTTCAGTTGGGAAAAGCAGAAAGCTTTAAGGCCCATGGGCTCTTCTGGCGGGACTTGTTTGCTTATTCCAGCTCAATCTGTTGTTCTAATAAGCATGTTATTCTGGCTTTCTTCTCTCTCTTGAATTTGCCAGCTCTATTAGCTCTCTTTCAGGCAACTGTCAGAGAGAAGAGATCTTGTTGTGTCATCATTCAGGAGGTATGAAATTTTGCATTTATAAGCCTTTCCTTAGGTCTTCATTTTTGGATTTGCAGCATTTCTCCTACACAGTTTTGAAGAGCTTACCCTGATTGTGCAAATCCTGGGACACTGTGTGGCTATAACAGCTCTCAGCTGATCAGTGTTTTTTGTGGGGTAAATGCAGAGATACAGTGCATTCGTCCGACAAATCAGGGCCTTCAGTCAGTCAGGCACTGGACAGATAGTTGCAAAGCAAAAGCTCTGGGTTATTGTTGGTCTGTGCTGTTCCTGAGGTCATTTAATTTCCCTTCCAATGTTTGTAATTTCAATTTAAAACAGTACTTTTTGGTTTTTTTCTGCATCCATTTATATTGTCTGTTTTGAATTTAATCCTAGTAATTTTAAAATAATAACAGTGATAGGCAGTTTTTGTACTGGCTGTCTGCGAGATAGCCGTGTCTTGTCATTTAAAGCCATACTGTGTTCTAATAAATGAGTGCTAGAAACTGGTTGAGAGCAGCAACTGTGCAAACTGATCTGTCATTTAAAGTTGTGTTCAGATTTGGTTTGCTTGAGTTATGAGAATGGCTTGGCCTTTTACCCCATTCCCTTGAGAACATGTGTCCACATCCTACCGTCAGCATGGGACAAACACAAAACAGGCACTCTCATCTCCTGACGGGAGACTCCAATGATCTGGAGAGCAGGAATATTGCAGGTTCACATTATCTGCATTAGCATTACTGTGTATGGAACACGTATTATATCTGCTGTAAATGGTTTAACTAGCCAGGCCCTCATGGTTAATGAACATCAAGTTTAATGTTTCTGAGACAGAGATTCAGAAAGGAATATGACCATGATCACATCCAGTTGAAAATGCTATAAGATGTAATATTTATCATATTTTTTCCCACTTATAATCCAGGTAAATATATTTAAAGAACTTTTGTTTTCTTTACATTTTCATTTTTAGAGGTGTGGAACTTAAAATAATGCATATATATGCTTTTATACATATAAATAGTGTATGAAAATACATAGAAATAATTTTTGTCCTTCTGTTTTCATATGTTTTAATGTAGTATGTGGGCTTCCTTTTTTAAAGTTAGGTGTTAACTTTTAAGACCTTGCAGTATATATTTTTTCCCATGCTTGAATTTTTATAGTCATTAATGGAATAGGAAATGGCATCTACTTTCCTGTCTGTTAACGCTTAACCCTAATTTATGAATCCTATTTAAAACTATGGTTCACATTCAGCAGGACTGTGCATGTGCTTAAAGCTAAGCTAATGTACAACTGTAGGCAAAATGAGATTGATGTGAAAGTCTTCTACAAACATTTCAAACCATTCTTTAACAGTATGCTAAGTAATAGCTCGATGTAATTTTTTTAATTAAGTGCATGTGTATGTGTATCAAATTTTCCCTATTATTACAGTGAAAATACCTTACCTTTTATCTTACTTCAGTATTACATGGATAAATTCCCTAAAATGCTAGCCATAATAGCTAACACAAACATGTACGTGTATATAACACCTCAGTACATTCTTGTCCCACTTAAAGACCAGAGGGACAACGTTTGATACATGGTATAGCCTGAAAAAGCAACAGATATGAAATTGTGACTCCTTCTTGAAAGCCTTTAAATATTTAAGGTTATTACAACCTACATTTTCAGCATTTGTGTGTTTAACTTGATAGCTGTATAAATTATATGTCAAGTACTCTTACAAACATTTCCTGTAAGTGTATTGACGAATGTCCTGTCATTCTCCTGGAAATACACAGTACATGGAGCATTTTGAAGACAATTTGCTTGTAAAACTTTTTGTATCCCATATGTTGCTTTCTCTTATTTGCACCTGCCTTTTTATTTATCTAAGCATAGATTACTGCTTTTATTTATCTAAGCATAGATATTACTGCTTCTTAACACTATTCGGAAGATTTTTAGATGCTTTGTTTCAATACCTCAGCCTTATTGCAGTATAGAGTCTTATTTTTAACATGAGTGCCAGTCCTACAAAGCCTTACTTGTCTAAAATGGAAGTTAGTATTTGGGCCAAACCTACAGAAATGTGTAACAGATGAGTTCCTGAGACACATGTAAAATAATCCTCTGGAAACCTTACTTCACATAAAAGTAAAATGCCGTGACAGTGCTGCTGGCTTCTCTGTAGGTTAATATTTTGTATGCAGGGTGGTCTATCGTGCTGATGGTAATAATAGTGTAAAAGAATGCTCCCTACTAATATTTCATTTGCAAAACAGAAAGACAAAGCTGATTGATAAATTGATAGTATTTTATTTTACATAGAGTTTTCACTGAAGCCTTCTATGTATGACTTGATATTTGAATTACATTTTAGAGTGTTAGTGCTTATCAGTGCAGGAAATATTGAGAAACACAGAAGGATGTCCCAACATCTTGGGATCTTTTCTGTATTTCCTTTTCTTAATTTTATGGTTAGAGTCTGTGACCTAAGAGTCTCTTTTAGGGTTTAGTCTGCCCACTTTTTCCTCATCTGAAATCTTAGGGCATCACACTTATTCCACAATATTAGGAATATGTGATTATGGGCCTGGACTAGCAACTAGTGAAGCATCTGCTTAGATAATCTCATTGATTAGGCTCTGGAAATGCAAACATTTGAACAGTGATTTTAAGAGTAACCTCTCTGGAGCCTTACAGTGTGTGCCTAGAAATCATTGAAGGCATAGTTTTTGCAAGTGCATATATATCACCTGGAGCTCAAACTACCTGCTATAAATCTCTATACCTCTTCCCAGAGTATGCTGAAGATTTGGCTCAGAGAATCTTTGAGGGGCAAAGAGGGAGAAGGGTCTGTTATTGTTTAAATTGATTACATTTTCTGAGAGCACAGAAAAAACACTTTTGTTGGCCAGATGTAAAGTTCTGCATTGCACTAGTGATCACTGACTTGTATATCGTGAGTCATGTTGCATTTACAGTTCTTACCATACTCTCATGGTGTATCAGTCTCCTTGCTGACCTGTGAGCAGCATGTACATTCTCCCGCTATGTTTTATAACAGTGTAAAGAGGAAGGAAAGTGTCTAGAACTTTGTCATTACCTTTAGCAGCAAGAGGATGTGAAGAGTCTTTCAAGGCTAAATAAAACTTTGTGTAATTTAACAAAATGTATCCTACATTTCCCTTCCCCTCACCATCATGTCTAGTTATATTGCAGAAGAGGGTAAAGGAGGTAATGCTCATGTAGTTTAAACAAACTCAGCACGGTGAAATGGGACAGTACTTTAAAATATGCATAAGGATTGCAGTTGCTCCATTTTGTGACACTGTTCAGGTAGAGGAAAAAAAACAAACCACAGACTTTTCCTAAAATGATTTTTTTTTTAAAGGGCTATCAAGAAAAATGATGCTGGAACTATTATTGTGAAAAATTGGAGTGGCCTGGTTGATATCACGCATACAGTTTGGAAAAACAAGATTAGTGCAACACATACCATTTTTCATTTTCTACTGTCTTCAACAGGACCAACCATTGCAGCATCTAATTTTTTTAACTTTGTGTTTAGGATGAGAAATCCCATGTGTGTACAATTGCTTACGGCTGCCTGGTCCCTCTGCTTGCATGTTTCCATGTGTACTGTAAATAAGAAGTGACCAAGAGGGCAGGATACTTAGTCTCCTCTTAGATCAATACTACTCTGTGGGTCAGGAACTAGGAATGTTTGAAAAGAGAGAAGGAGGGAATTGTGTTTTATTTCCCCTGTAGACTGAGGCCAACACCTTTGCATTGGGTTCATCTCTATTACCTAGGGAAGAAAGCCTGTGTGGGTTATTTCTCAACCAGTATCAGCTGGCAAAAAGACCACTGTGAATAAGATAGCAAAGAATTTAAGTGACAAGAAAATCTTAGGGTTTTTTTTCCCCTCATTAAAATAAGAATTTTAATGCCTAGGTGGACATCTACATGTTTTCTTCTTCGAGCTGGGCTCAGTGGGGAGAGGGATAGAGATCGGCATGTGTTGGAGTTGGGGGGCTAGGGTGCACGCAAAGCTGTAGCTCTTGGTCTGTGAGCCAGAGTATTGAAGTCCTGTTGCACACGTGCATTCACTTTCATCTTTCAAGGGAGGGGCATGCCATATTTATTGTGCCCCTTTTAGCTAAGAAAACTGAGACTTTTCCTTCCAGGCTTCTCCCCCCGCCCCCCCCGTGTTTAATATGATAGCTCTGAGTGCTGTCTCTAAAAGGGATAAATGGAAGAACACAAAAGACAGGTCTGCACAGCACAACGCAAGCTTAGCCCTGGAAATGCAGTATTGCCATTGCTAACAACAGGCCACATGCTGGTATGGGCAATAAACAGGAGACCTACAGACTCTCCCTGTAGCAGGAGAAATGCAAGCATGCTTGGAGACAGTTACTCTGCGACACCCTCAGGAATAGGGGGATGTTATAAAGTAGTTTTTTAACAGAGGAAGGTGGAAGGAGGGCATATGAAGGAGCTTATGGAGGAGAACGGAGAAGAAAACTTGAGTATGTGCAAGATGTGTAGCCTGAGGAAAAAATAAAAAGTTTGCAATGATGAATTTAAATTATTTGCCCTCACATTGTCGCATCTTGTACATGTTTTAAAATTATGTGCTTTCATGCAAAGAAATCAGCTGGTTCTACATCATAAATCAGTCTTTATAGCAAACAAGGTTCTGGAGGTACCTATCTTAGACCTGTTCTTTTCTGGCAGTAAAGATGAGGCACTATCAGAGATTGAGAAGATGGGGCAAATTGATTAATTAAAAAGCAGTAAATCATCAGCCCCACATGATTTATGTATAAAAGAATTCTAAAGAAGTTTAGAAATGAATTAGCTGAACTGCTAACAAAGATATGCACTCTCATTAAAACCGAGCTCTGTTCCACAGGGTTGGCAAGTATCTGGGGTTTATCCTATATTTAGACCGGTAAGCATTACATCTGCACATTGCAAATGGTTGAAACAGGAATTTAAAAGGGAATAATAAAACACCTGGAAGATCGTGATGCGAGAGACTTTAATGAGAACAGCTTCAGCAAAGAGAAATCATGTCTCACTACAGCGCTTAGAACTCTGAACGTGCCCATAAAAAGAAATAGGAATGGCCATACCGGATCAGACCAAAAGTCCTTCTGGCCCAGCACCCTGCCTCTGACAGTGCCCTCTCACAGCCACGTGGGAAAGAGAGGAGAATAAAAAGGATAAGATAACCCTTTTTCCCTGGACTTGATTGACAGCAACAAGGGCCAGGTTTGAATTTAAGGGGGTCACTGCAAACATACTGACGTCACCCCTTTCCCAGAAACCAGTCCTGAGCTTACTGGTGCTCAGAGAGAGCATTTTCCCCACTCACAAAAAGGAATTAGATGGTAAAATGAACAATGTTTTCATAAAAGGGAGAAAAGAGAAGTCTGACAAGCTAGATGCTCAGAGTGACAATAACCAATTCCTGAGGTATAATTGTAACAATAGTCTTTTTATCTAGCAAGGCCACTAGGTTGTTTTCACCTACTTTCATTTACAGTTTGAGATTAGCAAATATTGCTGGGTAGCAAAGCCAAACTGAGGCTATACTAACCTGATGTGATGAATTTTCGTTAGCTGCTCTTCACGCCTCCAGCCATACATTTCCCTGGTAGCCACACGTAGTGCTTCTGCTAGCCACGACTCCGAGTACTCTGCACTCTCTGGGGTGCTCTCACACACCGTTCCCATTAGCTCCCACCGCTCTGCTGACAGGTTTTGTTGTTTCAGCCCTTGGAAGGGTAAGCACAGTGCTGAGAACCAGGCACAGGCTGTCAGTTCATAGGAAAGCCTTAAGTAGCTTCTGGTACTCACACATCTTGCAAAAGGCTTTAACTCCAAACTTTTTTTTTCTCTTTTTTTGTTTAAGGTGTAACCTTTGTATTTTGGTGCTAAATGCTCTTCCTGGATTGACTGTCTTGGAGAGTTAGTTGGCTTAGACTTCCCTACATTTTCTCCACATGATGAAGTAACTCCCTTTTGTAACAGAAATGTCCTTCAAAAATATAATTGCAATACGTGCCAAAGGAAGGTGTTTCTGGCTTGCCCACCAGTCTTTTCTGTTTATCTCCCTTTGATTTCATCAGATGCCAAGGTGCCTTTTCCCCTTGGGAACTCCTGGGAATGTTTCCTCACCTTTAGGTTTCAGCTACCAGGCTTATCGGAAGAGCTGCCTGACGTAATGTATTTTGACTTTTTAAAAGCTTGTGACAAAGTCTGTCACAAGACACTGCTACAAAGGCTAAGTAGTCACATATGGTGACAGGGCAAGTATCATCATAGATCAAAAACCGACAAGGAAACAAAAAGGCAGAGGGCTAAGTGGTCAGTATTCATCACAGTAAAAGGCTAGCAGCTGTGTTCCCTAAAGTTACCTATCAGGTCATATGCTAAATATATTTATTAATGATCTGGGGAGAGAGGTGAAGGATTAGGTGGTAACACTTACAAATGATGTAATTGCTCTAAGTAATTTAAGCCTGTAACACACTGTTAGAAACTTATGAGTGATCTAAACAAGTTACTTAGATGGATAAAGAAGGTTCAGTCCTGATAAATGAGAAGTCAATATGTGGAGGAAACAACACAAAAATCTTATCCTCTAACTGAAGGGAAAAAACCTGAACATTGCTGTTGGCAGTTCCATAACAGAGGCCGTTTGAGATGCTGTTATGGTAGAAAAAGTGAACAAGGTGCTAGAAGGCGTAAGAAATGGGACATTAAAAATGAATTGCTGAACTCAGTCTTCATTGCGTGGAGACAGAGGATAGGATAAAGCATAATATTATGGGTGTTTGTCCAGCTAACAAAGTCTGATCCATGATGACAATTTCCTGTTTTCTTTTGTCTTTGTCCTGCTCATACATCATCTGCTATCAGAGATGCTCTGATCTTTATCAGGAATAATATACATTGGGAAGGCTAAGGCTTCCAGAGGGTTTCAGATCTTACTAAGGACAGCTCAGTATCAACCAAGCTACAACTGATAAAAACCTATTTCATATCCATTCTTCTTCTTTTGGTAGTTAAAATTCACATCAAAATGACATAAATTAACAATCTCAACTTTGTATTTAGACTGTGAAATCATCAACGTTTTAAACATGGATTTCAGAATTCAGATGTTACCGAAATACTTCCTCAAGTTGGGGCTCTTATGAGACTTATAAATTATTCTTGCATAGAGGAGAAGTCACCTGAGACTAACCTAAATGAAGTTAACATAGATTTTAAAAATTATTCTTGCAGAAGAACAGGGAGTGGTGGGAATAGATGAACAGATGGGAAAGGGAGAAGAGGAGAGTGAAGAAAGGGCTAATTAGGTAATTGAGGCTAAGAGGCTATTAGAGCTGACCCAGTGGTCTACTGGTAGTGCAGTTCAGGGACTTGAATTTGGGATTGAGGTTGGTCCCTCATTCCCAGGCCAACAAGTGCTCCAAACATTGCAAGGACTCAGTTTTATAGCCTGTATGATCCTGTAAGTATGTGTTTTCCAGTCAGCATAATCTGGAGGGATTGTATGTCAGATTATAGTGGAGACAGGAAAGAATAATGGGATAAAATGCTGAATTTGGACATGAAGACACTGAAATACTATGCTAATGGATAAATTGTTCGGTGAAATTCTTTGGAATTCCTTTGAACTGGCTGTCAGAGAAAAATCTGTTTGAAATAAACATATTTTGAAAAGATTCTGAATAGGAATAAACTATTTCTCACTGAGCAGCCTTTCCTAAAATTTGTCCAGTACACGATTCTCTCAAGCATGGGTTGTTTTTTTTTTTTCTCACAGATAACAGATAAGGGGAAGGCCTAAAAGGTCATTTATTCTAAGTCGTTCCATTACCTTGTTTCAGGCCAATTTGAAGCTGGTATGCTTGTGGTCTGCCAGTCTTGTCTCCTTCTTTCAGTCTCCTAACCTATCTTCCTTTCTGATCCAGTCAATGATATGCTTTCTTCTATGTTTTATATGCTTATTTTCTCCCTGATGTCAGTATATTCAAACTGTCTTCTGAAGTTGTCAGTAGACTTGTTCTTTTATGGCCAGAGAGTCTGGTATAGGTCAAAGCTAGGACAAGCATTGCTATGTGGTTTTCAGATTTATATGCTGAGGTGGAGCGTTTCTTGTCCTCACCTTTTCTAGTACAACATTATTCATGCTGACTTAATTCTTTTAAATCTCTCCACTTCTGTGACAGTATTTGTGGCTATCTTTCTCAATCGCTTCCAAAAAGCTTTGGAACTGCAGTGGTGCAGTGTTCTGAGATGCTGTTTCTTCCCTCTTTCCTTACCTTACTCGATGCTTCTTATCACAAATTCTCATTTGCCAATTTAAGTATTTAAAAAAAAAAAAAATTGACCCTGTGTTTGGTTTTTTTTCCCCAGTAGCTGCATTTCAGGACAGAAATGCTGGCTCCTGCATCCTTCTCTTGCAGTCATGATGTCATCAGAGGATCACAACGCATGTATGGCTAACTTTATTGTTTTCTTTTCTTGTTCCAGTATTTTTGTGGAAAGTCAGCTTTTCTCCCACTCTTTCTTCTTTCCTTTATAAGCACTGCATAGAGACACTGCTATTGAAGCAATACATGCCTGGAACACCTGTGGTCAGTAGGCAAATCATATTTCGACAGCAGAAAAAATCAGCACCATTCATTATCCCTGCAGTTTAAAAGAGAGTTTCTGTAGAATAATTACAGTATTGGAACTGCTGCTTCAGAGGAAAGTCACTGCGTTTAAGATTTAGCAACTGGACAGAATAAACAAAAGATGGAGGAGGGAGTATAGCTTTGGTTATAATGATAGACAAGAGGGAGAAAAGAAGGTAAATCGGCTGCTTGTCCAGTGGAGACCCCACTTCACCTGCTGCTGGCAAAAGATTTTGGATTTTGCTATCAGCTGACCGCTCCCCTAAGACATATTAGTGTGTTTTGTCAAAAGAGGGCACTGTGCCAAATCTGGGCCTCCCTGAACATGTTTTATGTTTAGGGGAGATAGATGGGTGATGAGTGATGGACAACATTGAAGGAAACCTCCTCCCACAAAACCATATTGAGGTTTGGAGAACTTGAAACAGCACTTCATTTCGGGGGTGGAGAGTTGCCCTGTCTTATATGAAGCTGCTTAAAAAGTAATTCAGTCATTTTAAAAATTATTTCTTGCCAACTTATAATTTAGCAGCCCTCCCCTTCGTAATGTTATGCTTATTCTGGTGAATCGAAGGATGATGATTTCATTTCTGCCAGCAGAACCCAGGTTTTCAGCATTGCTTTATATCTCATAATCGTGATCTGCTAGTAGGGACCCTTCTGTGCTGCTTCACTGTGCTTCCCACATGGTACCCCCTTTCCTCAGCATTTCTTGTCACTTTTAGGAGTAATGACTTCCACTGTTTCCCTCTGGTTTTCGGTAGAATGGTTTCATTAGGTTTTTGTTATTGGTATTATTGTAGGACCTAGAAGACTGTCCTGGAGGCAAGGACCACATTTCTGTAAGGTTTTTTTGCAAACACAGGACAAAGGACATTTCCCACTGTTATTTTCTATTTATTGTTTCTCCTCACCACTGAATTTTCCTTGTCAGAACACTGCACTATGTTGAAGATACAGTTTTGTTAAAAACCTTTCTTAGCAAGTTCCCCCTGAATATATCCAAGCACGTATGAAATGTGGGGAATTATTCTCATAACATTTGCTCATGCAAATCTGTTTCTAGGTTTTGGCTTTCAAGTTCTAAAACAATAATAATGTACTTTCAGGATATTTTCACTCTTTTAGTCCCATCCCCCCGCTGATGGGACTGATTCATCTGATGTGCAGGTCTCATAAAAAAAGTATGCCAGGTTAGACTAGCACTGATGCAGATACCCAGTACTGGTGAAGTTTTACCATGTTTATTACAAACATTTAAAATGCAGAAATTCTCCAAAAAAATTAAATGTGCCTTCTCATTGCTTAATTATTTAATTAAGTTATAGAGAAAAAAAATAGTAGAAAACCTCAGTGTTTTCCCCTTGCAGTTTTAAAGAATGCAGAGAGTTTACGAGCAATCTTTGTACAGTTCACAATTATTTGAATTCTCTAGCAATCTTTATAGAGGTTACTTAATTATTTCAATTAACGTTAACCCTTAGAAGCTGTATGCTTAATGTGTAGATTTCTGATTTTAGAGGTTACTTAATTATTTCAATTAACGTTAACCCTTAGAAGCTGTATGCTTAATGTGTAGATTTTCTGATTTTTATGAAAGACATTGAATTACATAATATTTTGATTTTTGAACTTGAGAAGAAGAAACCAGGTATTGGTAGAGGTGGAAAACCTTGAGGTGCATAGTAGATTGCTAAAAATGATAAAAGTATTTGGAGAACATTCCAATACATATTAGCAAGACTAAAAGAGGACTTATTTTGCAGTGTCTGAAATGGAGTTAGCTGTGCCAAAACCCATTCAGTTATCTGTAAACAATATTTAACACCATCTGACATATTCACTGTCACTCCATGCTCTGTGAATCAAATATAAAATTATGTGCAAGAAAAAACCCTACAAACTTATTTTGTCACAAGTAAGCTAGGAATTTTGAAGATGGTCAGCTCCACTTGTCAACAAGAATAAGCAAGAAGAAAAATAATGGCTTAGACTAAGAGAGAAACAAGTCAGGAAGGCCTTCAATTTGAAAGGGCTGTCTCCCGGAGGAGGAGTTTGCAGTGCATGATTAACTTCCTTATGTTTTCTCCAGAGTTTGTTGGATGTCTTGCGGTTAATAAATAGGGACATCCAGCTTTAAGAATAAAATTTGAACACTCAGAAGGAGTAGCTAGATCTAGTATTTTGGGTAGTGTCAATAAATACCTGAAGGTTATTTTCCAAAGTTGAATCAGAATCAGGTTTTGTGCTTCAAATGTCTTTAAAATTTAGGCATAATTTCCTCTGAGGTTATGACTCGGGCCCACCCCTTTGAATTATATACGCAAACTTGGAAATTTGTGAAATTGTTAAGTTGTATCCCTCCATCTGCAAATTGATGGCAATTGAAAATGATCACCACAGTGTGTCACCACAGCTAACGCTACATTGCAATCAGATTCACTTGAGCATTTCTCTGCAAATCAGATCACTTAATTTTTCTTTTGGCCATTGATCTTTTACAGTACCTGCAGCTTTTTGTTTTTCCTCCAAAGATCATCATTTTACTGTGAAGTCTACTGAATAATTACTTCATGAGTGCCATATTAAAAGCAGTCCAAAAACTGTTTAGGCTGCTCATTAAAGTCATTGGGAATTTGGCTGGGCAAGAGCTCCCTGCTTTGGTCATGCAACAGGGGGGAAAGCACTCCAAAGATTGTTATTTTCTAATTATTTGTGTTGTGGTACCACAAAAGGATTTGATTAGCACCCTTGTGTGCTTAAAACTTAAGGAACAGATGCCACACACCAGCAACCCCACCACCCGCCAGTGTTTGTTCCCCAAAGTCTTGATTAACTCCCAATTTTCAAATGGAATAAGGTAGCAGAGAAAAAAAAGCAGAACAGATAATAAAGTTTGCCTTTCAGATCAAAATTATTAGAGTTGAAATTAAAATTATGTTCAAAATATAAGTATAGTTAGGATAAAATTTTCAAAGCTCGGTTATGTGTAATACCCCTCACTGCCTGTTGTAGTAGCAAAGAGTAAAATCCTGGGGCCTCTGAAGTTAACAGGTTTTTGAGACTGAATGAGGACTCCAATTTTCTTTTTGTAAACTGACAAGTTTGATCTTATTGCATGCTACCAAAACAGATCAAATGTCCTGGCTCCAGACGGCGATGTAGCAAACATACAGGAACAGACAAGCACGTGTACATTCACACTTGGAGTGAGAAATATGCTGGGTTGAGAGTGCTACCTTTTCAGATAGGAGGAGAAGACACTCAAACCCACTGGCTCAAGCCTTTGACTGGCACTGGACTATGAGAGTCAAAATAGAGAGAAAATCTTCATTTCTGTGCTTCCTTCTTCCTTTGACAGAAAGAATTTTGCGTTTATCTTTAAGACTAGGCAGTCTGAATTTGTTTCAAAATGATGTAAAATATCAAGCTTCATTTCTCTAAATATACTTCTAAAAACAGGCTGGAAATTAGTTGCTTGTATGTTACGCTCTGTGGCTGTACTTAGAATTGGGGTGGTTCTCCTTTAAATAACCATTGAGAAGCACCGAAATCCAGGCAGTTGTGTATCAATTAGCAGGGCACATTTCTTAGTGTGAGCTGCCTGGAAATGCAAAATGACAAATCTGAGCATTAAGCTTTCTACCATCATTTTGCTTTCCTACCTCTAACTACAAATCAGCCTCATTGTGACTTACAGTGTAAGAAGTTGGTGCATTTCTGCAGATCCACGATAAGATATTTTTCTCTAGTAAGAAATGCAGTTAGACTCTGCATTCTGAATCTGTCCCTGTCAGGCCCTAGATGCATTAGTATTCCACTGGCAGCTGCCTGTAGGTAGGAATATTGTTTTTGTCCATAACCAGAGGGAACAATCAGACTAAGCCGTTCCCCGGCTATAAACCAGCCAAAGTAATTGGGTTTAATTTTAATTTTTGTAATAGCTTTAAATTAATAGGAGCAGCTGCTGCCACAGTGTGTGGGTGTCCTTTTCCAGAAGGCATAGAACAAAAAAGGGAAAGAGTAAACAATAGTGCGTCTAGGACACAAAGGTTAATTCAAGAACTGAGCAATGTCTTTTCGTTATCAAAAACTCAGTTGGTGATATCTAGCACTGTGTCTCTTTTCTTTCTTTTTCTTCCCCTTTTTTTCTTTTTTTCTTTAATTCCCTGATAAGATCTCAATCTGATTAGGCTCCTGTGTGTAAGATGTGTTGTTGGTATCTAAACACTAACTCTCTTTCTCTATATGACTCACAAATAGATTAGCAGTGACAAAGTGCTAGGAGAGATAAAAATAGATTAGCAGTGACAGGAGTACCATTATAATTATTTTTGGAAGATATGGTTTGAATTAAGACTTTGGGCACTTTCTGCCCTGAGAGGGTGAATTTAAACCTAGGAACTGAGGATGGTTTCTGCTGTTGTGTCAGACACCAGATAGTGAAATGTCAATACCAGATGTCCTAGAAATCAAGATTAGCCATAATAGCCAAATGCAGCCATAAAGTGATGTGTCAAAGTGGATAATAAAACAGATGCTTAGCTTCTATAATGAAGGGGAAAGGGAATGAAATATCAAAAGTGCCTTTAATACATTAACAAAGTTGTCTTCAACTTGCTTAAAAGTAGAAAGTTATTGAACCAAGGAGAACTATGTTTCATTTAAACATTAACTATCAGCAGATGAATTTCAATTAGCATTAGCCTTTCTAAAATCTTGAATTTCCTCCTATTTTACATGAAATTTTTATAGCATAAAGTGAGGCTTGTCCTTTATTATTTCTCCCATGCTAATTTGGAAACAAATAAAGTTCAACAACTCAGCAACATACTGTTTAAACTTGCATTACGGTTTGAGGACTGGGAGCTAGAATACATTTACCCACTGCCATATCATCTGCTTGATTTGAGATCAAATGAGGGATGTCCTATAGCACTCCAGAGTAAGGGCAAATGATAGAAATATGTTAAGATACTGGAGAAACCTATTTGGTTAGGGTACTGCATGCAGACGGCTGGTGGCATTTTTCCCCTACTGATAGTTTTAAAAAAATTAAAAGAATTGTTTTTCTGTCCTTCATATTTGTGGGTTAAAAATCATTTTCAGATCTTAGTGATAAGCAAGTGCCTTATTTAACCAAAAATGCTGAAGTAAATTCTTGAAGCCCTGAATGTCCAAGAACCAGGGCAATAAAAGGGGCAAATAAATTCTTGTTTCAAGTCTAATTAACTGCATCACTGGCTCTTTATTGTACTTTTTCAAGAACATCTCAATTCCTTTCTGTTTCTCTTTGTAGCTCCTGAGTCTTGCTGATCAGACTCCTTAACTGCTGCTAACTGGCAAACACGTACTTCTGCATAATGAGAGGGTTTTGTCCTCTATTTCGTATTAGCAATGAAAGGCCAAAACTGATGCTCTGCAGTAGACCAGCTTCTTGGAACTATTACAAAGAGGCACATTACTACTGCTATGTCTGTAAATCTTATTATGTTTTCCCTCACCATGATCCTAGTTTAGCTGAGATCTGCTCCAATCGTTAGATGAGACCTGTTTATAATGTTGTGTAATTGAATCAGTTAGAGTCTGCAGGACCATAGTGTTTTGTTGCCAAACATGGCTGGTAAGTTAGTTACATCAAATTACAAATTACAATGGCGTGACTAGAGAATCTCCTGTTTAAATAAAGCTAGAAAATCTATCTACAAAATGAAGAAAGAGTACAAACAGAAATATTGAACAACTCTAGTCCATAGAACAAGTGTTTGACCCACCTCTGAAATGGTACTAATTTCTGTTAAGAAATAACAGAATAATTGAAGTTGGGTGAAAGATGTCAGGCAGACATTTATTATTCCTTAAACAGATACCAGCTTGATAACAATGACATAAATGTCTCTATTATAATTATTTACCATCATGTATATTCACTTTTATCTTGTCAGCACTATATGCCAGAACTCTTGAGGAGGGCAGCAATCCAATTTGGAACAGAACCACATACCCTTTTCTCCTTTGCCTTCTAATTTAGGACCAGGTTATTTTTCGTACCTGAAGTTTTTTGTTTGGGTTTTGGGATTTTTTTTCCACCTCAAGAATTTATCTTTTCCTCCATTCATTGGCTAGGTGTTGATATATCCCCTGACAATTAAGGATAATAAAAATATAAAGATGTCCTGAATTTTGGTAACATTTCTGTCAATGTTGCCTTATACTGACATTCCTTCATTAATTATGCCTTGCTTCTGTGCTGGTGAATGAGGCCTGTATGAAAGGGTGTAGCCACACTCCAGCCAGAGGTTTGGCTGAAGCCTGTGTAGTGGTATGAGATTGCACCAGCTTGATAGAGAAATAGAGGATAGCTTTAACTGCCTGTGCATCCTTTTCACTTCTTGGGAGTGGGTTTCTCTGGCTGTGTGATACTCTCCCCTGCTATGGTGACTCTGCCAGCTTGGGCACCCGGAGAGAGCTGCAGTCCCTGTGGCAACTGGCGCACCGGCACAGTAGCTGTGCCATGCACGGGCCCCTGGCATGGAGGTTGTCTGCATGAGTGCTCCAAAACGCAGGCTCTGGGATCTGCTCGCCAGCTCCTGAGCTGTTCAGGCCGTTACATTTCATTTGCTTTAGAGGAAATTTGAATCTCGCATACCCTTTTTATTCAGATTTCTTATGTCAATGTATATATGTATATATGTTGTTTTTGTTTTTTAGGCAAAGAATACCCTCTAAAAATGTGTATTACTATCGCTGCCCAGACCACAGGAAGAACTATGTCATGTCATTTGCTTTTTGCTTTGACCGAGAGGATGACACTTACCAATTTGCTTACTGCTACCCCTACACTTACACTCGCCTTCAGCACTATCTTGACAACCTACAAAGGAGGAACATGGACTACTTTTGCAGAGAATTGCTAGGACTCAGTGTGGTAAGTAATAGGCATGCTTGCCAACTAGCAGGCTTCGTTATGAATGTCTACCCTTAAATGCTTATAGAGTATAATTCATCATCCCTGCTAAAGTACACACACACACATATTTGTTTTACTGCTATCAATGACACATGAGGTAGCATACCTGCATGGTGAAATATAGACAAATGCTAATTTAATTTCACATAAAATATTTCCTTTGCGATATGCAAGGCAATGCTAAATTCCCATGTAGGATCAATTCACCTCTAAAGACATTCAAAGATGAAACTGAAACAGCTTTATTGAAGAAATGTGATTTTTAGAGTACTCTGTCCATTTGTCTTTCTGGAAGAGCTTTTCTATTCAGAAGAAAATATGTGTCTTTGGAACTAGAGTATAGCTTTTCTTGGTAAAATAATGCAAAACATACACAAACTACCTATTTTATTTACTCTTAAAAGGTCTGCTTTGGTGATTTGAAATTAAAAGGGGTTTAGTGGTCTCAGTATAGATCCTAGTGGCCTGAAAATGAAATGTGATAGTTCTTCTGGTGCAGGAAGGAGGGTTAATGATAAGGCTGAACTTCTGCTCACTTTGCTATAACCTTTCTCTGAAATGTTGCCTGTCCTGAGGAGTTGGAAAGCATGATTTAGCCACTCCCATATCAACTCAGAAATCATCAGATTAAAAAATATTAGCTGAAATTTTGGGTTGGTTTTTTTCCTTTTGCATTCTCAGACTTCATAGTGCACTCGTCCCACATTCTTAATCTTTTCTCTCAGATTTGATTTGGTCTAAACTTGTAGTGTGTGTGTCAGAAAAAGGAAGCTGTGATTCCTATGAAGGCTGCTGATCCCAGCAGCTGGGGCTTTAAAAAGAATCCCAGCATATATTGTGAAAATCAGAATGAAATCATATGTATAGGCTGCACTGGAATAAATAAAAAGCTTCCAGCATTAGAGCAGGCCATTGAGATCCCTATGGTGGCATAAAACTTGGAGGAAAAAATTAACTTTTGGAGAAGAGTAAAAACAGAATTAACAAAAGAAAGTGTTTTTTAACCCTTTTGTCAGTTAAGTACAGTTCTTGTTCTAAAGATGACTATTACATATCCCTGAACTGGTATTAATTATTAATCATTCCAATTAGAGGGACAAACAATTATAAGGGAAAGCGGTATTAAAAAAATAGAAAAGTAAAATCTTCAGAGGGTGGGAGGAAGGAGCACTATCATTTTAATGTGTGTAGGGTTTTAATTATTAATCTTAGAGGACAGAGCTGTCATT
This sequence comes from Aptenodytes forsteri, assembly GCF_000699145.1. Lineage (NCBI taxonomy): Eukaryota > Metazoa > Chordata > Aves > Sphenisciformes > Spheniscidae > Aptenodytes > Aptenodytes forsteri. The sequence goes on along the minus strand of NW_008796165.1, from coordinate 7,313,648 downwards.
AATTCTATAATGAAACTGAATTTGTTTCCTTTCACTCTGAAAATAGTGTATAAACAGTCACATTTGCATATTCATCAAAACCCTGATCTGACTGATTAAAGCACTGAGATAGAAGGATTTGCCTTTTATCTGCATTTTGACAGACAGAGGTATACTCTTAAATCTTGTTAACATTGTGTTACCAGTAGTTGCTAAATATTATTTTTCATATTTCAGCAAACTAAACAAACAGATGCCATTCAAAATGTGGCAGGAAATGTGCTGTGTATAAGTCCTGATTTTATATCTATATGTACACACGCAGTATGTTTTGCAGAAATTGATATGGTAACATTTTGCAGCTCACCATGCTGATCTGTATAAAAAGCTTCTGAATCAGGCTCATGCTGTAATCTTTGTAAGTAACGTTACAATCTCAGACCATTTCTGGCTTTTCTCCACACACAACTGTCCTAGAACAGCTTGGTAATTTAATGTCTTTGCTGAGCTTGAATAGACAATTTCCATAAGTTCTCTGCGAGTTAAATATTTTAACATAGAGCTTTGTTGCTATCATACATCTTTAAATGGTGAAAAACAGGATCCTTCAGTCTTCACTGCACAGTGCTTCATCAAAGCAGAAGCTGGCTGTACTTTAGAGAATTGCGTGCCATATAGGATAGATTTAGAGCTAAGAGAGCAAGCTGCATCCCTGCTCTGGCCCCTTATGTAAGATAAGAGGAATCAGATTGGCATAAAGAGACCCTTAAAAGCTCTATTCCTGGCAAAGGGACGATGCCTCTGGTAGCACATGGCGAAAGGTAACTTAAAGATGCTGTCTGAGGACAAACTCTGAAGTCCTCATGCTGGGCATGGGGCTGAAGCAGGGTAGCAGGTTAGGGCAAGGCTGCGGAATATCTGTTGAGCTGCCATGTAGCCACCGATACACTCTGGTTCATTCCAGGGGAATTTTACAGCTCCCTGCAGCAGTTTGTGATTGTGAGGATGGAGAATGGTTTGAACCAATTTAACTTCTCCTGGATTATGAAGTTTTGAACTGTGCCTCTTGGAGACAACAGAATCTCACCACAGATCTTTGGGTTTTTTATTTTTCTTTGTCGTGGAACAGTAAAATGCAAGTCACAAGAAACCATGCTTAGATGATTACTCCTGGAGGCTTTCTCAGTGCACATTTTGCTGCATGTAATGTTTTCAAGGCAATCTAATTTCTAATCTAATTTCATATTTTCTCTAAAGAAAGTACTATGCCTTCATTAACTCCTTAAATACTTTCACTAATTCTATGAAAATTGAAAGTGAAATATCAGTATGGGACATGTAATTGTCATTAGGATGCAGAATGGCAAAGTGGTTCAGAGCCAAATGGCAAAGATTCCCATTGCCAGTGTGAATGGATAACTTAGCTGTTCTATTTCTGACCTTTTAATGTTTATATTCTTTACTTCAGGGAGCTATCCCAAAGTCTAGATGTGCCAAATGGTCTTGAAAATAGTCTCTCCTGCAAGCTAGCTGTGATGGTCACCCAGGTATCATTTAAACTGCCATTTTCATTCTGGCATTGTTGGCCTTAAGTAACTTCAGACTTTCTACGATTTGTCCCAACAGATCATAAGTTCAAAATCTGTGAGCATTTTTTTAAATTGTGAAATTAGTTTTTTGCATATTATTGATGTGTCTGTCACCTTGGCATATATTACGCAATATTGTACCGCATAATATAATGAAAAATAACTTTTATATTTCTGTGAAAATAGAAGCACAGGCTCAATTTACATTTACAGTACCTATTTTATGATACTTATACAGTTTCATGTGAAGTAACAGTTATGTGTAGCATTATAAACAATATTTCAGAGTTGGCAAAATTTTTGAGTGTGTCATCATTTGAAGGTGGTAGTCTAAATTAGCTGTGCATACTTGAAGTGTGCGGACAATTGATGAGACCTGTACCTCTACTAGTATTCCACTGTGACACATGCTATATTAAACGCGTTTTGGTGAGCCTGGCTCAGCTCCTACAGCCCACTTTACAAATAGCCACTGGCTTGGCAATATTTTCATTTCTCACTCAAAAGAGCCAAGATTAATTGGAGACAGATACTTTCTTTCACCCCATTAGGCAATGGTGCTTCCAAATTATACTTGAGGAGAATTGCAACTGCACATACAAACCACAAGCCTCAAAGGGACTTCCACAGTACACAGAGACTGGAATACGGAATTCTGTTAAATTAAATATTAAACATACATATTTTAAAACAAGAAGGCAATATGTCTAATGTAGAGCTCTGCAAGCGAGCCAATCTCTTAAGTCAGACATGAGATACTGAGTGAAACAGATTGGAACACAAGGTGCTTCATTCTGACTCCACACAACTTTGGTGTGTGCTTTTAATTTACGTAAGTTACTCCTGACTTATGCTGGTATCAGAGAGATCAGAACGAGGCACTAAGACTGTGAAACTGCACACCTGATGTCACATTGCTGGTTCATTGGTCAAATATCTCTTATTTACTGTCTAAATGACTGGGTACCCCAGTAAAAAAAGTTGATCGGTTCTACTGATATCTGCTGGTCCATTTTTAACTGCTCAGTTATGACTGTTTTAAAGCATGAAGCAAAGAAAATAGACAATTTTTCTAAGGTTAAATTTCCCATTTCTATGTTCAGCGTTAGGTTATGTAATAACAGTTCTGTAAAAGAAAAGTGTACTCTTCGTCTTCGAAAAAAATAGAAGTTACAGGCTTCAGTGTGATGTATCATACCTTTGAAATCAAGTTGGTATCAGATTCTGTACTTTCCAATGGATCTGACTGCAACTAGGTTGAAATGTCATTTAAATGCAGTTTGTGGCAATTTACTTGGTCTGAAAAAGGCCACAGAAATAATGCTTAAAAAAAGTAAACCCAACTTCTCATTTCTCTAGAATGTAAAATTGCACCTACATGTATGTTTAGGGCACATCCTCTTTATTCAGTGGTGTATCTATTTACTTTTATAGTACTGCTGTTCCCATAGCATTCATAATATGGATGTCATCCCAAAACTGTACGTGAGATTTTAAATGTTCCTATGGCTATTTTCTTAGCCGGGTTGGATATCAGCAGAAGTAGAGTTGGACCTAAAAATAACACCACCAACAGTTCTTTCTGAAATAAAATACGATTTATAGTATATAATAGCACAGTATGCTACCAGGGATTATATATAAATAACATGAAAAATAACAGGGAACTATTCTATACCATCAGTTTTAAGGAAAATGTTTGTTAGAAGGAAGTTCTGGGAGATAAAATGGCTTGTGGGAATCATAGACAAGGAAAGATAGGCGAAACTATGTTACTGTTGAAGTTGCCATCTGTCTGTAGGATATATACAACTGTTCATGGTAAAAACAAGAAATACTTTGGTTTAAGTTGGCAGCAATATATAGTTTTAGAAAAAACAAACTCAATAAAATAATCATTTACCATTAATATTGTGCAAGGTTACTAAATGTATAAGCTGGTTATTTCTTAAATTCCAGAAAGAGCACTGTTTCATATAGTAAAACAATTTCTAGAAGGATTTGCATAAAATGTTGTTTATCTAATTATGAGTAAAAAATCTTAAATTGGGAAGAAGGGTTCAAATCTTAAGTCAATTTTGCAGCTCACATTTTATAACTACCCTTGTCCATTTAAAAACTTTTAGGAAAAAAAATGCTTGGAACTTCACAGAAAAGAAGCTTTGAGCATAAAGAATCCATTGAGTTAAGAAATCACCTGCAGAAAAACTGTTATGATCCACTTTATAAGAAGAAAACCTCCTGAAAGGAATGACAGTAAATGAATTCTATGTGGTGGTGTTCGTCTATACAAACTGTTTTCATGCATATGTCCCAAGTTGCACCCTTCCATCCTATAGCCACATGGGGAAACCTTGGAAAGTCAGTGACCTTTCTGAAGTTTTCACTGGACTTTCTGTAGCTGTGCAAGTTGGCCTTTTGCTTCACGGCTCTTCCATTTCCATGTCAGGCTCTTCATCTCACCTTCACTTCACACTTGTCCTTCATCTGGCCTGCCCTTTCTTTGCCTCAAATCCAACCTTCCCTTTTCTTTCAATTTAGTTTATATTTTCCTAAGCTAATTACAAGAAGTAAGCTGTGGCATTTGTTTTCTGCTCTTATGTTACTTACTCTGCTTTGTTCTTTCCCATTCATTCCCCTTATCTCTTTGAGTTCTGAAGGGAAAATCCAAAATAGCTGTTGGGTCTTTTAAAAAACAGGACTGCACAAGGTAGTCATGTTCTCTTCTGTGCTTTCAATATCCCCATCTCAGTGTCGTTTCATGTAACCTCATATCCTGGCCTACAACCTGTCTTCCCTGTCCTTATGTCTTTTGTGCTCCCTATTTACTCCATCCTCTAATATGTACGCCCGTGTTTCCAGAGAAGCTGGCATAATATGTGGTTTGTCCAGGCTTCAACCTGGAGAGGAAACATTAATGATCTAGTCAGTTGTCCTGACATACCTGAAATAACACCCAAGTGCAGGAAGGCATTTCAGGGTCTGAATCCTTGTTTCATGGCAATGGCAAATTTCAGATAAGAGACAGATTTTACTCATTCCTGTTCTCAGCTCTTTCTGCTGCTTGGTTGGGTGCCACACATCTGTGTGATAGCTGTAATCCCAATAGGAAACAAACTGTCATTGTCCACACAGTCAGTTCAACCCCCAAATCCGGGCAGCTGCCTTTAGTTACTGCACCCTAAGCTTTTGGGGACAGGGAGCACCTATTTTACTTTCCGTGTTTACTGCCTTGTTCACTAAAACTCCTTTTTTGGTTAGTGCTTGGGAAATAACATAGTACAAGCAATTAATATCATTCCATCAAAAAAGCAAGTCTGAGGTCCTGTATATATACCAATGTAAAGCTTTTTATGGTTTTAAAATTTACCTAGTCGCCCTGAAGGACATGCAGATATTTTGAAGATATGTATGGCCCTTAGAAACCAGTGCAAACCTAGGATACATTCATTCTTCTTTCATTTCCATTTACAGAAATTTGTTTTCCCTCTTTTGTAGCACAGCATTAAGCAATAATTACCATGTTGATAGTGATGCTGAATGTACTTGCATGTAGGGGAAATCGTGCTATGTGGAGCTATTAGCTACATTTGCCCCGTAGCACTTTACTGCATTGACTCTGCTGGGATTTTGACTATGTTTGAGTTGGTTTCTATTTAGATCTCCTGAGTGATGACTGTGTAATGCATCTGTGGGGCTGGAGTTGTATTTTAATCTGTATTCTTTGACTGTAGACCCAGAAGATGGTTAGCCTGGCCCACATTACCTGTAGGGCTAAGACCTTGGGATTGAAGGCTTATCTAATGATTTTAAAGTCTTCTCAGTCCGAAGGATTTGGATTTATGCCTTTTAATTTAACCAAAGAAAGAATGATTTATTGATTTGGCTTTATACTAGCCATATAATGTAAATATAATGTATTAAAATCTCTAAATACCTTAGGCAAAATCTTGTTTGCATAATTTGTGTAAACCAAGCATTGTGGTTCTGATCCAGCAAAGCACTTAAGCATAGATTTAAACTTAAGCATGTTAAATAGTCCTGTTGAAGTCACTGGCACAGTTCATGGCATCAGGTTAAATGTGTGTAAAAATGCCTTTAAGCTCCAAGGTCAGAACAATCATTACTTTGCAAGATCAAGGCCTGGTGCCCTAATGTTTTGCCGTTATCTTGTACTACCACTATAACAACGTGACTACAGGATAAAAAATAATAAGAAAAAATCCTGGACTTGAAGCCCAGATTCTCAGTGTTTCCAGCCAAACCTACTTACGCAGTAAAGAGGAGTAATGATGTTTTCAGTCTTATATGAATGTAAATGGATCTGGCTATTGGTTGAGTTATATTTCAGTTCTTTTTAAGTGTTTGTTTTAATAAGCTCCCAGGGGCTTGCTTGTCTAACATGTCACCTTTACCTACAGTACACCGACACCACTGAAGCTGAGAGCTAAATTAGAATCTGGTTGTGGATTATGTGGATATGGAAAGAATTTATTTGCCAGTCATTGGTAGTCAATGGATTTGGCCAGTGACTTCATTCACTGCTTGTAGTTGTAAGAATAAAACAAATTCACAATGAGGTAGATATGGTTTCAAATAACTTTCCAGTATTACAAAATTCCTGCTGCACAAGATTTTAAGACTTGTGTGTAAGACTGCGAGCCATTTACTCCCACTTTAAACATAATGTAACAAATAAAACATTAAAAAATAAACAAAGAAAAATTTTTGTCGTGTTCAGTGAGGCTTTGAGTTTTCTACATACCTTCCTCCACCCTCCCTTCAGATTCATCTTCCTTCTTGTAATGGTATATACCTAATAGATAATACGGAAATAACTCAACAAATAAAAAGTAGTCTCAAATTTGATTTAAGGAAGCATTTATTTGTCTGTCACCTCATTTTTGGATATTTCATCACTTGTCCACATCTAGCTGGAGAAGTTGGTTCAGGTAATGTATTCTGCAACCCTTTTTGCAGTTCTCTATAAATATGCTGAATGTCTGTGTGTAAAGTGAATCCCGCCATTGCTCAGCAGTGCTTTTTGTAGCGTACGAGTAAGGTGTGCATTTGAGGCCTTCTGCATAAGAGATCCATGCTAATCCTGGAGTTCTTTGTCCTTGCCATGCACATGTTTAGTAAGACTTTATCTCTGTTGTCCTTAAGCCTTGAAAGCTGAAAGGTGACTCTAAAAAGACTTCAGCTTGTATGTCAGAAGGGAATCTGGGATATATCTTTATATCACATAGGAATGAGAAAATAAATATGAAAATATTTTGATGCAGATTATAAGATAATGTAAACCAAGGAACTGTAGTTCAGGTGACCCAAGCTGGCTAAGTGCATCCCTACTGTTGACCCCAAGTATTTGAATGTATGTACTAGAAGAGAAGAACTAAGGCTCATGAGAACCTAATGGATTTCGAGAATGCATAGCTGGGAGATATTGTATGTAGCCTGTGATCCGTTCTTGATTGCAGTGTGGTTTTAGTAGCCCTTACTTTTCTGCACTGTTAGGAAAGTATTTTTGAATCAAAGAATAGTGCCATGAAGAAGGACATCAAACTTACATGTAAGGGAGGCTAGTGCCATCCTTATTTTAAGACATCATGTAACATTCAAACATATTTTATTTTAGAAGATCATAATAGTATGGAACAAAAGAAAGAGTGTATTTCTAGAAAATGCTAGCTCCTGTTGAAGTGCTGCTATTATCCACAAATACTGAAAGCAATATTTATCTTTGTTTTGAAGACAAAATAACATACAAATAACATGAGGAGACAGGAGCTTTTTAACATAAAGCAGTAGGTACTTAATTTAAAACTGTTTTTTCACTTCTTAGGAAATATAACATACAGCTTAAAGCCTTTTTAATACTCTTTAAAAGAGATCTTACATGGCAACCAATCATATCGGTACATGAAAAGAACTGCATTCTCTGACAAAGATCGTCTTTTTCATGTTTTCAAACAGCAGCTGAGCACCATACTGTGGCAGTAGAGAACAATCTGAGAAAATGAACACAGATTGAAAAGGTCTCAGTTACGTGACATTTTCAATGAAAAAAAAGTCTGCCCTAGGCCCACAGTTAAAAGTTTTCACTCAGAATTCCCTAGAATTGTGGACATACCTTTCTACAGAAAGTGTTTGTTTTTCTGAACTACCTTGTCTGATGTTCTAATAAATGTGTAACATGGAGGAAGACAAAGGAGAGATACCATCCATTTCAGGAATTTTCATAAGTATGCACAAAAGAAAAATCAGTTTCAGAAATCAGATTTCTCCCTTTTATTTTGAATTTCCCATTAATTGCATCCAATTTTGCACTTAGTCTTAATTAGTTGAATTTTAAGAGGACTGTTACTTTCTCAAAATACAAAGACTTCAAGATTTTATAATACATATATTTCTTTTCCATTTAGATTTTCTGCATTAAGGTAGATTATAATAATGCATTAATATCCATCATGATATTTTTCATCAGCTTCTTAGTTCATTAGTAACAATTGCACATTGTTAAAGTTTTGGTGGTTTTTCTTTTTTAATCTAAGTAGCTTAGAATTAAAATATTAACTAGTCTTCACATTTATGAAAGCGGCACTGTTCTGCAGCATGGAATGAGGGAAAGTCTTACGCCTATCATTAAAGAAAACCCAGATTTTTTTAGAAGTTTCGCTCTGACAGCCTCCAAAACATTGCATAAATGTCACTGAGTTAAGGTTCATAACATTCTTCTGACTGTAGTGTCATTTTATAGGGAAGGAGACTATTGCAGAAACCTGGATCATTTAGAAGCAGTCTGTGGTAAAGACTTTGGTATTCATTTTTGGAGCTTGGCCACACTAAACAGGGTTAGTTTATATGGAGTTTCACTTCAGAATCGAGTCGTCAAATCGCTGTCAGGACCATGGACAGTGCAGGCGATTTGTCTTTTCGAAGCACTCGCACAACATTTTCACATGCAGTTTTGATTTCAGAAGTCCTGATACACAAAATTGAAGCCCAACTTTTGATAGTTACACACCGAAAAGTTTAATGTTTTTGAAACCAGGCCCCATTTGCAACTGCTGAGCTCTTCAAAGTATGGTCCACGGTGTTCAAGAAAATAATTAGAAATGGAGTCTGCTATTTTGCACAGTTCATGTGATTAAAGACCTCAGGTCTGCTTTTCTTATTTGCCTCCTGAGAATGAAAAATGGCCAGTAAGGTGTTATGTCTGATGGAAAATTTATAGGAATGTCAGAAATGACTGATTAAGGGCACTTTATAGATTAACAGATGAAGACTAAAACAGAGGTTGATGGTACTGTGTTGGAAAAATAGGAGATATTTTGGAAATACAGTGAGGCACATCAAGATTTGTCTTAGACCTGGACATAGATATTAAACCAAACAATGAATATTTCAAATTCTGAAAGGTAATGGGTAGAACGAGAATAGTGTTACTACTCCCAACAGGGTGCTTGTGCTGGTTTTGGCTGGGATAGAGTTAATTTTCTTCACAGTAGCTAGTATGGGGCTGTGTTTTGGATTTGTGCTGGAAACAGCGTTGATAACACAGGGATGTTTTGGTTACTGCTGAGCAGTGCTGACACAGAGTCAAGGCTTTTTCTGCTTCTCACACCACCCCACCAGCGAGTAGGCTGGGGGTGCACAAGAAGTTGGGAGGGGACACAGCCGGGACAGCTGACCCCAGCTGACCAAAGGGATATTCCATACCATATGACGTCATGCTCAGCATATAAAGC
>NW_008796165.1:7278635-7304038 GCF_000699145.1 Aptenodytes forsteri | reverse complement strand
AGCTTACCCCAGCTGACCAAAGGGATATTCCACATCATATGATGTCATGCTCAACATATAAAGCTGGAGGAAGAAGAAGGAGGAAGGGGGGGACGTGCAGAGTGATGGCATTTGTCTTTCCAAGTAACCGTTACGTGTGATGGAGCCCTGCTTTCCTGGAGATGGCTGAACACCTGCCTAACGATGGGAAACAGTGAATGAATTCCTTGTTTTGCTTTGCTTGCATGTGTGGCTTCTGCTTTACCTATTAAACTGTCTTTATCTCAACCCATGAGTTTTCTCACTTTTACCCTTCCGATTCTCTCCCCCATCCCACTGCAGGGGGAGTGAACGAGCGGCTGTGTGGTGCTTAGTTGCTGGCTGGGCTTAAACCATGACAGTGCTCAAAAGCGTTGCATCTTCTTTGTTTACAGTGAGTGGAAATGCATAATCTCCATATTGCCCTGTAGTCTGTCTCTTTCTCTAAAGCTTAAGGAAATGGTCTAGATCTTTAGCATGCTCTAGGCAATCAAGTTAGCAACAGAAAGTACTCAGTATCTTCTGCGTGAGGACCATCTCTTCTTATAGGCATTAATGATATTGTAGGGTCCCAGAGAACTCATGAAAGTTGTGTTGTTTTTTTTTTTTAATTGTGGTGGCCTCTTTATCTTTATGAAGAATCCAGACAGTATATATCCTCACTCTCAAGAGAACAAACTGCTCAGAATGTGAACTCGGGAAAAAAGAATACGTGTTTCAAAGGTGTACTTTTTTGCTGTTGTAATCATTCTTACAAGATACTGTGGCAGCACCAAGTTTGCCTTCAGCTCCAGCTGATTTTGAAATCCTTCAGAGCTTTAGGAATAAAACTGCACATATCCTCTAGATTTCTTTTATAGAAGTAGATAAGATTTTGTAACAGCAAATAACACTGCAGAGCTGAACAAAATTGTCCTCCCATAAATGAGACTTGGATGCACTCAGACCAAATAACATTGTAGACTCATACTACGCAGACTTATAGAAAGACAAAGAAAAAGATACTATATTCTTCATGGTCAAACAGAATTCCTGAATGTCCATCTTGGCTGAAATTCCCATTAGCCGTGGCAACCAATGAGAGAAATATACAGCAACAGATAACATCTAATTTAATGCTGACAAAGAGGTGGTATGCATTGATCTGTTTGGCAGAAAACGTCATTCTTTTTCATTCCTATAATTCAGATTTTCTCATTACTGGACACAGATGGCAAAATATAATTTTATTAACTATAACTATTTGTTTTGCAGTTCATCAATTAGATTCCAAAGAGTACAGAGACTAGTTTATGCTGGCCATTAACGAAAACAAGTTAGTAGTTAGAGCTATACTACAAATGGCTATAGATGTTGCATACAGTGCTTCAAGATAATTTGTTGCTATGACAATAATGAAGCAGAATAGCTGTGGTCTCTGAAATCTCAGATTTTTCATCTTCCCAGAAAAATACAGGTAAATACAAAATCTTCTTTTAGAGGGCTGGACTTCCTTCAGAACTACAATGAATTTATGTATGTGTGTTACAAAATAAGTAAGCCACCCTCTGCTCATTTGAAAGTTAGATCAGAAAAAAGGAAAATGAATGGATTGCGAAGCTCCTGGACAACAACCACCTCCCCTGTTACCTACTGCCAACATCAATATAAACTACCACGTAAGTACCAAGGAAAGTAAACTAATGGTTCCTGTATACCTACCAACCATATCCAAAATCTCCAGTATCAGCCAAGCACACTTTTGGTAGAAGCGAATGAGGACTGCATGTCAAAATCCTTTCCTGATCTCATGTATCTTTCCTTTACCTAATAAGAAGTGCACTTATGTTCATTTTTTAACATCTGGGGAACAAATTGGATTCTGGAAATTATTTCCACCCTAGTTTCATGTATTTCTAAATAATGGCACAAATTTCCTGACATGTTCCATCTGAAAACTTACTCTGAAAGGAAGGAAGTTCTCTCCTGCAACTGGTGACCACAGAGTAGTTGCTCCATAATCCCTTTTCCTAAATAACCTAGGGGAGTGACCATTTTTTATGTCTATATATTTTTAAAAATGCAGATAAGCTCTCTTTTCTTTCATACTGTCACAAATACTTAACTTTACTTGCAATAATGCTGAATCACAGCAAGAGGTTTACAAAATCATGGGCTGGTGGTGATTAACATCCATAAACTACTAGCTCACAAAAGATACCTTCTTTGATTAATTTCAGAAGTTGTTGAATGTAATGTGAAATCTGCTCCATGTGCTAGGATGTAGGATAGCCTGTACTCTGAGAGCAGCATACACTCTATAAGCTATTGGAAAACATCAGAGAGGTATCTTTAACAGAACAGGGAGCCCATGTGCACGAACAGACAATTCAGAACGTTGGGCTTCTCTAGGAATTGTTATTACACAGAAATTTACTAGAAATAACAAAAGTGCTTGGACTTTGAACATTTTCTTTCTTTGATTCAAAAAAACTCCATAATGATTATAAGGCAATGATCACAGTCTACTGCATAAAAGTAATGTGTTATGATAGTAAACCTCTAGAACTGATCACGTGTCATCAGATCTCCCTGACCACTCTTAACTTACCAGTATACCACTGATGGCAGATGTCTTTCAACAAAGATCATGGATAGAATTCCTTACAGCAGCTTCATACTATATTCCATACGCTGGGAATACCCATCTGCACCCCTGTTTGCAGCCAACACAAATATGAAATTTTACAGCTTTCTTTTGTTCCAGGGACATTCTGAGTTAAATCTCTCTAGGAGACACCTTCACCATGTCACAGTTGGGTAAGCTGATTATATGTTGTTTACTCGAATCATCCTGAATGCCAAAAGAGTAAAACATTTCTCACATTAATAGATAACATATAGCCAAGATTTCTTCTTTTCAGATATCCATTGTATTTTTTTCTCTCATTCTAACACAGAAGAAAATCGTTTCATGCCAATCTTCTTTTGCATCTTAAAGCATTACATGTGGATGTATCCTGATTTCAAAAGGTCATATTCATTACAAGTTTAAACATGCTATCTAACAATAAACTGGAATCTACTGAATGTCATTAATTTCTATAAGGAAAAATATGTTATGTGATAATTTTTACATTTCCTGTCTTCCAATCAATACTATTTGAGCTATATATTATTGCTAATTTTGGAAAACCGCTCCTCTCCTCCTCTCCTTTCCTTTTTTCTTTTTTCTTTTAATCCATATAGCATCTGAAAGTGCCACAGTCAAACTGAATATTTCATAATATTGCATTCAGTTTCTATAAAATTTGTCAAAGGCCTTTTAAGCTTTTTTCACTATTATCAAAACTACCTCCATTGTTTCTTTCATTTCTTATGACACCTACACTGAAGCATTGGTTACAGTCTCGTTACTCTTTCTCCATCGAAGTTACCTTCCTTCTGAGCATAATGTCTGTTACAGAGGCAGCAGTGCAAGGAGATCCGATATTTGACCTCTCCTGTGCTGTGTTTCATTACAACAAAGGTTCTCCTAGATTATGTCCAAAATGTTTTCTCAAAATGGTTTCAGAATTAACCAAATTATTAAATTATCTGTGTCTTTTCCTAAGCTTCCTGCCAGTTTTGAGAATATCATTCACTTCTAAGTTTCTAGAAAGGCTTTAGACTTCTACTTTCACAGAACTAAATTCTTCAGGTATCATCTTGATTTATTATCTCATTACATGATTTCAATACAGGTCTCTACTCTTAACAATATAAAAAAAAAAACCCAAAGAAAGACACAAACTGCTTTAGTAGCACCTTGTAGATACATTCTGACTATCTGTTGGGTAAATCAGTGGGGGACCTACTGGAGTGTTTTACATGCATTATGTGGTTAGGATTGGCTTCTGTTCTGATTTCTTTGGATAGAACAGTTCTGACATAGTTTCTTCTTCAGCAGAGTAAGCATTCATTTCTTTAATTTATGATTTGGGAGTTTCTCACAGTGGCATGCATACAGAGGTGACCATAAGAAATGTTAAGGTTATGTACAAAGAAATGCCTATTTTCTGTAAAACCACCGTGCACCTTCCTGCACCTTGGGTTCATATAATTTACTATGGCAGAGAAAACAGGAGCTCCAGAGCCATGGCCAGCAGTAAAAGCAGGGAAAAACTGGACGTAAGTCTTTGATAAAAATAGATGAGGTCATCCAGTTACCATAAGATACATGTAGATGTTTTCAGTAGCTGTTTGTCTTTCAGTGTCACAGATGAGACCATGATGACATACAGCCTTTGTGCTTGCTTAACATTCAGAAGACACTTATGACAAATAGGGTCACATAATGATGATGCTTACCAGATTTGGGAATACGTATTGCTACCATGACTTCAGAGGTCAGTTTTAGCTTTTTGAATTTCAAATTAGGGTCCAATCATCTTCAATCCCACTGTAAGTTTTGGGAAATTATCTGTGACGAATGAAAGATGCAGAACTGGGTTTTTTTCCCCATATATTGGTAATGTTGGAGCTCAGGTTATTCCTTTTCTTTACAGATTATGAATGACTGTGAAATACAAGAGCTTTAGAGCAACTGTGCATATCAAAGAACTTGAATGTGACCATGTTTGTGTTAAACAGGACTGAAATATGCAATACTTATCTTGATTCTGAGACTAGATACTAAGATGGGTCAATGATAGTTCATGACAATAGTTTCAAAGGCAATTTTTAATATTTTAATGTCTATAATCCTCTGCAAGTGAGCCAAGAAATGCGCTCAGGAGTGTCTTCATTCTGCTTGAAGTCATCTGCAAGTTCCTACTACACTCAGTGAATTTTCACAAGAAAGGTGATACTTGAGAACTTGCAGAATTTATGTATAGTGTTACATTTCCAGAATGGATATCCAGCCCCTAATAATTTACAGTTTTTTAATTTAAGACATCTATTTTAATAAGTCCCAAAATAAGATTATTTCCCTCATCCTGATCTGTATTGAAGACTTCCGAGCATGTCCCTTGGAAGAAATGAAACAGTAAAGGGCAACTGTTGGAATTCAGGGATGCTAGAAAGGGGAAATGTCTTATAGTCACATAATCCAAATATCTAAAAAAAACTTGCTTAAATGTAGCTGCCATTGTTAAATTTCTGTGCTCCTTGCAAGTGCCTAGTTGTTCGGGAAAGGGAAGTGTGTGCGTTTGGTTTTGTCCATCAGAGAGCTCAGAGACAGAATAATGTTCAATCATGATGTTAATCACAGCACAACAGTTTCTACCGAAATTACTCTATAGAGGATTTATTCTCCCATCTATGCAGGTGCATAAAGAATTCTTTTAATGGGTGGTGCATATACTCTTGTAAAAGAATTGACTCCTTTGTATTAAAATTACATGCCTGGGATTTTAACATAAAAACTGAAAAATCCCACTGTGCAAAACTGACTTAAACTTAATTTCCCTCTCCCCCTTTTACAATGTCAAGATGCCTGAGTGCTCAAATGACTGAATAAGTACTAAATATTTAATGCATGGAGGTTACATTAACTGAGTCTTTGATCTGAAACTTCTTAAAAACATCTTAAAAGCCCTTCAAAAATGGGTTAGTATTTCATTACAGTCACTTAAAATAGATTTATTTTATCAAAACATCCTGTCAGAAACCCCAAAGCTGTGATTAATAACCTACAGCATTTCGACTAAAGCATCTCCTAATAATAGTTTCTTAGTGTATGAACAGTTTGCCTGTTGTGGGTAAGAAATAGCTGGCCCTGTCGCCTCTGTCTGGCACTTGCATGTATGTGTTTCTCTGCTGAGAGTTTGAGCAGGTATATACATTAGAATCCACAGTGGAATTCTGCATGCTTGCTGCTATTCAAACACAGCGTCTCTCATTTAATTCTGAGATTAACTTTTTTTCTTCACAGAATAAATTTAGTAGGGCAGTTTTGTACAGATGTTTTTGTATAGTAATATTTACAAGTATTTGGGCAACATGAACAATGGGATAGATCAATAATTAATATCATCCTGGGAAAATCCTGCTTGTTTTTAATCTGCACAGTGTAATTTGAGAGCATCTCTGGCTGTGTCAAGACTGTCCTTTAGATTTTTTTTATTGTTCAAGGGCAACAGACTACAGTATGATATTGTGTGAGTATCTGCTAGATGTGTAGAAGACAGAAGCATACACAGAGGCAGGTTTCTATAGGATGAATTTCTACTGCATCCAGCAGACCTTTCATGAGAGAACTTGGCCCACCCAAATCTATCCTTCCCCCTTGTTGTAGTTTTCCTTCTCATTGGCTTTGTTCACCTCTAGATCCCACTCTGAAATTCCCACTGCTGTTTTCCTAACTCAGCATGTTGTGTCCTAACACAACACGAACACACAACTTAGGATCTTAAATGATTAACCACAAACCACCTGGTCGCTCTGGTGCTGAATTTTGAAATGTAGTTCTGAGTTCATGAGTTTTTAGCTCATGCCCGTCGTTTCTACTTCTTAATTCATACCTGCTTAACCAGTGGAAAGGAAGCTGAAAAGATTAGTTTAGGAACTGGTCTGTTTCTGTCTCCTCAAGAATTACTAGATTAAAGGAAAATGTTAAGTGTGTTCTAGGATAATAAAGGAAATAAACACTAGATTCTGAGCTCACTGTAGGATCCTATGTACTCATTTGCCATTACTTTGTCAAAGCAAAAGTTAAGGATTTCTTCTCGAGTCTCCCACAATACTAGTGAAAGGCACATGGTTAAACCCGCGTGAACCACTTTGAAAATATATTCCTTGTTTCTTAAGGGAAATGCCCCTTTGTCAGTGTATAGCTTGCGTAGAAGATGTTTTGCATTTAAAAACCATGTGCAGATTGAATCCAGTTCTATAAAGCAAAGCTGGTTTTCTGTGGAGTTCTTTTGTAGTACCAACATTAAAAGGGTTGTTATAAATAAAAGTGGAATATAACTATAAATGCCCTTCTGAGGAAAAAAAAATCCTTGATTACCTTTGAATTCTTTTGCCCTTTAAAAAGGTTATATTTAACTGGTTCAGTTTCTTACCTGATGTTTCAGTTCCCAAGGGAAATCAACCTCCAGTACGAACTGTTTCAATTGGGCTACATGACTTTACTTTGTGTCTTGCATTTGTTAACAGACAGGTTGTATAACACTGCAGGCTAAACATACATTGCTCCGTTTTCAGCTACCGTTGGTACTCCTGTGTTCAGGGGGATGACCAGAGAAGTGGGAAATGGTTTTCAAAAGTTCTGCTGAAATTAACCCCTCCTGGTAATAGCATAAACTGCTTGGAAGTAGAGGCTTCAGGAGCAGTGTGAGGCTATAAATCTTAAACTATAAACATATATTTAATATTTTGATGTGCTACTTATCATCCATGGTTTTTTATGACCAAAAAGAAGTGGGTCAAATTCTGCTCTTATTCCCAATGGCATATAATCTGTGGAAGCGCTATTGACTGGAACAGAATTTCCTTTAGTTACCGATGCTGTAACTGAGAAAGTAAGTGGAGCATGTGTGCGCTGCCTCACTGAAATGCAGGAGGCTGAATTCTAGGGGGATATTTTCCATTTTTAGGTAGTTTGGTGTTGAACAGCGTTAGATTCATTATTCTTATATTTCCATCAAGTAATGCTTTCCTGGTAGAGGAGGAGATGAAAGGACCTTTTAAAAAAATATCAATAGCAAAAAAGAAAGGAAAGAAAAAGATGTTTCATCCAGGCTTTTTTTTAGCCACTGATCAATAGCCCCACGAGAGTGCCATATTTAGAGGAGAAAGGAAAGCAAGCAAGAATCTTAACTAACTAGCAGGAAGTTGATTGTAGCATGCTGGTGTTCAGGCAACTGATAAGAGAGGAGGAAACATTTATGCTGAGAATCAGCAAAGCAGGAACATGCTTTACCACTTTGCCTATTTCATTTCACAAGTCCAACATACTGCACGTAGGCTCTGGAGATACATTTAGACTAGTTTTGTTAATTGCATGGCATAAAATTTGGAATGGGATGGACAATGAGCTATGGCAAATGATATTTTGATTCAGTATACAATAATGTTTGTATTTGAGATGCTACATTTGCGGTAGAAATAAGAATAAATTATTGTATAGATTGGCAACAATCTGTATGTCCCTTGTGCTGTAAGGTGGTACACTGGAGGTATCCACCAATCGTTGTCCTGGCAGCTAATTCCTTGCAATAGGCGATGATGTATATGGTATTATCATTTTTACCTATATAAATTCAGCGAGCTAAGTTAAAGCTTTCTGTGTTTCACTGTTGTACAGTCTATGTAAGTGAAAAAGGATCTAGGCTAAGACAACACGCTTGTATTTCAGGGCTGGAGAATACTTTAAGGCCTTGCTTCTGTGCTGAATTTATTTTTTACTTTCTTTTTTATTTATTAAAAATGCATATTCTACCCAGAATGATTCCTAGAGTTTTTTGGAGCACTGCTGAGTAAGCCAGACTATCTATATATTTCTTTAGAGTCACCAGTGCTCTTGGCAGGCACCATTATTTTTGCAGTCACTTACTGATTGCATTTTTTTAAAATAAAGCTTTTGTGCTTTTTTAGTGTTAGATTAAAAGAAAAATAAACCAATTACTTTACATTTCAATTTCTATTTATGCTGAGAATCAGCAAAGCAGGAACATGCTTTACCACTTTGCCTATTTCATTTCACAAGTCCAACATACTGCACGTAGGCTCTGGAGATACATTTAGACTAGTTTTGTTAATTGCATGGCATAAAATTTGGAATGGGATGGACAATGAGCTATGGCAAATGATATTTTGATTCAGTATACAATAATGTTTGTATTTGAGATGCTACATTTGCGGTAGAAATAAGAATAAATTATTGTATAGATTGGCAACAATCTGTATGTCCCTTGTGCTGTAAGGTGGTACACTGGAGGTATCCACCAATCGTTGTCCTGGCAGCTAATTCCTTGCAATAGGCGATGATGTATATGGTATTATCATTTTTACCTATATAAATTCAGCGAGCTAAGTTAAAGCTTTCTGTGTTTCACTGTTGTACAGTCTATGTAAGTGAAAAAGGATCTAGGCTAAGACAACACGCTTGTATTTCAGGGCTGGAGAATACTTTAAGGCCTTGCTTCTGTGCTGAATTTATTTTTTACTTTCTTTTTTATTTATTAAAAATGCATATTCTACCCAGAATGATTCCTAGAGTTTTTTGGAGCACTGCTGAGTAAGCCAGACTATCTATATATTTCTTTAGAGTCACCAGTGCTCTTGGCAGGCACCATTATTTTTGCAGTCACTTACTGATTGCATTTTTTTAAAATAAAGCTTTTGTGCTTTTTTAGTGTTAGATTAAAAGAAAAATAAACCAATTACTTTAAATTTCAATGTCTAATAAAATAACATTATTTAAAAAAAAAATCCTTCCAGAACACTTTTTTCTGTCTCATTCCTCCCCACCCCTCAAGTTTATTCCTTTTATTCACTGTGAGTATGTCTTGTCTTGCCTTTAGGCCGAATAAACTGCTGTATCACATCTTAGATGTGAAACCCACACAGTGACAGATTGATGTTACATTAACTCTTTCAAAGTCTTTTTTTAAGTATTAGTATAAATTGTTTGCATGCCTCTTTCTGTAAATTAAGTTTATTTAAAGTTGTTTAAGAGGCATCTCTAAATTCATCTCTACCTTCTCCATTCTGGTTTACTATGCACCTGAAGTTATTCTAAGTTCAGGGTTAGTGGTTAGACAGTGAAGTTAGACTTCTAAGAGGGTCAGAAATTTGAATTATATTTGCAGTTCTGGAGTTGTTGTGTGTATTTTTAGCAAAACACGGGCATGCTTTGTAGGATTTTTTTCTGTGATTCTGTTGATATTTGCACAGGAAGTTTGAATTAGAATGATGAAATATTCACTCTGATGCATAATGGTGTGATCCCCTTCACAGCCACACCATTCACAGTTGGGTTTTTTTTGTTCATGCTATTTTGCATATAGCCATCTATCATGCAATAAATTGATTTTCCTGTCTGCTATTCTCATCTTTTTAAGCCTTCATATTCCTGCAGAGTTGATTCTGCTCTTCCTTACTTGTCCTATGTATAATTTCTTTGTCATGACTAACTTTAGTTATGACACGTTTCATAATTCTTAGCTAAATGATTGTTATATTTTAAAATGTGATCGCTCAATACTCTCTCTTCAGGTAAGCTATTGATTACTTTTTTCCTTTAGGGAAATTATTTTAGCTCTTTAGGTTCTGAGCAATTTTTTTATTCAACAAACTATTGTAACAACTATCTTTGTCCAAGAAACTTTGCAACACTGAAAAGACTGGCCTGTAATCTTTTATGCAGGAAGAAGACATATCAAAATATGATAAGACTGTTACCACAAAATCTTAGCTGAGAATTAGCTTCAGTCTTAATTTCTTGTATGTGTCATCTCTATACGGCTTATGTTCTGGATTGCATTTGACCGCGCAACTTGCTCAGCTAACTAGGGAAGAATGGAAATCTGCCTTGAGAAAAATGTTCCCCTGCCTCGCTTTTTGCATCGTTGTTATTTTAATCAATATCAGAGTAGTAAAGCCTCAGTGTGATCAAGGCTTTCTCAGTTTCCATCTGTCTGTAAAGGCACTTCCCTGTCTAGGTTCAGTAGGTGCCCTGAAGGTCTGCAGCAGCACCCAGACTCTTTACTGACTTTAACTTCTCCCCCAGCTCTTCCTGCTGTGTCAGCCAAAGTGTTTACAACTTACCCTTTCTACTATTCAGCATCACCCAAAATCAGTGTTGCCCACTTATTCCCTACTTTGATTTGCTGTCTTAGCAGACCATGTATCCTGATACGCAAATTGCTTCTTTGGTTTTCATCAAGCTTTTGGTATTTGGAAGCAGATTACTGTAATTTATTTCAGAAGTAACTAGTATGATTTGCTTTTGTTCTACTTTGCTTAAAATTGTTTGATGTCATAACTGTCATTCAGGGCAGTAAGTTGGGAACAGGAGCTCTTAACCATTTTTATTCTTCATCATCTTCATTAATATTGCTCTAAGATTCAACCTGTAACCAGAGTAATAGCATGTATACTCTGTGGTTTTAATGCTCTTTGCATCAACGTTAACTTTGTGTGTGTGCAGAAAAGATCCCCTAAACCTCATAATGCAAAATAATTTTATTTGCGGGCATATGGGAGTTAAACTTTCTTTCCCTTACAGTTTTCATTAGAGAGAGGCTTACTGGTACCATGGCAGAATGCTCAAATAAGCATTTTAATGTTGAATAAAGGTCAATACGCTGGAATTTGAAACCATTAATCCTTTTGCTCTTAAAGAAGGTAGAACTTTTACAGACTAAATGACGCATTAAAGAGTAGACTCTTAAAGTTCTGAAGAGGAGAAACACACCTTCAAATTACCAATTTAGATTTCTAGAACTTTTCATCTTCTGTTGTTTTAAGCAAAATAAGTTTTGGGGGTTCTTTTTGGGGATGTGTTTTTTAATATTATTTTATTATTTTCCATTGTTGTGGTGGGAAAGGATATTTCTGAGTTCATAGAGCTATGGAAAAAGAGTCCCCAGTGTATGAAAAGACCATGTGTAGTGGAGACAATGACAATACTTTCAGGTTGCAGTAATTATATCAGTCTATGTGTGTAGAGGCCCTCCTGTTCAGAGGAAAAGAAGTTCGGGCTCACTTTAAATTAATTTCTGGACTTTGAACAGTTGTGGCAGCCCTCTAGGACATCACAGACTGTTAAATTAAACCTGTATTGCCTTGTGTTGAACTTTTAACCTATGTATGACTGAAGCCTGTCTTTTGGGAAGGCATCCAGTCTTGATGTCAAGGCATCAGGAAACAGAGTATCTACTGCTTCCTTTGGTAATTTGTTCCACTGTCTGATTACTCTCGCTGTTAAAAACATAAATCTAATTTCTGAATTGAATTAATCTTGGATTATATATTTATTTGTTTTCCCCTGGAAGCTAATTTTTTACTACAAGATTAAGAAATCATTTCTTTTGATGGGGTGGCAGAGAGGGGAAGTTAATGGTAATGCAACAGATTGTAGTATTTGATTCTCGCTTCATGATATTTTATTCAGCCCTCAAGTATTTTCTGTGGCTTCTTGCTGCATCTATTTCAATTTCTCAACATCTTTTTAAAAATATAGGTTCTAGATTTCCATCATTTTATTCAGCTTTACAAATACTATATTTGGAAAAATGAGGTATTTAATCCTATTTACTGCTCCCCTAACAGCACATGCAAGGATCTCCTTGCTGGGATGTTTCAGTGGGGCTCATGGAATCACAGGAGTGGGAAGGACCTTTGGGTAGTCTTGATCACCCTTTCTGCATGGCAGGATCAGCACTTATTCTGGACAGATTTCTGTGTTATTTCTGACAGCTTTTTCTAGGAGTATTCCAGAACTTCCACAGGCTATCTGTCTTCTCTACACTTCACTGCTTCTTACTACTTGACAGTTTTTTTCTTAGAATCTAGCCTCAATCTCCCTGGCTGCTCTTTAAGTCGTTTATGTCTTGCCCTATCTAACATCAGCACAAAGAGCAGTTCAGCAGTTTTGTGGTTCGGGTTTTGTTTGGGTTTTTTTTTGTTTTGTTTTGTTTTTTCTTTTTAGCAACCTTTTACTTATATCCATATATCTTTTTCTTCTTTAACAACCCTAATTCTCACTTATAGTGATATTTTCTAGACTATAAATTTCTTCTGGATTATCACCAGTTGGTCCTCATTTTTTGGAGGTACAGTTCCTCAGACTGGATGAAATAATGCAGCTGCAGTTTTACCAGTGCTGAGTAGAAGGATTCTTCTGTGACTTGCAAGCTATACCTAATTTATCCATTGCAATAGGACATTCACCTTTTCTGGAGCAGCATGATATTGTTGATTGATTATCCAGCTTGTGATCCACAACAACTTCTCATTTTCTACAGAATGGCTACCAAGTCAGTGGTTCTCCATCCCAAGCAGTTAATTATTCTTGGCTAAATACAGTACTTTGCATTTATCCCTACTGAACAAGCACTGTGGCTTCCAAATCAGATCTTTAAATTCACCAAGGTTATTCTGAATTCTGGTCTCTTGTCCAGTGTATTTATAATGCCTCCAAGGAGGATATTGTCACAGCAAGTATGTTTGTGATGCTATTTTCTAGGTCATTAATCAAAATACTAAATGCTACCAGACCTAGGAGAGTCTCATACAGATTCTCACTTTGAGATATCTTTTCATGTTGATAGGAACATTGCTAACCACTCCCTGAGTAGGGTTTTCTGAATCAGTGTTGCACCCACTTTGTACTTTATTCATCTGAATCATGCTTCCATGGTTTGCTTAGATGATTATTATGTGGAAGAGGATCAAATATAGTCCTAAGTACACATGACATCTGATGCTTTTCCCTGTCCACAAGGCCTGTTACCCTACCAGGGAAGAAAATTATATTGCTTTGACATGATTGTTCTTGACAAATCCATGTTGGATGTTATACATGTCCTCATTACCTTCCAGGCGCTTACAAATAGTTTGGCTATTTGTTTCAGTATTTTTCCATGAATTGAAGTTAAGCCAATTGGCCTACAATTGTCAGGCTTGCTTTTTTTTTTTTTTTTTAATCCTTTTTAAAGATAGACATTACACTTGCCCTTTTTTTGGTCTTCCAGTTTCTCCATTGTCCTTTTTAAGTTTTCAAAGGTAAGCCCTAATGACTTTGAGATTCTTAGTTAGTTCTTTAAGTGCTGTTAGATGAAGTTCATTAGACTCAGCCCATTTAAAAACATCCACCTTACCTAAGTACTCTGAATATTGTACCTTCCCTATTTGAGGCTCAAGTCTGGCCCTTTGTCAGCAATATTAATTGTGATAGCTACGTGATTACAATTGACCTTATAATAAAGACTGAGGTGAAAAAAAAAGATATTCATTAACCTTTTTGGCATCATCCATCATGTTCCACTCCTTTCTTAAGGGGTGGACTAGACTTTTCCTTGATATCCCTCTTACCCTTCATGTCTCTTGACGTTTGCATCTCATCTTATACATACTCATTTGGATTTTTTACTTTTATCCCTACCAGATGGGTAGTTCCTCTCTATTGCTATATCAGTCCTTGTTCTGTAGGTGTATTCTGTGTTTTTATTTATAAATGTATAATTTCATATTTCCAGCATCTAAATCACACAGAATTTGAACTGGCCCAAATAACATACTGACCCTGTTTCTATGATTAACCTGCCCCTCATCATCATTCAACTCTCCAGCTGTCTGTCTCGTCCATAGATGACAGCTGTAGTACATCCACCTTTTCTTCTAGATCCTCAATAAAAAGATTGGACAGTGTTAGGGTAATACCTATTTTCATGGATTTCCATCAAAAACATCTGCATTACATGTTAATTCTGTAATTACTAGTTCTGGGGAATTTCCTTTAATTAGCTCTTCATGCATTGAACATATGCTTTATTGAATTTATGGAATTACCAATTTTTAAATCCTAGTGACACTTTGAAGTCAGTCAAAAGCTTCATGAAATTATTTCTGCAGAAATCAGTTGCATTTCTTGTCTGTACTGAGATTTTTAATTTTATAGAAATGGCAATTAGCTTTCCAGAAGCAGAAGTGGGGAAAAGGAAAGGTAGGATGGAAAGGCTGGATTAGGATGACTAAATGACTAATACAGTGATACACAAAAACGTCCATCTTATCCATAACAGAATATAGAACTTTATTTGTGAAATGGGGAAAAAAACAAAGAGAAGACAAAAAAAAGACCCCTACGTGTGCAGCTTCCTTTCAGGAGTATATTTCCTTAATGTCTGCTCTGCTGGTTTTCCTATTCCTTTAAGCTTCTCTGATACAGAGATGCAAAGCTCCACCAAATGAATGTCCTTACACTTATATCTACAGCTTGCCACAGGAAAACCCCTAAGCTGATGGAGCTCATCTTATTCCTAGCCTTTGAATCTGATCAGTGCTTTGGATGGTGGCTTCCATTGTTTCAGTGATCACACTTTATAATGCAGTACTATTGCTTTTGACGTTTATATTGAATGAAGGGCAGCTTCACAGAGGTCTGTGACTGCTCATAGATCAAAGACAGATTTGCTAGCTGTCACCAGCCCTGTCCAATATAATGATATGCATTTACAATTACGATACTAAATGCATTGTGATTGTTTATAGATCATTTCTTGATTTAACCAATTGAAGTAGCTATAATATCACTGGCAATACAACAAATATAAAGAGGGAATAAAAGGTTTGATTAATATTGTCAACTAAGGAGATAGGCCATTTGCTTACAAGGAAACCTGAAGGTTAGTCATTCATACTCTAACAAAAATCAGACTTTGTGAGATCGTATTATAGTTAATTGAAGAAGGCAAATTCTAAGTATGAGAGTCATCCATTACTTATGTGTAGCCTTGTTTATTATATCACTAGATCTGACTTGCCAGTTAGGATTTCCTCATGTAGAAATGTATTTCTCTCCATATTTGGAGGATGTCTGCGAATGTGGCTCTGTCACATTTCATTACTTTAGACTTTACTCTGTTTCATTTCAGTCTGCAGTAGGACTGCTTCTGAAATGGGATTATTGACCCCTACCATTGATCATGCTGCCCTGGTGTGTGTGTGTGTGCAGTTAGTACTACTATCAAAATATGAACATCTGAAGGTAAAAATAATACATGATCGGCAGTGTAAATAATATCTATGGATCTTGCCTTTTTCTTTCTTTTTTATCCCCCTTTTTTTCTGAGGCTAGCTTAGTCTGCCAGCAGGATGAAAGGAAAAATTGCTACACTTGTGCTAAATTTCCCCTGGGAAAGTAAATTATGGACAAGCCTCCAAGGACAACCCAGGAAAAAAGGGATAAGATATTGATGCACACTGTACCTCTCACTCTTTCTTCCTTGTCCCACAATTGAGCACTCCTTCAGTGAAAAGTTACGAGTTCCTTGTTAAATTGAATTTCTCTCCTCCTTGTCTCACAATTTATTGTGATGCTGAAAATTTTATAACTTGGTAAAAACTGGCAGCAGCCTCATTTGTCCCCACAAAAGGCTATCCAGGTTTGAATAGGTTTTGAAACAGAGCTATGAATGCTCACACTTAAAGACAGATAGTCATGTCAGTTCCCAGTTTATAGGAACTTTTTTAGTTACTGTATTTTTTCATCCACTTTAACCATTATGCTTTTGGGGGTGGGCAGGGAGAGGAGGGAAGGGGGTGGACGGAAGATTGGTCGGGAAGAAGAAAATTTTGAATGGCGAGTGAGTATCATTGTACCAGCATCACTGTAAGCATTGCCTGCTGATTTATTTAAAGAGGTACTGACAAACATTGCCACCTAAATTTCATGCTGCAACATTTTGGTGGCCACCAGAACCTCAAGGGACAGTTTTAAAGAGAGCTTTTAAGGATTCATTTTTAAACATGTTCATGGATGCTTTGGTTGTTGATTCCCATGTTGATAAGCATCCTTCTTGTATTTACTCCACTAAGTAAGGCTGTGTATCTTTTTCTCTATGTGTGTTTTAATAGAGGATAGAAGATGGGAGATGTTAGATTTAAATTTTGTTGGATATGATAGCGATCTCTTTCTTCACAGAGCCAAAAAACATGAAATGCTAGAATTGTTCCACTGAAAAAGATGGTGAGGGGAGGGAAGGATTGGTCTGGTTTCATCTCCAGATACTTGATAAATACTGGATCCACCAGTATTTAACTCCATGATGTCCTACAGCTCCCATAACCTCCCTTGTAGCATGGCTCCTTGTGTCCCAAGAACTGCCAAAATTGTTACTGCTTTCAGGTTTTCTAAAGGTTCCCAGGCTTTTCTTGCAGCTTCACAGGTGAGCTGATGAGAACTGACTGGTGGTTTAATTGTCCACTACATTCTCCATCTGTCTTTGGAAGATTTGCTCAGGGTACTGATGAATCTCAGCTTTCACTGACCTTTCGTAGTATGATGGGGTGTGGCTACATGTTGGTCTGAGACATAGCAGAGTGCTGTGAAGGGACTGCTCTTCTGAATGTGCAGATGGAGGAGAAGTGATGAGGTTTCCTGATGCTGATGGGGCCTGATACCATGACTGACCAGGAAAGGTGATTAGTAGACTATTTGGCCATTAGAAACAATGTCTGGTCTCTAAAAATAGATAAATCTTTTGAGACTGACATCTGATAGCCTTGGATATTCAGCCCTTGGTGTGGTTCCCGCTGCGATGTCATGCAAGCCCCAGTAAAGGTTTCAATGAAAAAAGAGCTTCTAACGATTTGTTAAGATACACAGTGGATGGCACCTCTTGTATCAAATCTAAATGTTGGAAAGAAATTGCCTTGTTTTTTTCCTTGGTAGCTTTCTCTGCAGTCATGCAGGGTGCTTAATTCCAGGGAAGGGGAAAGCAGAAAGACTGACGTGCTACATGACATTCCAGTTATGGAAGAAAAAAAAAATGTAGCAGATTGACAGGCCAATAAAAATATACAGAAGGTTTTTCTCCTTTCCAAGGATACGTGTGCAGGAATGTGGGAGAGGAAAAGGCTGGGGAGGGTGAAATATGTATGATTACATACAGACACACACATATATATGCATATGCATGTATGCATATGGCTACATGCACAGACAAACATTAAATCAACAGGTAATGATGTATGTTCAAAACATTCTTTTTGTTCATGTTAGCCAAAATGGTGGGATTTTCACTGTTCATCATCATACCTTAAGCTGGGCCTCCCATTGGTGTGACAAATGGAGCAGAATTTCTCCTGTGTGAGTTGCTGCAAAGGAGAGAAGCCCAAGCTACATTGAGCAGGAATTGTTTCTTTTCTGGTGCACCACTAACCCAGAAATATGAGTGACGCTTTCTTTCTATTGAACCACGGTTGTAGGATAGAAACACTGGGAATAGGAGGAGACAATGAGTTGAAGTTATGAAAAGAGTGTTTAAGATGGAGTTATGCATATTAATCAAAAGGTTTATATAACATGGTAGAAATGATCTTGACTTTGGCAGTTAAATGATAGAATATTTTACATTGTATTTTGGATCTGATACGTTGGTTTGACCTCATCGCATGAAAAAGGCAGTGGTGGTTTGGATGAGCTGACCCTCCTGAGGATGGCTGCTAGTATGAGGTTGCAGAGATTTAAGAAAGTAATGCCAGTCTCAAGTTAAGCTGTGGCTTCCTTTCATAGGGGAGAAGATTGAGGATTGGGTCCATTTTTTGCCACGGAGGTAGTGCCACCATTTGCAAGATCCTGAAGGCCCATTTGATATTTTTGTAAGAACATGTTGTAGTCTGGCCTGCAAGAAACTACTTGGTTTGCATGTACAAATCAGCAAGTTCAGATATTTCCAATAGCACTTTCTCAGTCATTTTTCTTAAGCATCTGGTTTTCTGTGTTAGATGTTAACGAAAGGGTTTATTGCAGTCAAGATGAAGCCCTCTAACCAAGATGCAGTGCTATGGATGTTTTCTCTGTTGCTCATATAGCACTGTCCCTCTCTTCAGTCTCCTCACCAGCTTCTTTTTCTTATTGCTATCAAATTCAGTCTGCCTTTCCCTCTCTCTGCATCAAGGCTTCTCAGTCACATCACTGATCTCTCTTACCACTTCTGCCTGGCTTATTTTCTACTCTCATCTGAGTCCAAAGTGATAACTTAGTTGGCCATTGCCTTACTCCTGGC
The DNA here is from genome assembly GCF_000699145.1 of Aptenodytes forsteri. Classification (NCBI taxonomy): domain Eukaryota; kingdom Metazoa; phylum Chordata; class Aves; order Sphenisciformes; family Spheniscidae; genus Aptenodytes; species Aptenodytes forsteri. Next base: position 7,285,316 of record NW_008796165.1, on the reverse strand, counting down.
CTCCTCAATGCCTGCAGTGCCTCTGCGAGTAAGCAGAGGAACAGAACGAGGAGGAGTCCCAGCAACTCGGACACCATTTGGGGTAAACTGAGAATGTAGGAAAGCCGCACTGGGAAGAAAGAGAAAGCAGCTCTGCCTTTTATATTATTTGGTATATATCACGATTTATAGCTTTGCCATAAATCAGTCATTTGCACAGGCTTCCTTGTAACATGTAATAGATAGAATGGAGGCACCAAGGGAGATGTCACCCAGTTGCTGTATATCCTTTCCCTTCTTCTCAACTGTCTTTTACACTCTTTTCCTCAGGAAGTTATTTCATTGCCTGTAGTCCTGTGAATAATGTAATATTTACTTGTAGGCAATGGAGAAAAGAGGAGGAGGGGTGAATAGCGGAGTGCCATTGCTAGTATTTGGGGTGCAGAAGTATTTTTGAGACTAGCAAAAATGGAGTGGATGGTGGGCTAAGGGTTGGAATAGCCAGGTTTAAGAGAGGTTGGAAAATGGGATACATGTGTGCATTGTGAGAGAGGCACGAGGCACAACTGTTAGAAAAGACAATTTTGAGAAGAGTGCCCTAAATTATTAGAAATAACATTTCTGGCTGGAGCCTGTAAATAATACCAGGACAACCTTTAAAATTGCTGATTACACTGTCCAAATATTCCTTCCAAACATGCTTGGAAATGTTGGACTGCCAATAACAAATAGTAAATAGCCCTAGTGATACATGCCTTATGATTGCTTCTTCCAGTTAAAGAGTACATTCACCTTTACATTAACAAGATGAAAGTTTTAGCTATTACAATATAAACTATGTATTACATATTTGATACATTAGGTACCTACATCTGTACCTTGTATATCTGTAAAAGTATTTTACCATGAATAAAGAGAAAACAAGTATTTGGATTCTACTTACATATATATATACTTTTTTTTTTTTTTAAGAATGTGACTCTGGGAGTACCTTTCAAACAACACTTTACTTTGCTGATAAAAAATATACCTCTGTGTGTTTTCTGTCTCCTGTGAGAAAGAAAGATGACAAAGATCATGCATCTGCTCTGGCATTATATGACTATAATACAAGTAAATGGCTTTTGCCCTCTGTATTTGCCCCAGCCTTTCTGGCCATCAGTTAAATCACCCATATTTTTTTTCTAAAAAGGACAGTTCTTGTATCTCCTATTGTCTTTATTCTTCACCATGGTTAGTGAGCCAGGGAGTCATTATGCAACAAAAAGTATACATTTCCAGCACTGAGATTAAATGAGCATGAAAGAAATAATAACTGATGCATAAACATAAGTTCTGTTTATTAGCTAAACACATCTTTAAAGACTTTTGGAATACTTTAATTCATACTTTTTCCACAACTGTTTTGTTGAAATGTTGGTAGTTTATCAAGCGCCTCTTTGAAGATGTTGTAATTTATGTCCATATGTAGAGGACACTTTTTGCTACTTTTGGAAGAGCAATCCTTCCTGCTTTATTCAGCCAGTGTGGTTAGTGTGGTTAGTCAAGGAATGACATTTAGTCTATAATATCGTTTAACATTCCCTGCAGTGTGAGTGTGTATATGTGAAAAAGCTTGAAGGAGAAAGAAATGTAACAGTTCTTGCTCAAAATGTGTTGTTCGTACCTATCTTCTCAGCCCTTTTTCCTAGTGTCTCTCCCTCAGAACGCTTGATGGATTTCCAGGGAGGTGGAGGTTGAAAGGAAATGATGCTGTACGATGTGCAATTTTTCTTTATGGTAATAGGACTCGTTTACTTCAAGGTACTTGTGTGCCTTGTCAAAGACCTCAGTAGCCGCTTTTCAGTTTTTGACTGTATGCATACTTACAGAATCGTGTTCATCTGAATGCTACATGTCCTGGTTTCGGCTGAGATAGAGTTAATTTTCTTCCTAGTAGCTGGTACAGTGCTGTGGTTTGGATTTAGTACCAGAATAATGTTGATAACGCACTGATGTTTTAGTTGTTGCTAAGTAGTGCTTACACTCGTCAAGGACTTTTCAGCTTCTCATGCCCTGCCAGCGAGAAGCTGGGAGGGGGCACAGCCAGGACAGCTGACCCAAACTGGCCAAAGGGGTATTCCATACCATACGACGTCATGCTCAGTACATAAACTGGGGGGAGTTGAGCAATTACATTGTGCATCACTTATTTTGTATATTCCTTTATCATTATTATTAGTCTTTTCCCTTCCTTTTCTGTCCTATTAAACTGTCTTTATCTCAACCCACAATTTCCGCCCCCTCTCCCCCAGGTTCTCTCCCCCATCCCACTGTGGGGGGGAGTGAGCGAATGGCTGTGTGGTGTTTAGCTGCCTGCCAGGATAAACAACAACACTACATCTCGGAGAAGAATAGTTAAGTTAAATAACCTTTTTGTGTGTGTTGTTTGTTTTTGGTTTTTTTTAATACTCCCTTGCACTGTTAAAGTGAATAAATTTTGTCATTGACTTTAAAAGGAGCGCCGGGTATCAGCTTCCAGACTTGCCCATGGATGATGACGATGTGATTTATTTTTCTTTGTTTGCTTTTACATTTGTCTACAGAATTCAGAGTCAAACAAGAGGTACTGCTCTGTGACAAAGTTTTAAGGAAACAGCAAATGTCAATTTTCCCAATATTATTCTGTTGACACCCAACCTGAAACTCCTGTGACACAATTTGCCAAATTGTCAGGCATTCTCAGCTATACTGGACTTTCACAGAAGCTGCAGACATTTAGCACCATCAGACCTGGAGATGATTGTCTCCAATGAGCTCCTGAAAGGTGAGAAAATAGTGACATAGTTTGAGTACTTTGTGACTGGCAGTTTTCAGTTTGCTCTCTAAGTCCCTGTGTCTGCAAAAATATACGTATGCACAAACGCTCACTTAGATTTTGTTATTGCACCAACGTGTTCCAGGAAGTGGATAGAGATACATACAGACATAATGTCATCCTGGGCTACTTTAGCCTAAGAGCCAATGTCTGGTACCATTGCGTGCACAGAAAAGCCAAGGTCTTAAATGCCACGGTTAAGCCATTTTGTACCTCTGCTAATTATTAGAATTAGACTATTTCAGCAAATCGAAAAATGCATTTGATTCTCCAAAACCTATTTTCTTTGTCATCAGCAATGCCAAGTCTCCTTTTGCCTGACTGGGTTAAGAGCCAAGTTGCTCAGCTCTGTCAAAACTCAGGCAATTCTGTGTGGGTGCCAAAGCAGAACTTGCTAGTCTCTAGTCAGCTTTACAGCCACAAAATGCCGAATGAACGGGATACAAGTGGCAGCTGAGGTTCACAACTCAGGATCGCAGCTCTGGGTTTCTGTACCAAAATTCCTCCTGATTTCAATTTTATGCCTTCAAGTCCTTTTTTAGACAAAGTTCCAAGCGATGTAGCTGACACTGCTGTCACGAGTATAAGCTCTATTGAGGCAAGATTGTTTCTTTCCTCGCTTAAAATGGCATGTAACATACACGACTGCATAGTCTGAACAGATTATTTCTGTGAGGGCGTTCTCGAGGTCCTGTACGATCATTCATCTTTTAAACAATAACAATGTGACTATTTATTCTCAAAGGATGTCCGCACTGTACAACATGCATACCGTCCTGATTTCTGAGCAAATTCTGAAGTATATTGTGTATTATATGCAATATGACTGCCATAATATAGCTTACATTCGGTATCCAACTGAGATCCTTTGAGCCACCTTCTGAGCATCTCTGTGCTTCACTGTCCTGTGGCACATACTCTCTGTGTCAAATCCTTTGTTGGGCTGCAGTATCCTTGGGTTGCACAGTAGGAGAGGAATATCTGGGTGACTTACCTGGCTTGTGCCTCCATTCCCTTCTGCTGGGTGTAGTTATACACTAAGTATTTCCAATGCTTACAGTGGCTTGGGAGTCTGCCAGAAGCTGAGCCAGACCCATGGTATGTCCCAGGATTGTGGTTATAAGACTAAAGGAGAACCCAGGAGAAGGTAGTGTCTGTTTCCCTCACTGTCAGGTGAATTGTATATGCTACTACCAGCATCTTGAAAACAGTCCATTTAAATCTTAGTTGCCAAATCAAGTGGGTGTCACTGTAATCAGCTCTGTGTTTACCCTAAACAGTGTGTGTCCTTATTAGTGCCTTTTCAGTCCCCTCAGACACACTGGTATTGATTGAATAAACACTAACGATAATCTCAATCAGCAATAAGACATGATACGCACACATACCGTAACCTCGGTGTTACTGTCAATAATGCTGGAAGATTTCATTTGCATTTGTTGCCTGGTATAAACATCACAGTATGGTTTTCTCAATCTGTCTCTGTATCTCCTTTAGTGCTGTGCATGTTCTGATCTGGTTCCTCTGTGTAGAAGTTAGGTATCTGTCCTTTGTGTTTCTGTTGTCCATTTCACAAAAGTATCTCAAAGCAGCTTATAACCATTAATCAAGACAGCAGCCATTTAGCTGCACACAGCCACACCGTTCTGTTCAGGACAGAATGTACAGTATTCTATATCCAAATGAAATTGCAGGAGCGAGTTGAGATAGGCAGAAAGTACCAGACTGGGAGTTTGGCTGGAACATGTTCCTATTAGAAAAAACAGCCTGGGCATCTTTAATTACAAGAACGGTCAGGACTCTGATTCTTGCATTGCAGATGAAAGATTATGTCTTGTACTTTCTAACACCATTTCACAGACTTAGTTCTGACTCATAATAGTGATTGGAAAACAGTGACCTGCTGAGTCATAAGTGTCTTTAAAGAAAAGTTTATTTACTTGTGTTTTCAGTTCCATGATGTTTATATTACACTATCAGTAGGTAGTGTGTGAACAAATAAGAAGATTTCAGATTTGGTCAAAAGATGTTAGAAACTAAGGGAAAGGTTCAAATAAAATGCCTTCATATTTGGTTTACTTAAAATGTCTTTTTTGCTGGAATGGCACACAAAATACCCACGCTTCAAATGCTGGACAGAGCATGTGAGCTCTGTTCTCTTCTTCCTTACGTGGGAAGTGCTCCCATCCATGTATGACCAACTATATAATAAAAGCAGAAAGACAGAGCGAACATGATCTGTTTTCTTTGACTTTGCTGTTTGCTATCTGCCTGTCTTTCATGGTTTCTTTATGCAAGCAGAAATATTTTGTGAAGCATAAAGCCCTGTGGCAAATGCTAATCTAACCAACAATCAGGAGAATAATTGTTTTGCAGGGAATATTCTCATTCTGTAATAGAGAACAAAAGCCTTGCAATTAAGACAACAGAACATTAATAACACACATTTATCATTCTATATGAGCTTGTTATTTCCAGTCCTTTGCAAATAGTTCTAATTTATATACCATTCCTTACAAAGCTGTATGTTAATGTGATCTCCATTGCTGTGTTAGTATCTAGAAATATTTTTAGCATCTTGCACTATAAACTTCTCTTCTCTGGATTCTTTGAAGGGCAGAGCACAACCTTGGGATCCATGAAACATATTCTTAACTTAGTCTTTCTAGCCTGATACTCTCTACTACCCTCTTCCTTGAGTCTAAGAGCTGGATTATAGTTTCCTTTTAAAACAAATCAAATCTCCCTTCATTTTCAACTCAGTGTTATCAGGCTTCTTCCTCCTACCCATCTCATTTTGCCCTTCATTCTCAGACTTGTTTCTTGCTCTCAGCTGGCTGTTTATGCTTAACCGTTCTGTCAGTGCCATGCTCCTGCAGGAGAATCTGCGCCTTTTCCTACACAGTCCCATATGTCTGGGCTATTTTTCCTTTCTTGGTCAATCCAGCTAAGTTTCCAGACTTGGTTCGCATGCATAATCCCAATGTTACTTTCTCCTTTGCTCTCTGAGGCAGATTAATTTACTGGGAATGAAGCCATGGCTTCATACTGGTGTCTGTCGGCTAACGAGCCACTGGCTGAATTCAGAGGAGAGAATAAATTGCATATATTAAAATGCCATTGCTGATAGTTTGCAGATGTGAGTACTTAATACACAATTCTTACCAAAAAGGTGGCTTTGTTCCATTTTAGCTACACTCTATATGCATTGCTCTAGTATAAAAGCTTGTGTAGTTACCACCGTTCCCCAATACGTATTTTGTGCATAGAAAGCTGAACGGTGGTGGAATGGTTCAAATACTAGTGGAATTTATTCTTAATAATCTTTTTAGCAATATGTAATTTTTGTTTTGTAAATATTGAGGTCTTGGGTGTCAACAGATTGTTTAAAAATACTGTAAATCATATATATTAATGTGGCTAGCATGTAACTAATTTTTGTCTTTCTATGGCTGTTGCAGTTTGATGCAATTCTCTGGCTGAGATTAAGGGAATGAGCATGTGAATAAATTACTGATATTTAAACAGAGGTGTTAATTTGCAATGCATGAGCTGCTCCATAGTAACTGCTTATGTGCATGCTCTGACCTGGTGATAAATGGAAGATACTGTCTGTTAGTTTACGTCAGTTAAAGTTAGTCCAAAGAGAACAACTCTTCTTCAGAATGACTTGTCTTTTCCCCTTAGAGGGTATTTGTAGTGAACTACTCATGCAGCAGTGCTGTTAGAAACAATATAAAAGATAATCAAACACAAAAAATTGAGTTAGATGCGTGAGAAAAATATTTGCTTATTGGATCTATGTCATGGTTTAACCCCAGCCGGCAACTAAGCACCACAGAGCC
>NW_008796165.1:7269405-7278326 GCF_000699145.1 Aptenodytes forsteri | reverse complement strand
GTGAGAAGCAGAAAAGGCCTTGACTCTGTGTCAGCACTGCTCAGCAATAACAAAAACATCCCTGTATTATCAACACTGTTTCCAGCACAAATCCAAAACATAGCCCCATACTAGCTACTGTGAAAAAAATTAACTCTATCCCAGCCAAAACCAGGACAATCTAAAATTACAGTCATCGTAAATTTAATGAGATAACTTTCCCAACATGGTTATTGGTTTTGCAGAGTGAAAAGTGTATAACATATCTGAGATCAAGCCCTTCTATTTGATCTTTCTTCCACTTGTTTAACTCCAGTTTGTTGGCATTGTTTGAGATAAGATTCAATTGTTCGGAAGTGTTTTCCAGTGCCCTTTTAGATACCCTTGAGTATGTGAGGCATTCACACTGGGCTAGCAAATATGGCAGAGGTCTACAGGACACTAACACCCTTCCAAACTGGCAATGGGAGGCTCTTGCAGTTACACTAAGTTCCTATGTTTGGGCAATTAAATTAATCCTGGCTGCCCAAAAACCAAATTTATCCTCCATATTTCTCTTACACTGGTAAGTTTAGTGACATATACAGGCTGCTCGGAGGCTTTGATATCTATTGGTCTTTCAAACCAAAATGGAAAAAAATATTGAAATAATTAATCTGAAATATATGAACTTGTATCAGAAAAACATTCTATTGGAAATTTTTCATCAGTTTTACCCCGTTCACTTAGTTACTTGGTTTATTCAGTTACCAGTGGATCTGAAGAATTCACTACTTAACCAGTATTTGTCAGCCCTCTATAGACTGGGGATACAGGCAACAGCCTTTATAGAAACAGTTATTAAAATAAAAAGGACTTTTTAACAGTCACTAATAACCACCTTTTAAAGATTTAGTGTTCTCACTTGGATTCCCAGACCAGTTTTATCTAATTTCAGTCTCTGTGTAAACCCCTTTGTCTTTGCCAGGGTGCAGGATGAATTATGGGTGGGTCAGTAGACCTTCCTTCACAATTAGAATTATTTATCCAGGTGTCCTGTCCTGGTTTTTATCATTTATCACTAACTATGCACATATTCATTATTTCATACATTCTTATGGTAAAAGAATGTGGAGGCTAGATATGGTCCCACAACAGAAATTGCAAAGAATGAAGATATGCAAGGGAAAGTCAAAGACTTCAGAACATGGTATTAAATTTTTATCAATATAACCACTTGCAGGGAAAAAAATAACTCAAAGAATAAAGGGTTATGCCGCTAGAGACACAAGCGCTGTATCAATATTGAGAATGAAGGAGGAGGACAGGAGCAAGGGGTGTATATAGTTTTGTTTCATTTTGTTTTGTTTTTTGTACCTTGGAAGCATTAGTTCAAATTTGGGTTTGACAGTGAGATAAATATAGCAAATATATTTTCCACTTTTCCTTTCCCAAACCAAAACAAATGTTTTGCTCCAGGGTATTTTTGGAATGTACAATAAATCAGTAGTAAAAAGAAAAAAAATACTTAAACACTATCAAAGTGTTCTGAAACATCCATTGCCATAGCATAATGGTATTCTAACGCTGCCACATAATGTGGAAGGAAAATAGGACACTTAGGGAAAGTAGCTTCTGAGATAAATTTGACGTATTTATTTTGGAGGGAAGAGAGAGGGTCTTATAAGATTGTTTTATTTTAATGATTTGAGTTTATGATAGCAAATAATTTCTTATCATTATATGAATGGGATGTGAGACAGTTATTTTTTATGCCCCTTGGAAGTACACGATGGAACTTGTGTGGAGACAGATCCTTCCTCTGTTGAACCAATGGAGGGTTTTTGCAAATGAGGCAATGGGATTTGGGGCTTTTTTTTTTTTTTTTTTTAATTAGAGCAGGTTCAAGGACTCATTAGACAACTGTATGTCATTTCATTCAATCCGATGCCAGTCTAACCAAAATGTGTGATAAAAGTTGTTTTGGACAGTGTGTTTTTCCATTTGTCTTTTATCTGAGTGGCTGAAAATTTTTTGATATTGCAGGCACATCCCTAATTTGGTCTGTTGTTATAACCATCACATTTCTGGCCAAGGGAAACAGAACAGGCTTTGATAGGAGCTCACATACTGCTGGGATCTGGAATCACTGCAAATTAAATGGCGTTATATAAGTTTGCCCTTCAGAAATTTGTTTTGGGAATTTCTAAATCCAAATAAAAAAGTCCTTTGTTGCCAGTTAATGGAAAAGTTGCCACCAAATGATATGAAGTACATGCTGTTAGGTATTAGTGCACAGCCTCCACAATGTTACTAGGGGGCTCGAAAAGCTGGATTAGCTATCTTTTGGGAATTAATTTGTTTATATCACTAAGTACGTGGTCAACCATACAGCAGTGTGATTAGCTGCCATGGATTTCTGTTGGCACAGTATCACTTTTACTCTCTCATGTAATTATTGTATTTTAGACAGGTTAGCAAAGGAGAATTCTTACTTATTCTCCAATATCTTGGGAAAAAAAAAATACCTCTCACCACTTTATATAATCTCCCATTACAGAAAGTGTTCTCTATCTCAGAAAATACATAAAGACCAGATTTTGCCCTCAGGACGCCTGCAACTTAGTGGTCAATCAGTAAAGCTCCTGTTAAGTAACAGAGTGACTTCTCAGTATTTCTTTGTCCTTCATCTCTGTTCCATTTTAAGGATCTAAGTACCTGAGTAAAAGCAAAATGAACTACAAAATGAGCCATTGCTGATACTTTTGTTCTCTGAAGTCTGGATTATTATATCTTTGTTTGGTTTTCTCACGTCTTATGGGCAATTTGTCAAGTAGATAACATTAGTAGAATTGTAGTTTTAAAACACTTCTAATCACAATCTATTTGGCTGCAGTAGGAATATGAAAAAAGTTGTAAATTGGTTATTACCCTGAGTGCTATTTCAATATAAAAAATTCCTCTTAAAGTGAGACAGAAAAATGAGAACTTAAATCCATGAGAAGGTGTGTGCTGACTGTACAAACATGAGGTCTCATTGGTTTCTATGTTATTTCCTGTGGAGGGTGAGAAGGATCACAGCCCATTCCCTTGAAAAATAATTGGTTCCAAATTACTGAGCCTGCTCTGTCCCAGCGTATGAACTGCCTGCAGTAGCCTGAGGCTTGTTTCCTGCAGCAGGAGGAGGGAAAGCGAGGACAAAATTGGCATTGGTGATTGGCCAAACTCTCATCCCTAACTACATAGTGTCAGGAAGACTGTGTTTGAGACTAAAGCTTTATATATGTCTATTTTGACCTTGCCACGTGTTTTGCATAAAACAAGGTCCTCTTGAGTGTGAATTGTAATCCTCTTTAAAAGGACAAGGTGACATCTGAAGAACAAAGATATGGACGTTAATGTAGAACCTACACATTCAGCCATTTGCTGAGTATCCCAAATATATGGTGTCCAGGGCTGCCTGAATTCTATACCATATTGTGTGTACAGTATTCTGCACAGCCTGGCAAATGTTAGTGAATTCAGTAGCACTTCTGTGGCAGTAATGACATGTAACCATCTGTGATTTCGCACCTGCAGAAGCCAATGTCAGCTGTTGAAGTTCAGCAGCCCTGGCTTTGCATGAATTTATTGCCAAAAACCTCACTCATTTACTAGCCATGGAATTCAGATAACCCCTTCAGTGAACTAAAATGTCTTACATATTATATAGCAAAACAGCGCTCCAGAGAGAAAATCTCTACCAGGCTGCCTTTCTTAATAAATTCTGTTTGTACACTGTAGTGCTTTTATAGAGTAAATAAGAAGTTTATATAAAACTAATAGCACTGCTGGTACTGGGACACTGGTTAGTGCTCCCACTGGTACTGGGGCCTTTTCATGCAGGCGTTGTATGAATGCATGCAGGGAGACAAGCTTTCCTCTGAAACGTAGAAAGGGGAAAAGGTAAACAGAGGCACAGAATGGTGAGCTGGCTTTACAGGCTGTACTGCAGCACCATGGGGAATCCAGGAGTAAAATCTCTCTCTTGATTTTCCCACCAGTGCCTTAAACACTGCTTTATACCATCTGTCATGAAAATGAACAGGATTGGCTGGCTTTCTCTAGCTTCAGACTTTGCTAGCAGGCACTCACATTAAATGATTTTATATAACTAACCTCAGAATACAAACTTTGTTTATTCTGCTAACAAGAGAAGGAGTTCTATTAAATGGGAAGAGATCTCAGCTGTTTCTTACCAGAATGTGTGCTGACCTTGGTATTTCTCACACGACCACTCTGATACATCACAGAAGCCATTGTATTGCTTTCTATATTCTTTTACAGAAGACTTTTGTGGAGATATGCAGGCTTTATGTTTGGCGCAAACACCATCATCCTTTTCACTTAAGTCCTACTGCATAGGCAAAACATGCAATAAGGAGATGAGAAGGACTGTGGGACCATGGAGTATGTGGCCTGGCACATCATTCAGTCCCTATGCCATAAATATTTGGTATCAGAAAAGCTGCTCTCTGTAGACAGATACGTATTTTTTAGTTTTCTATAACGAAATGACCCAATTGGTTACTTGTTAAGTTCTAGCTCATGGGACAAGTGTTTTAGATTTTAAGGTGGACAAAGAAGTAAAAATGTTTTAAAGATCTTACTAACATTTCCAGTCTTCAAAACACAAGGGAAGTATAAGAAAAGAATGTCTAGAAAAGTTTTTGCTAGGAGGAACAGAAATACGAGGTTATTTTAAACCAAGATTTTCCCATATTTCAAGTTCTTCCAACATGCTAATAAAGTCACATCACATACAATCCAAATCTTATTTTTTTCACCACATGTTCTTCTTTTCAGTGGGACAATTAAAAAGGTTCAAAGATGATTATAATTTTTTGAGGAGTGAATGAATCAAAAAGTATTAGTTGCAAAAATTGGCCTAATGTAATGGCAGCTTCCTACACGATGACAAATGTAATAGCTTTTCCCAACTTACTGACAGCAGATAAATGATCATTTTTCCTAATTCTTGCTGTTATGTGATTTAAAGAAGAAACATACATTGCCAAGAACACACAAAATGAATGAATGATTTTCTTTATCATAGAGGCTGGGGGGAAATCAATTTGTTTAATAATAGTTTGGTAAAAAATGATAATGGTTTAAATTATGTTAGTCACAGCCTTTGAAGCTGTGCTATTTCAGCTGCAGAACAGGAAATGATCTATAGCCATTGGAGGAACAGGCAATGTAGAAAGGAAGAGCTGAGAGAAAACCACATCTCTGTGCTGGAAAAACTCATGCAGAACTCATGGAAAGTTAATTATAAAGAATTCACACTAACTTATTTAAATATGTCTCTGTTCCTTTAGCCCTAATTAGGTTGTTAACAGTGCAAGACCTTAGACATAGAACTATTAAAAATATGAAGGGTTTTGTAAACCTGTCAAAAGGGGAATAGCCCCTTAGTTTTTCAAATACGGAAAATAAGTCCCTCTTCTTGTATTCTATAGTATCAATACACTTACATAAAGTATGCTCATAGACTCACAAGATTGGAGGCTTAATTAGTAGTTAACTCTGTTGATGGAAAAACTCTTGTTACTAGCACCTAAGAACTGGATCCTATTGACAATTTGTTTCTAGTACCGTAAGTTATAACAAAAACTTTTTTGTGTAGTTATTATACAGCTGCTTCTCTACTTCTTTAAGTAAGTATCCTAATAGATGTAATGAGTATTTATAGCTTAAACAATAACAGCGCATAACCTCTAGGATCAATGTAATTAAGGAAAATCAATAACAATAGCAAAATCTCAATATGTCAGCACTTAACCAGTAGTGGGTAGGGCCAGTGTCTACCACACAGCACATCTTCAAGATCAAATAGAATTTTTTTCTATGCTTATGGTATGGCAGCCATTTTTTGGCAAGTGGCTATAGGGTAAAATGAAAACCATACTATGGTATTGTAAATGTATTTATTTGGTAAGAATAACATTATGACTTTCGATACTACCCTCCTGGACTTGTGCTGCATTTAGCATATTAAAATTGTGTGTAAGAGCCTAAGATCTATACTGAGTGAGGGAAGTCAAAGGTCTATGTAGCTTGCTTTCTGACCACAACTTTCTTATGATAATTTATCTTTTTAGGGAAGGCTGGAACGATATGGTTTTAAAGACTTCAGCAGTCTTAGTGTTTGGTGCTAGTTTTTCTTCTGTATGCAATAATGGACAGTGTTTTCTTCATCTATTTCTACTGTTAATGAAGTTAGAGAATGTTTTTATATAGAGCTTTCTGGACCTGCCTAGCTGTATCTTACTTTGTGTCCTGGCCTTTTTGTTTGTTTCTTTCTTTCCATTCTCCATAGTCCACTTACTACCTTTTGTAAGGTACACTTTTCATGTTCTGTACCATTTCTTACTGTGTTTTAGGTCATTGAAGTGCTCATGATTTCACCAAGTTTGTCTCTTACTAAAATGAGCATACTTCTTTCACGCTGGGATAAATTGTACTTGTGTCCTAAACAGTTTTTCAACTCTCTCAAATGGTTTTCCTCTTTACACTTGCTTTCTATGCTATCTAACCCTGCAGTTCGCTGAAGTTATTGGTCTTGAAAGTAGGCCTTTGTCTTTATTTTACTATTCTTTGCCTCTCCCTTCTCAAAACTTGTTAACTGATCGATGTCCCCTAACTGCTCTCTCCTTCCCTGTAGGTCATAATCAGACCCCAGGAAGCCTTTCTATGCATAATTTCTCCTAGTCTAGCTGCTTAACAAAGCTTTTTGGTGAGGTTTCTATTAGTTGACTAAGACTTCTTATTCCTCCTGCTTATTTCCTGTAAGTCTTGCATTAGTACACACATGCGTCTTAGACTGACCTGCTGTTTTCTGTTTTGGCCATCATGTGATTCCTGGAAAGAAAACCATCCGAGTGCCTGACTCCTTTCTGGTAGTTCCTAGAGTTTCATGTCACTCTACGTGATTACACAGTTGGCAGAGGCTAGGAAAAAAAGGTTAGATTTGGGAGTTCTCATTTTTCATGATGAATACGCACAATAATTGAAGTAGCCTAATTGAAATGGATAAAAAAGAAATTACGTGTTGTTATTTTTTTAGAGGCAAGAAAAACTTAGTTGCTGACACCAGTGTAAGCATTGTCTTCTAGAGGTCGGTCTGTTCTAAGCAGCAATTTCATCCCTTCTTCCTCTTGTATTTCCTACAATGGCTTTTGTGTAACAAGATCAAGGGTCAAGCTGAATCAATTATCACCCACTTTTTGTTCATTCCTTAAATACTTCTTAGTCACTTGCTCTGAAAAGGAAGTCAAGAGGCAAATAGCTGAATTTATTCCTAGATGTCATGTAACAATTGAAGGGTAAATCCTTTGCTCATATTTTAAGATTTCTTCAGTCCTTTACCACAAGACAGCATTATGGTTATTCTCTGAGTCATAGTTATTTTAGATGAATAATGCACGAATAGAATATAAAAATAACACTCTGGGAGATAATGAGGTAATCGGAAGAAGTTAATGCAAAGCAGTTGAAACAAGTGATCCACAAAATTTGGACAAAATTGTTTCTTGACATGAGTCATGTAACTCATCAGACTGCTAAATATCTAGGTTTCCTTTTAAACATCTTCAGTATTTACTAAAACAAAATTATTATACTTTTAACTAACATGTGCATCATTACTGTAATACAGATCTAGCAAAATAAATTCAGCTGGCCAGTTGCAGGGCAGAATCACAAAGTACTTTGTATTTATTGCCTACACAGGTTTTTAACATATCTACTAAGTTGGTTTTCTCAAGTTTTCAAAAAGAAGGTATGATGAGAAGAGGCTGAGAGATACACCCCAGAAAAATGCTTTCTTCCATAACACTGTCAACATGTACTCCCAATGAACACCAAAATAAATAGTTTTATGAAACCTTTCAATTTTTTAATAAGTCAAAATACACTTTTCTGACAGTATAATTGCTTTTCATAGTGGGCCTTAAATCTGCACCACTATAAAAGAATAATGCTACAGTAGATCATTTGTGAAAACTTAATGAAAACTGAGTTAGTGAACCTCGGAGTCAGTAGACCTTGAAATTCACTTTCAAAAACTAATTTGCAGTAAATGTATGAGAAACATATTTAGACATGATAAACTTTCAGTCCTCTGTTAGCTAGGTGCAGAAGTTTATCTTGATTAACTATTTTTTCTTAGAATTAATCATTCATGTAGGTAGCCAAGATATTGTAAGTTACACTTCCATTAGTGACATTCATCCAACAAGAGCAAAATTTTTTTTTTTCTTAGCTTGCATAAATAACGTAATATGCCAAATCATGGTATTTCTTCGGTAGCCTTCGCTTTGTGTATCTTACCTATCACTGAAGATTCATGGGCTATTTTCATTATAATTAGGGCAAGTGAAAAAATATAAACTGTGTTGGCAAACAATAACTATTTAAAAGCTCTAAGCATTAATTTAATGTGAACATAAATGCTTTACATTACAATCAGTGTGTGTATGAAATTGTAACAAACACAGTCAAGAGATCTTTCACGCTCTTGCTTCAACCTTCTGCTTCCTCTGTGTAATTTATGTAGATAAAAGTTAGTAGCAACAGTTTAGCCCCTGTGTTGAAGGGAAATGAGAAGGGAGTTGCACTGATTTCAAAGGGAGATCCATGATAAATAATAGCACACGATTTGATGATGCCAATCTGTCCTGGTTTCGGCTGGGATAGAGTTAATTTCCTTCCTAGTAGCTGGTACAGTGCTGTGGTTTGGATTTAAGGTGAGAATAATGTTGATAACACACCGATGTTTTAGTTGTTGCTAAGCAGTGCTTACACTCGTCAAGGACTTTTCAGCTTCTCATGCCCTGCCAGCGAGAAGCTGGGAGGGGGCATAGCCAGGACAGCTGACCCAAACTGGCCAAAGGGGTATTCCATACCATACGACGTCATGC
>NW_008796165.1:7256939-7269345 GCF_000699145.1 Aptenodytes forsteri | reverse complement strand
TATTATTGTTATTTTCCTTTCCTTTTCTGTCCTATTAAACTGTCTTTATCTCAACCCACAAATTCCACTTTTTTTCCTCCGATTCTCTCCCCCATCCCACTGTGGGGGGGAGTGAGTGAATGGCTGTGTGATGTTTAGCTGCCTGCCGGGTTAAACCACAACACAATCTATTTGCTAATAAATAAGAACAGGTTAGCCCAGAAATGTTTGTCCTTGTGAGTTCTGCAGTAATGCACCCTCTTAAATGAGCTTCCTACCTCAGAAAGTGAACGGCATTTTATTTAAAAACATTGTGAAATGTGCAATTTCAGCTCTTTTATCTCAACTTTCTAGAGCACAAGGGAAAATACTCTAGCCTGGAGATGTTTGGCCCTCTGACTGGCCACTGGGCACAAGTCTTCTGTGCTTCCTTCTAACTGCTAATTCCTCAGTTCTTTCCAGGACTTGCATCAGTTGCCCCTGCAAATTGTTAAGCATGGAATGAAGGTTTTGCTGGTGTCAGTGTTATTTATCTCTGGTTCACTGTGAACAGGTTGCAGATGGGTTATACGGGTTTTAACACCATAAAGTCACTGTTCTTGGAATAAGAATGATGTTTAAAAGGTACCAGGCTGATTAGCTATTTATTTCAGTTTTCAAAATCTCTTTTGTAGTATATGAAAGGAATTTAAGCTCGTAAGGCACTGGAACTCAAGGTTTACAGTCCAATAGATCTCCATGGTAAACTTTCTGCACATTCTTTTTCTCAATAGCTTTTCTAAATGTAGGAGGGTGCAATTATTGGATTACCAAAGAGAGAAAGAGAAGGAAGGCACAGATATGTTAGTTCTGTTACAACAAAATCAAGTTCAGTTTAGCTTGGCTCACTGATAAACAGAAATGATTAGATTTTGTTTTATTATCTGATCCATTGCAAAGCTTTCACTTCTGATCTGATAATAATAAATAATTTTGAACAGTTACACAGCCATTGTCATCAATAACTCAGCCCTGCCTGAAGATGAATAATATATATTTAGCCTGATTTTAAAGATGGAGTAAATAAGATGAATGCCTTTCCCATGGTCACAAAAGAAGATAGTATAAAGACTAAGTTGTTTCTCAGACCCATTCTTCATCCACAAAGTCTTCATGAATTTCTTGGTTAAAGCTGAAATATGCTCTAATGTACTCTGGCATATCCAAATGCAACCGGTAATTTTCTGTTCTGCTGTAATTCCATGCATCTGGATCAGTTAATTTGAAATCTACTGATAGCACCTAAACTTTTGAGAACCATCTTCTACTTATTACTGTCTCTTGAAATTTCTCCTTGGAAATTTCTTTTTGAATGCCAGCTGACAGTTCTTTCAGTAGTCAGTATAGTAATGCACTCTGATCAGTGAGTTCCTTGTGTTTGAAGAAAAGGGAGGGAAGGCCTGAGCAATTCTTATGGCAGAGGTAGGATTTTTTTTTATTTGTTTGGTCTTTGTACAGATTGTTGCAAAGTGGACTGGTCCATGACTAGGGCTTCTGGATTCCTCAGAGAAAGAAAAGCCAAGAACACCTCCCTCCTGCCCCCTCAAACCTGAACACCCTACTATAGCCATAATAAGCAGGGCCTTACCTCTATAATATGAAGACATGGTGTTTATTCAGTCACTTTGTAGAAATCATTTGGACTTTCAAGTGTCTGCTTAAAGACATTTGGTGGGTAATTTAGCCAGGTAGAGCAACTAGAGTAAGAATGCTACGAAACAAAAATGACCAGCGGTAGTAATTCATTGGGTCTGCAATAGAAATTAAATGCAGGGGTTTATATTTAGTTTCTGTTTGTCTGTTCCAAGCTCTAAATGAAACATATAAAATAACTTTTTCCTTTGCAGTGATTACCTGATTCACTCTAGAAGTTCATCCTTCCCTGTTGTGGGAGAGTGGTTTGTAGCTCAGTGGACCACTCCTGTTCCTGTTGAAGTCGGTGACAAAATTCCCTTGTAGTAACAGGCAGCAAGACTGTACCACTGGGTCCAGGCCCACAAAGGATGTGAATGTGTTTACATTTAAAGTAAGATTCCTCCTATCTATTGCCTTCTACCTTTAAGAAGGTGAACAGCAGCTAGTTTGCTCAAATGAGATTGAACCATCACTGAGTAAAGTGCTTTAATATTTACACAGATAAAGCATTACAGGTGCAAGTCATTGCTTTGTAATAATAAAGAAAAAATACAGGTGCACACAAATACATTACTGGCCAAATCATTCAAGAATTGAGTGGTTCTTTCTCTTTCTTAATTGGATAGATAATGCTCTAATCTGTTTGGTATTGTTTCACTTCTCTCTATCAGTCCCTTAAAATACTGAAATGAGGTTATCACAGAACTCCAGATTTGCCCAGCTTTGTAGTCCAAATGTAAACAATCTAATGAGAGTGCTTTTCCAATCATCGTTCTTTAAGTGGCTCAAGTGGAAATAAATGACGCATGTCAGTTGCAGTCTTCGTAAAACTTTCCAATGTAAGGTATGAAAGGGTGATAAAATGTGTATTATTGAGCAGGATATGTTTTAAATATTAGGTAACAGCAGAAGACTACAGTAGCATCCCTTCATGGGCTGCCATGGAACTCTCCTATCAGCCTTTACCCACTGTTGCTCACAATTACCAGTATGAACCAAAACTATTTGTCCTATGAACTTCTTTGGGTGAATATTAGAGCTTTCTTATTTTCTTAATGATTTAGTAAAATAACAATAAAAAATTGGTAAGCTTTTTTTCTTTTGAGAAATCTAATCACAACTGCTTTCTCATAAACTGGAGTTAACAAAAAGAAGAGGTCTTCCCATTTGATGAAAAGAGAAAAAATGTAGCTAACTTTATTATAGAGTACTGATTTATCTAAAATACTTTTTTGTAGTGCTTCCATATTATATGCAATTCTCAATGAAAAAAAATAAAAAAGGTTAGCACAGTCTGTCATTAATGTGCTTGTAACTACTAATATTGAGACACCTCATCATAAATATATGTTTCAATCATTGAAACCTCTAGAACCCTTCAAGTTCTACAAAGCTGAAGACGTTCCAGTGGCCTTCTATTTCCCTTCACTCGCTCTTGGCTGGTTGCTGCTGCACTCAGCTGGAGTCTCGTGTGTGAATCCCAGGAAAGAACCAGCCCTTGACCTCGGCGTTCTTGGCTTTTAGAAGCACTTGGAAGAAAACACCTTCCCAGTATGCACGCAATGAAACAAATTCAAAACACAATGGGGTTAAAATAACATCTCTTATGAATTTCATCTACTTAAACATAGATCCAAAATACAAAATAAAAAATAGTTTAATTATTTGGTCACCAATACATCACTGCAAAGAAATGGGTTTATATGCTTAATCATAGACATGTTTGTTGTCATGAACAGGGATAAATTGAGAATGTGAGGTGAAGAAGGAGGTTTTTTTCTATGAGGAATATTGGTTGGCACCTTCCTTGGTGGCACATGGGAGGGATAATGCAATATATATTGATTTGTAATCTTTTCATTTTTAAGAGAGCAACAATCCTGGCATTTGTACAGCACCATTAAATTGCAGTTGCAGAGCTTATCAAACAGTTGAATATGCAAAGCATCATTTTATAGCTACCTGCTTCTCCTGCTCTCTCAAGTTTAGAGTTACTGACAAGCCTCCTGAAGTACAGGGTGTTTTTACTGGGTTCTTTGACACATATAATACTGACACATCCTGGAAATCCTTCCAGACAGCATCAGCTGCAACATGCAAAGCTGGCCTTTAGTTGGTTTCTCTTGTATTTGACCTGGGATTTAAAGCCTTTATATGTGGCATATCTCAGATTTAGAATAATAGACCAGCATAGCACTCAGTGGGACTAGCAGTAGGGAGGAAAGCAGTTTCCTGAAAACTAATGCGTGCACTTGGATCCAAATTATGTCAGTGTGATTCTGGATATAAAATACTTTCAGTCCTAACTTAAGCTGTCTGAATTATCCCTCCAGATCCAGGAGCCTAGTTTGCAGGTGTGGAAATTAAGCAGCTTGGCTCTTAAAATAGGATGTGTGAATATGGCCTAAGTGCCTTAAAGGCAACTCATTTTTGTTCATCACTGCTAATTGCTAAGTGAATTTCAAGGTTCTTCATTGTGTTAATTACAGGATACTAAGAAATCCCGGAATGAATCTCTGTGAATTCAGAGAGCATTGCTACCACTATACACCTCAGTCTTTAATTATGATAAAATTAAACTGGGATTGCCTAATTTTAAAACTTCAGTTTTTAAGGGGGAATAAAATAGAGCCAGCTCCTGTCCCTTATGCAGCAGTAAAGCAAGCTATTACTGTATGCCAGTGTTATACCAGCCTGACTCATCCTTCAGATGATCAGCTTCATTACAGACGAGGACAGATTAGTCCAGTGTAGAGGTGGTGTTTGGCTCACATAAGAGTCCCACACCTCTGCAAATCATCTTCTCTCTGTGGCCTACATCCACTGATGTACACAAATATATGGCTAACTCATATTTCAGGATTAGTTCTATTGAAGTTGGAAAATACAAAAGTACTCAGTTTTCTCTGCTGCAAGAGCCAGACATTGAAGAATGGTTTTGGAAGACAATCTGCTTTGCATTAGGATGGAAGGAATCATAAATTTTGATTGCTGTGGAGAAGACATTTCTAAGAATTCACAGAAACGGTCTGTGGCCATCGGTTCCTGCAGGCACATGTACAAACAGAATCAAGTAAAGTAAATAAAATGCTGACCAGTGGTATTACTGACATTGCAAATTTTCTTCCAAGTCGTTCAGGGACCTTTCATATATACAAAGTCTCAGCTACATTTCTCAGTAAGTCTGTAGCCCTGAGGGTCAATTAAAATTATGTCATTAAGTTAATGTGGCAAAGAAAAAGGATCACTGCAAAATAAAGCAGATTCTAGCATATTCCGTGATAATAATGAGACCTGATCTTTATTCCCTGTTTTGAGCAACTGAGTAATAAACCTTGTTGAGACTTTGCTTGATTGATAGATGGCTTCTATCCAGTGACTCCAGATAAGACAGTAGGGAAAAAGCAGCTCAAAAACAAAAGGGAAAAAAATAAAACTGATCTCAGGCTGTTATGGTCTGATGGCTCAACGTGCTACTTTGTGTCTGCCAGCATATTGATTCTGTGCATTTGATAGCACTAAACTGGCACTTTTACCAACTGAAAGGATAGGATCAGGAATGACAGAGCAGGGGGAGTCAGTGCCTAGTTTCTGTAGCTTCAAGGCAAACAAATAGCATGGCAATGATTTACTTTTGATAGGGATAAAAGAAACTGATGAAGTTGACCGTTGGTTACTAACCTCGTGTTTTACAGGAAAAACTTTGAATGATTTTCTGCTTATTGTTGTTATTCAGCTCTACAGAGATATTATAATGCTGAATGAACTTACAGGCTTCTCTGTGTGAGTGTTATCAGCAAGTTTACAAGATGTGTGTGTACGTGTGGCATTGCTAGGGCAGAGAAAAGTGTTGTAAATTAGTATTTTCATATAAAAATAAAACACAATTAGCAATATATTCTGCACAAACTAGCGACTGTGTTTGAAAGGACAAAGACTTAGGACAAAAATGACTAATGGTTTACCAAGTAAACCTCACAAATAATTTACAGGAAATCTTGTTTGAAGCTCTACATGATTAATTGGGATTCAGTCTCCCTATATATACAAACTCCTCTTCATATCACTAGGTGTCCTATGCATGGAGAGAGAACAGAATATTACTGAGAGGATCTGCCATGTAAATGGCACATTGTTTTATGTTCAGGAGTTATAGTAGATATGAGTGAAACTCTTGAATCACTTTATTTTGAGTTGTATTGGGGTTTTTGTGTGTGATTTTAATTGGATGAATGTTGCTTGGAAAGTGTGTTTAGATGACATACTAGAAACTGTGCTGTGTTATTTTCAAGGGGTCATTCCTATTCCTGGATTTTAAAAGGAAATGCCTTTATCCTCCAATTACACATAACATTCACGCCAAAGATCTTTGAATTCTTCCCAATTTTCCCCATGAATAGTTTAGTTTGCTGCTTAGAAATGTATTATACTCTTGGATGTGTAGTTGTGGAAGATGTAATCAGGGCAGAGATACATACACATGTCTGAAAAAAACATTCAGACAACATTCCTCAGATGTTGCAAATAGTCAGATTTTACTATAAATGAGCAATATCTAGCAGCGTGCAGGGAGTAATGTGGGAACATTACAGAAGGCTGTATTTCCTGTGTGTGGGTGAGTTAAAGATTTAATCCTTTATGTAAGATGAAAGGCACTGTAGGTTTCTGAAAGGGTATATGCATTCACTGAGCCAGAGAATAATTATAGCACAGCGAGTTGTAAAATTGATGTTTCTATGTTCGGTTTCATTGTCTTGTTGTAGCTTGTGTCTTAATGGATTAATTAGCCCTCCATTAGTGTGTTTACTCTGGGAGGTGGAGTAGTACCTGCTTTCATTTATCTGACTTGTTTTTTAACTCTTTTATGAAACTTGGTTTTTTATGCAGTCATTTGATTGTGAAATTTCCATTTCCTAAATGGATAAAAGGTGAGTGGAAGAAGGAATAGGTATGTCATAGTATTTCAGATTTGGTTTGTATCCAGTTTACATTGGATCTATTCAGACGTCAGATTGTTGTAGAGTTGCCGATCCAGATATTTAAAGATTAACTTGTCTTTTATAACAAAGAATTGATATATGTAAATCGGTTTACATTTTTGTTACAAATGCTACCTTTGTTTATCTTGCCACATTCATTCTCTCACTGACTCAGTCACCTAATGTTGCTTAAGACCACCAGCTGCTGGGTTTCATGGTGTTGATCTCAGCAAGTTGGTATCTGATGTTTCAGTCTGCTTCTGCCTTGGAAACCTTTGAGGACTTTGGACCTTGTTGAGATTATTGCTTTTTCCCCTTTGTCTGTCCTTCCAGGAGAAATACCATCAGAGTGAAATTATCAAAACAGCTGCCTGAGTATTGATTCAACAAATATAGCCAAGGCTTTAAATGAGCTGTAAGAGTAGCAGATCTAAGAGGCTTCAGCATCGGTCTGCTTATACAGCAGCACCGTCTCCACTCCTTTTTCTGTGTAAATACGCTTGGTAAAAAGATGCAAAGAATTCTAACTTCATTCCAGTTTCTTCTCACTGATTTCCTCCATTTCTTTGTACCTGGTCTTTCTGTTCCTTATTTCTGGCTGCTGGTTATATTTAGTGTTGATGTCAAAGCCAGTCTGTGAATCCTACAGCAACTAAAATTTCCTTTCCTATATGGGATGAAATAAAGACTCACAATAGCTTTTGCTGTACCAGTTGCTCTAAACCAACTCTAGATTTTCTGCACACAGTTCTAACATGCTGCACTGACAACTTTAATAATATTGGCATTAATTTTGTAGATTTCAGTTGTGTGCTAAAACAAGGGGTTTAATGTGGGACTGGATCATGTAAGATTACACAAGGGGAAGCACTGATTGCTTTTACAGGCTTTCCTTTCTGCCAGAGAGTGAATCTTCTGTACTTGCTATACATCAGAAGCAGCATTACTTGTCCTGTGGATAGGTAATGTCCACAACATGGTTTACCATGTGACTGGTAGAGCACAGATGAGTGATGCCTCTTGCACTTTTCAAGGCACTCTTTGGAGGAACACACGAATCAGCTGGACTCCCTCCTGGGACTGCTGGGACTTTTCCCTCCTTCTTTGCACATCCCACAATTTTGCAGATACAACCAGCGCACAGTGTGAAGGAGGCTATAATATTGTATTTGATTTAACCATATATCAATATTCTGCCTTTAAAATAGGCAGGCTGTTGATAAAGAAAGAAGCATACATTCCATTATTTCTTTAAATAACAAGAATGAACTCTTCAGCACAAGTGAAAGCAGACCATATGCCTTCCCTTTGGGTATCCCTTGGCACTGAGGTTCTGGCATCACACTCCTTCATGTAGAAGCCAGCAAAAGATGTTTAATGGCTTTCAGACTCCAAAATGAGTTCTGTGGCCATGTGTGTCCCTCTCCAGTTGTCTGAGGAGATGAGCTTGAATTACAGCTCAGCCACTGCTGCCAAGCACTCTCCATTATTCTAGCAGACCAGGTTGCCAAGCAGGATTTATGGTCCTTTTAACTCAATATCAGGCGATGGAGCAGCATTGTGTGATACAGACTGTATACCAGAGATTCTTATCAATGGAACAGGACACTCTAAAATCAGGGAGATAATCAAGTCTGTAACTATCACATTGGTAATTGGCACCACTCAGAACATAGTTAAACATAAAAATACAAACTAGGAATGCAGAAGAAATGACTTTGTTTTCACTGTAGAGTAATGCACTGTGCAGATCATACAAATTGCTTTGACATTAAGATTTTCTAACCTCCTTCCTTGCCCTCTGTCCGTGAAGTTTGAATATGCCTGCAATACAGTAGCTCTTCTGATTGGGTACAATCTTGATAATTACAATTGAATATTATTTTTAATCTGTTGCGATCTGAGGGAAAGCAGGCTTGTCTGTTGCTAATAGCGATGAAGCTCTGAATATATTAAGCTTTATTTTTCATTCCTATGAACGAAGAGATAGTTATGCTATAGAAGTAAACATTAACATTCAGATATAAAAGAACAATTGATTTCTTCTGTGATATTCATAGTAAGACTCAGTTTTAGCATGAACCAGAAGTCTATCTTTCCAGTTATTTATAGCCAGGGGAAAAAAAAAAAGGCAAATCATTTTAGAGTGGTCTACATATATTTGCAGAAAAGATAAGCTATATAACTGCCTACGCTGTTGTATCTCTACTAATTTGAATATAATGGGCAAACTCTCACCTTGCAAAGATTGGGTCCTGGGGGTTAACATATTAGCTCTTTATCTCCAGTGCTATAAAAAATGTCATTGCCATGCAGCTAATTATATTAAATAGTTACAGATATAAAATGCGTTGGAATAGTTGTTTAATAGGCAGGCAAAAATAAATGGCATTATAGCTATAAGTTTCTTGATTCTGTTTTTCCAAAATATTACTGATTTCTAAGATTTTTTGAACGCCCTTGCCAGTGATACAAATAACACCGTTGACCTTTAGCGTAGGCTCAAAAACAACAGCTGTAAAACACAGGTAAATTAGAACATGGCTTATGTCAGTATGATTACAGTATCTTTGCACAAACCAATAAAAATAAGAAACAATAAAACAAAGAACAACATTTGCTCTTTACTGTTCACCATAAAGTATTCAAGCAAATTATTCTTCTGTGATAAATAACTGCTGGTGGATTTTACTGGGTGTTGGACTTAGCTTCAGAAACAGCTTATCAGTGAATCCTTTAAAAATCTATTTCTTTTCCTGTGTCTGTGCTAGACACAAGCTCCGATACCTTTTATGTTATATATAAATCTGCTCAGATTTTTGGTAAAAATTCCCTTTAACTGCATATCTTGTCCTGACTGTCATGAATACACATATGTTTTTCCTCTTCTATTTCATCTTGTTGCTTGAGAACAAAGGCATTGCATTTAGGTTATGAGGCAATCTAACTAATGGCTAAATTAGTGGTATTCAGAGGATACCAACTAAAGCTAAATTTGTATTGATGTTTACAGTTTCCATTAGATTTCTGGATGACTAAAGAAACCAATTATTAGGCTGAAATAATAAGACCTGATATTCTTGTGTTATTCTACCAACTCAGGTTGTGCTGAGAGAAGCACTATAGAAGTCATCCCAAGTTATGAAAAAAAATTCCTGGAAAATAGGCTCCCAACTTTACTAAACTCTTAGATAAATAAAATGTGACTTGAACAAACCTATACTGGAAGCTCAACTGCTTTCTCACAGCTGTGTCAGTCAGTCTTCATAGTGTGTTAATGGTTTGCTAGTAACTCCATTTTAAAATCTGTTCCTTTGGTTAGCTTTAACTGGATTTAAACTTAAAGAAACCCTAAAATAACCTGCAAAGAAAGACTATTTTTTCTTCACTTTATTAGGAAGGACCTCAGAGCTGCTCCTTTCTCTCTGCATCATTCCCTACACCAGTGGTGAGTTAGCATCTGTTAGGTTCAATTAGACGTTTCCCACCGTGTCTGTAGGGAGTGGGCACCTCGAACATTTTCTGTGAAGTGTCTTTGTCCTTCCTAAATTGGATCCATTTGATTTATTTGTTGGTATTTTTATTTGAAGCAATAGAAGAATGAGGTTCTGGTAGCGTACAATGGGGCTAAAAATGAATGTTTTCCCTGAGGAGGTCTTTTTGGGATTTTCCTGTTTGGAGGGAGCAGGATTTGTTCCTCTATGGCAGCACTTCTCAGAGATGTGGGGCTTCATTTCTGAGTTCCACGTATCCATTTTAGTCTTCTATGCCAGCTTTAATTTCTCTTCCACAGAGGTTTTAGTGGGTGAAGCATGCCATATTAAAGGTGAACAGGCTGAGATTATACCACCTGCCTGTAGATTTTGGAAAGCAATATGAATTTCTGCCTGGTGGTTTTTTTCGTGTTCCTCCTCCACCTTCCAGCATGTGGATGTCACGGAGGCTCACGAAATCAAATTAGGCAGGTGATAAATTCAAAAATAAACTTTATTTTAACCAAAATTGTTTAAGAGAAAACTAACTAGAAATGAGGCGTCAACACTCCGACAACATCAGTAAACCACAGGTTCAGGATGGCGTACAAGGAATTAATACTGCACAGCCGGCTTTTACAACCGAGGATCCAAAATGTGCACAATCACTCAGCTATAAGATGAGGGCACTCAACCTCGAGGAGCTTCCCTCGGCAGCGACCCGACCCAAGGGGAGAGTCCCCGACTGCAGACCCACTGCTCCGAGGAGGACCGGCTCACCTTGCCCTCTGGCGGGGCTCCATTTATACCCCAGTCGAGTCTGACCTGTGGTCAGTTCTGACCGGCTGAGGGCCTTGACTTCCTTACCCCTCGCCCGAGGTGTATACGTGACCATAATGACACCTCGCCCAAGGTGTGTACCTGATGGTCAGCACTTGCCACCTTAAAGGCACGAAAGTAAGGGCGCGAAAAGTGAGGACGCAGCGGTCTTAATGCTCCCGGTCTTTGCCAGGGCGGGTGCACCTGCCACAGTGGAGTGCGGCTGCCTGGAGCGCCTGCGAGTGCCTGGAGGACAGGCGTTCAGTGTGGGGCACCGCAGGGGACGGGATCATCTGCTGGGATCTCTCTCCATCCCGGTGCTGATTCACTGGCAGAGATCCTTACGCAAGGGGATTCCCATTCCCACCACAGGCAGATCTGTGGGAACGATTAGGCCTGTGGAGATCTCTGGCTTTGTGCACACTATTCATTGTGCTCCTTTGACTTAAAGGCTGCTTTGGTTTGTGTAATTTTACAAGCTACTGAAGCAGGACCTATTGATATTTAAAAAATAATTAAAACAGTCAGAGTATTGAGTATTAAAATGCTGCCTTTATGCAGTATCTACTTTTCATATTACAGCATAAGATTTTCACTCTACTTTTGCTATTATGAATCCATTACATGTAAATGAATGAATACTATTGTTAATAACCATTTACAGCATACAGTGTAACAGCTCCAAAGGAGCTATTAGAGTTTACTGTATGCTGTGAATATATATGAAGAACAATACACAGACCTCAGCTAAACTGTAATGAGTGCATTGACATAACATCAGCTCTGAGAAGAATCTAAGACACCGTAGCATGTGAATGGCAAAACAAAGAAATCCAAAGTCCAGACTCCTCTTCTTTAAATCACGCAGCTACAGTGTTATGTGATGGGTATCATTACTGGTAACAGTTCTGCAGTGTTGCTTGTAATGGAGTATACGATAATTACCTCTTGTATTACGGATGCCAGTGTTTAGTTCACAGCGTCACTTACTGTAGTGCTGGGACAGCCCTCGCATTTGGGTTATCTTGCATATCAGCATGCAGTGTGATTGGGGAGGTTCATAACTTTACATGTCTGATTTGGAGTATTTTAGGAGGAATACAGTTTAGGTTTTGTGTAGGTAGGTGCACTTGTGCCAGAAGAGTGTTATGAGAAAATGTTTGCTACATATGTGTGCATGTCTCTATATTAGAGTTTTGGCAACACCTTCAGTACAGATGCAGATCTGAATAAGTGCAAACATGCAATAGGTTTAATCCAAACCACTGCAATATGAGTTTCTTCTGCTCATAATACAAACCTGGAGATCATTTTTTCAGAGGTAGGATACATTTTGCCTCCTTGCTAACTTGATTCTAACACTCTGTCCTGGTTGCGGCAGGGATGGAGTTAATTTCCTTCCTAGTAGCTGGTACAGTGCTGTGTTTTGGATTTAGGGTGAGAATAATGTTGATAACACACCGATGTTTTAGTTGTTGCTAG
>NW_008796165.1:7211531-7256814 GCF_000699145.1 Aptenodytes forsteri | reverse complement strand
ATATAAAGCTGGGGGAAGAAGAAGGAAGGGGGGGATGTCCAGAGTGATGGCGTTTGTCTTGCCAAGTAACTGTTACGTGTGATGGAGCCCTGCTTTCCTGGAGATGGCTGAACACCTGCCTGCCCATGGGAAGTAGTGAATGAATTCCTTGTTTTGCTTTGCTTGTGTGCGCGGCTTTTGCTTTCCCTATTAAACTGTCTTTATCTCAACCCACGAATTTTCTCACTTTTACTCTTCTGATTCTCTCCCCCATCCCACTGCAGGGGGAGTGAGCGAGCGGCTGTGTGGTGCTCAGTTGCCGACTGAGGTTAAACCACGACACACTCCTGTTACAAACTTTATGGTCTACTGCCTTGTCACCGGTGTGGTAGGGGACTGCTCAGAGGGAACTCAACAAGGGCTCACAAATTGCTTCAGTTGCTACATCCATTTGGCTGACCAAGGACTTTTAGTTCCTACTTTTTCAATTATATTTTGTGTTTTAGTTTATTGCTTTTGATTGTAGCTTTAACCTGTTCTGGAGGAAATGTACTGAAATTCTTCATGTTCATTGACCACACTTAGGAAGTAGTGGAAACTGAAACTTAAATGGCTGTCCAAATTTGGTGCTAATATTGATACCCTTGGCTTTTCATTTTCATTTTTAGAGCTTTTCTTCCTGGTGATGTTCTACTGACTTCCCAAAATATGAACCAGATTATTGCTAGCTGCCACAGAGCTGCACGAGGAAGGTCACTAAAGTCATCCTTTAATTTTAGTTTCCTCTGAGACAGCTGTAGCTCCTGAAACTTTCCTGAAAGCCAGGAGTGCTCTCTAACAAGCAATCCTTGTGATGCTTGCTTTTCTGAAATGCAGGTGGAAGGCAAGGTAGAAAGCAAAGTTTTGGTCTTTGGAGTCCAGACACAATTCTCAAAATGTAGACAGCTCCACAGGGTAATGCTGGCCAGAGCTTTCTTACTGTCCACGGCTGTGTGGCTCAGTGAAGTCAATGGTAAAATTACTTTTGAAGTTTTAAGTAGAAATTATTTTCGTCAGTGGTAAAATTACTTTTGAAGTTTTAAGTAGAAATTATTTTCCATCACACAGAAAAGGTGAAATTCTCTCGTGAAGTCAGACAGGAATTAAACTGTTTAAGCCAAAGAAAGGAAAATATAAGGCCCATATGAAGCAAAAAAAAAAAAAAGCAAATATCCCTCTGGTGCCAGAGATTAACTTCTTCAGGCCAGAATGTGGGTGAAATGGAGCAGCCCCACAGTAAAGTTCATGGCACAGGCAAAACCACACTTTTCAGTTTGGGTGCTGGTTGAAAAGAAAAAGGTAAAAAATGTGTAGACAGAAACTTGCCATATTAGGCATTTATTTTTATACTTCTGGGAGGTATCAATAAAACACCTAAATAGTAAATTAATGGTAATCTGTTCTACGTGTTTTCCTTAGATATATTGAAGGAGATAAATTAAAACTTCTCCTCTCCTTAGTATATATTTCTGATGGAAAGGTATACACTTATACCTGAATGCAATGTTTGTAAAGTTAACCTTTTTGACATGCACTTAAGGATCAGCAGTAAAGGGCACTGTTGAAGACCAAGAGCATTATGGAACAGTGTTGCCTCCATGGCCTTTCAGCCACTGTTAGCATTGTACTGTGCTGGTACCCACAGAGTTTTAACAAGTAGGCTGCCTGACAATATCAGAAAATCAACACCTTAAAACTTATAGTCTGTCTTCATAGTTTCTCATCTCTAATCCAAAACTAGTGGACTGTTACTTTAATATCTGTTTTCTAAGCACGTCTCCTTTAATTAGGTCCTGTGCACTTCTTAGATTTGTTTTGTTGCCAACATTAAACTGTTTTCTGTATAGCAAGCAGATTCCAAGGCAGATGTCCAATCCTTTTGGATTTTGCTTACTGATTGTAACAAATTTATTACTTCTTTCATGCAAACATAGAGCTAAATTCTTTTGTTGAGCAACCGACCTACACTGAGTGAGTATCTGTAAAACCCCATCAGCACAGCAGGAGCTCGGAAGTGTTAGTGGTAGTAACTTCCTCTGTATGGCATTTCCATGCATTTTACTTCAAGTTTCTATTTTTTCTCTCTTCCATTTCTTTGGCCAAGAATTTGGCTCAAGCTTAAACTTCACTTTGTTATATGCACTTTATTCAAAAAGGCTCAAGGAAAATTTTTCAGGAGGCTTCTCAGACAAAACTAATACCCAAGCCACTCACAGTTTAGAGTGTAAATCAAGTATATATCAATAGAGTTAGAACTAGCAAACGGAAGAGGTAGTGTACGAGAGGACTGGATTAACTTGGAGAGTAGTCTCTCAATAGATTTACTATTAGATACAGCAAAGATATACTTAAATATATTAAGATCTAAGATGCCTTTCTGGCATAGGGGCTGATGTAAAGAATTGTAGTAGATGCTTGAAATACCCAGACCCAGGTTTTGTTTGTTTCAGATCCCAAACAACTCAGTTATGCTCAGTGAAAGAGCAGAATGAGGTTAGGCAAGAAGGATCAGATTTTTGATTGCTATTCTGCTATCTTTAAGTAAGAACTTTAAAAAGGAATAAGCTGAGAATACGTTTCTGATTCTATTTGAAGTTAGTGTCATCTTAAGAGAAGGGTTCCCAGAGGTCCAGGCTGTACATCTGCAACTTGAAGGACTCTCTGCAGACCCATCAGCCAATGCTGTAATTGTCAGCTGTCTGTATTGTATCTGGTTTTCCACTTTATAAGTCCATTATAAAAGGCATGTTAGACAAACTTCCTGAACTATTTTTTGAGGAATCTGCAACTTTTCTAAATAGCTAGAACCATTGTGAAAATCAGCTACAATTTATACCTTACTTATGCATCGTAAGTCTATACTGACTCTGTCAGACTAACTGCACATCCACAGAGTCATTCCCAATGTATGTGCAGTGATTTGACTGGCTTTGCTCCAGGCTGGAGAGGCTCCAAGCAGCACAGTTCCCAGGGCCACCACACTCCTTAGCACTGACCATGCTCGAAGGGTTTATTGTGCAAACGCAGAAATTGAATGAGCCTGCTTGAATGCATATAGTTGTGCATGGGGTGAGGGTTCGTAACGTTGGGACCATACTGAGCCCAGCCAGGTTGTGTTGCTGTCATGCAATTAACTTCACAAAAGAAATAAAAAAGAAATGTGTCATTTAGGCCATTCTGTGTGTTGTTTGTACATACTGGAAAGGAGGACAAAGCCCATGCTCTTTAACAGCTAACAGGAAGAGTATTTGTTTGTTTTCTCTTTGTCCCTATCAAGACACCCTCAACATGCCAGAGCTGAGAACCTTTAATTTATCACTTTCCTGTGCTTGGGGCTTTATTGCACCCATTGCTTAAGCTAATGCAGGTGGTCGTGCCTTGCTTTGCAGCTGGTTTTGCTGTTACTGATGGTTGCAGTTTATGTTTTTTTGCTCTGCCCCTATTTCTTAGACATAGAAATTGTTGCTTCAGTTTATTTCATTTGCATTTCTCAGTTCTTTATCATTTTATTGCTGTTTCTCTGCTGTGACTCTAAAGCAAGAACAATGTTTATTCCCTCTGCCCAGCAAGCTTTAAAACTGATTCCCTGTGTTACGATTGTTCTTTGTTTCTTTATAATGCAGCATCATCTATTGTTTACAGTGTATTTATGAGCAGCAGAGACTTGATGCCTTTTAGAATGAAATGCCTTCATTCTTTCTAAAAGTCTCCTTATGTTTTTGTAAAGCACTAAGTATCCTGGTAGTGTTAAAAAAAAGCAACATGATTATGAGCATGATGGAGAGGAAGAAAACTGTCAATCTAAAAATGGTTCCTCTTACTCAGCAAATCCTCTCTGTCTGTATTCTGAATCATCATCTGATGGTAGTGACACAGAAAGCTTGTAGTAATCTTTATTATACCTGTGAGTACTGCAGAGTCACTATAACTCTGAGAGCATAAGCTGGATTTTACTTTGACTCACACATTTTGGTATCTACAGCTTCAATGTGGAAAGAAACTTATGCATCTAGGGAACAACTTCAATTATCAATTAAGTGATTTAAGGGCTCAGTTGTATTTTCAGACATGACTTAGGTACCTCAGGAACCAAAACCTCTGCATTTTCACATCAATGGGATTTTACAGAGTTTTTCTTTGAAGACAGTGATCATAGTCATATGGTGAACATCTATTGTTTACAAATAACGCACGTAGGGTTGAGGCCAGGTATCCCCATAACAGAAATTGTGTAGTGGACATCACCAGTGGACATTATGGTATAGATGAATGTTAAATTACACTGACTAAAGTAATACCAAGTTCCAGCCATTTTCGTACAAATACATGAAGGGTAAAATTAAAATTTTACGGAAAATAATATGCTAATATGGAAATTAAGGTCATAAAATGAAAGGGAGTATGAAGAAACAAAACAATCCACTTGATATTACTTTTTTTAATACTAAAAGTTACAGCTTGAAGACTCAAAGGGCTTTTCAGAGATGGAATGTGAGCTGCTTGCATTTTCATGAGGCCAACTTTAAAATAATGTCCTTCCTGATTAACACAGTGAGCATCATTGCATTTAATTGGGTAATGACCTCTGCTTAGTGAATGTTATAAACTAGAGTGAAATCTGAAAAGAGGTACAATAGCAAGCTGCAGTAATCATGTTCTATTGGTATTGCCAATTGAAGTTCATGAATGATAAACGTTAAACCACAACATGTAAACAGTTTTTTCCCTGCAGAATTTAGGCTCAGACTGATCACTTGTCTCTCTTAATATGATTTGTCCTGGCTATTGAAAACAAGGACTCCTCCCTCCCCCGATATCTCTTCTAATGTAATTAGCATCTAGTCAATAATGTTCAGCATTTCATTTTACCGCTTTAATTAACAAATTCAATTTGTTCAAACCACTGTGAAAACAAATTAAAAGCCCAGTGAATAAAAACCTCTAGTGCCAGAGATGTGTCTAAGGTGTTCACCAACTCTTCCTCTATTAAAAGACCATCTTTTTGTATTTTTTTCTCTGTGAAAATGGGATTTTCAAAACTTGTTCTGATTTTTGTTCCACCGGAGCAAGTTCAGATTCAATGTGGCAGGGTTTGTCTGGACTTTTAATACTGAAAGAGGTGGTTTCACACCCAAGGAACAAAGCAAGGCTTTCCTGTCATGGTGCATAAGCTGTGAATGTTGAGCATTTACCTTTCCAAAGGTTTGTCGTTGCTTTTCAGCTTGCCTCTTGCTGTGCCTGCCTCCCAGTCCACACCAACAAGTTACAACAGGGTTTTTTGGTGTATACGCAGCAGAGTCTGTACTAGCCACAGCTGCCTCCGTAGCGGCCTGTGTGTGGCCAGGACAGAGCTGCTGCTTTCTGCTTTAGCTTTTAAAAAGTGGAGGCTCCTGAGGCTGCAGCACTGGGTGCCCATGCTGGTCTCACACCTCTCCCATGCACCACCTGCCTGTGCATGGGAAACCACCGAGGCTGCGAGGGCCTCTGTGTCCCATATTGTCATGCTTTCATTTTATTTTTTTCCCCGTTTTCTTTTGTAGATGAGAGCATTTACTGTACAAACGTTGGCAGAGCTCTGGAAAGGTTGAAACAATACAGATCGGCTTTAATAACTACTGTAAATGTCCCGCAAACTTGGTCAACAGACCGGAGTGTATTTATATGCACGATAAACACAAACACACGCAACCCCCGTACGGCTGTTTGGAGGTCGGCCTTCCCTTCCCGAAGAAGGTCAGTGGCAACTGTGGGCTTTCTGCCAACATGCAGCATTTAGCTTTGCAATATTCATGTGATGGGTTTTTAATATTTACAGCTTTAGATTTGACACAGCTCTCCTTACGTATTCTGATTGCTTTGGCTTTTTCCAAGACCTTCCTGAGGTGGCTGTTCAAGAAACACATTTAAGAGAGTAAATGTTAGCTACTGAGCAGTGCCGGGGCTGGAAATCGAGGCTGCTGAGGTGGGCGTCGCACCTCCACCAGCCAGAGGGGCCTCAAGGAAATTTGTTGATTGAGATTTGTTTTGCAGATCAATGTGGAAGCAGTGGACTATGCATGCTGGCTCCCTGCAGCTTTGCTTCGTTTGGATGCTGTGGTGTGTAACAACACCGTGAAGTTTAGGTTGTGAGTTTTCCCTCAGCTGGGGATCTGGTTTGAGTGTCTCTCCTTTATCTATCTCTGTATAACCTGTCTAACTGCAATATCAATCAGCTGTCTTTCAGAAATTTAGTTAAAATTGGCTGGTGGGTACAGTGGTGTGGAGAGGACTGACAGATTAGAGGGGATTTTTACGTAAACTCACTTCTTCAAGAAGCCAGGCTGAAAAAGACGCTCAATTTGCCGTGTTTCCCTTTGTAGTGCCCTGTCGATGATTTGCCATGTCTCAGTTTGAGAATGTGGAGCCTTTACTACTCCATTGAGTTCATCTCCACTTTTAGGTGCTCTGAAGTTCATGAAACTGCACTTGAACATTGCATTTGAAATTTTTTTAATACGATCACTTCTAATAATGGTCTAGTATTAGCTAGAACTTTACCTGTTTCGTCACTGTACAAGAAAAATGGTAGTATTTACTTCAAGCTGAAGTCCTGAGGAAGTAAACCACTAAAACCTGAGATCTTATGATGAATGAGAATATGAAGTGAAAAGCATGATCATGCATTAATGTAAACAAATGGATGCAAGAGCTTGCTGAGATCCTCAGATGGGGGTGTTTAGAAAATTAGTGTTCACATTGTCCACTCTAATTTCTCTGCAGTGGAGTCATCATTCCCTATCTTTCATTTAAAATTGCCATTATAACATTTAGTGACACACACTGGTGGTGTTGCCTGAGCAAATCCGTGTCTAAAATGATTGCATCTCTGCTCAGATATGTATAGCTCATGTCTGTCTGTCTCTCTCGGTTTCTTTTCTTTTCTCTTTTCTTTTTTTTCAAATGTAACTGCATGCCAAATGGTATAAATTATCCAACCATCTGTCCCCCTTCTTCAAAGCCCCGAGGGAAAATAGATCTGAAGTGTAGCTCATTTTCACCAAAAATGCCAGTTGTAATAGATCCTCACTTTCGCATCCACTCAGCTTGTAACTGGCGGGAAATCCCATAGCCTTAAAATTTTTGGTAGCTGACTCAGACCCTTTAATTAGCAAGTAGCCAGTTTTGCCTCTGCTCAGCAATGGCAGCAGCTCCTGGACCTTCTGGTTTTTCTTTTACCTCTGACCAGTAGAGGAGCTCCCCCTGCCTGTTACTTCTACAGCGTTTTTAAGAAGCGGCTGAACTGTTCACATTTTCCTGATATTTTCTTTGAGATTTAAATAATTTCACCTAATTATATATCCCCCCCTTAATTTTCTGTCTTGTAAAATAATAATAAGGAAACTGATTTTGCTGCATGAGTCAATTTGCAAATCAAGCAGCCTTTACATTATTTCCCTGTCTGCTGAGTTTCTGCGCCGAGTATCGCTGTCTCGCATATATGTTTCCCCCACTCTGTCTTTCTGACTTGTCAGCTGAAGCTGAAATGCTAATTGAAATCGAATCGGCTTGTCAGTGTGTTGCTACTGTGCTGCTCTCCCTCCGGTATGCTTAGTTGGTGTGTTTGCTAACTGCAGTTATGAGCCTTTATGTTGAGGGATCAAAAGTGCAGGTGAGATACTCTTCTTTCTTACTGCTGCTATCACATCGTGCAGTGAGCCAAACTTGTTGAACCTTGTGGTCCTATGTAAACTTACTGTACTGGAGGCATCCTCCAAAGACACGTCTATAAATCAATCTTCTGCTTAACTGCTTCCAAATACGGAGAATGAGCATAAGCAAAGGCAGCTGACTCTGGGACAGTTCTGAAGTCCTGGAAATTTCTTCTTTTTAGCTTGAGTTGTTATTAAATGGGGAACTCATCAGCTATGCTTCCACATTGCTCTCTAACATATTGCATGCTCTTCTGATTTGAAGAGATAAAGAGAATCAGATCTGAGTTTAGGAGAGGTTCAAATGCAAAGGTCCTTCAAAGATACCTAGCCCTGGTGGCATGATGATTTATATATTATCACTAGAGCTCTACAGCTGAGGTGAAATGAAGTACGTAGTCTTCCCTACCTCATATATAAAAACCTTTTATCTTTCGAAGGGATCCATATGACTCATTCCAGTCTTCAAAATCTATAGAAGGTTGAAAAGCATCCCTGTTACATTTGGGAACTCACTTGTATCACTTCAGGAAGAAGATAAAGCAAATAATTTATTTCCACACATTAGTAATAGCACTCATATTAGGTGAGAGCTTTTTTACTGGATTGTAGCCAATATTTCCTCATTGTTGTGTTAATTTTATGTAGCAGTACATGAATAATACACCAACAACAGTACACTCTCAGAATTTGCTGTGGTCAGTAAGATCTGTCCTGGCTGAACCCAAGGGTCTGAATAAACCACGTAATTCTGGCTTGTCCCCAGGATGTGCATCCCAGCCAGAGTTTTCATCAGTTTGAAGCTCACCTATTCACATTCCTGCATGACTACATTTATGCCTAGAGTCATCAAGTGAAGTATTATTGTAGTTGTGCACAGGAATGTGTACTTAGATGGTTTTTGAATTTCACTTCTGTTAAATTGATACTGTGATAGGAGCCCAGTCATGATAAAGACAAGTATATAAGCAGGCATAGAGAAATTCATATGTGTTTTAGTATGTGAACCCTTGGTATCCTTTGAAAATATTTCCTTTAACTCTGTAGAAAGTAGGTTAGCTGGAACTGTTTACCTTGCTACAGAAAGAATTTCCAGATAGCAATTTTTAGTAAAACTGTGGTCTTCAAGCTTATCTCAGTGTGACAGCTCTTCCATTTCAGACAGATTAAGATCTTTTCCAAAGTACACTGGATTGGTGGCTATCCAAGCATATGTCATTAGGCAAAAATGAAGGATAGATATTGAAAGATGTATTTTAGCACTCAGGTATTTGATATTCTTTTCTAAAGGGACTGGTTCTGATATAAACTTTATATATTAACTAAGCACACATAGTTATTCTGTTGGCAGAACTATTTAACCCTGGTATCCTGTAGATCTGTATCCTGTGTCCACTAACCCCACCATGATAACCCCAATTCTTCCCCTTTCCCCAAAACATGCTCCGTGAGATCCCCTGGGCAGAAGAAAGCAAACTATGGCTTGTCTTGACTTTTACATTCATGATGGCTATCAGACATTGCTGCCAAACAAAAGATCTGGAAAATGTAGAACTTGATGGCAGAGGGACGCTACGTTGGATCTTTGCCTTCACTAGCCTCCAGACTTCAGGAAGAAATTACCAATTATTGAGACTTAAGTTCTTTTAAATGTCACTGACCATCAGGCTTAAAAGCAATTTCATATGATCTGGCTTATACTGATGGATGAACTGATAATGTTGCCTTGCTTTCACAGAAGGCCAGCATTTCCTGCAAAGACTGTATTTAAAGCTTTCTCTGAGTGTTAGTCTAGCAAGAAGTTTAGAATCTGTTTGCCTTCAGTTTGCTATCTGTAGAACAAAGATAATGGTACACCTCAAAGGTGTATTGTCAGGCTTAATCCATTAATTTTTATAAAGTTACTTTCAGCTTCTGAGATAGAAGGCACTAAAACAATGCAAAGTATTATTCATACTATTATTATTTTATGAGTCATGCCAAGACATTTCTTCCTTTTCATAAGAATTCCAATAAGATCTCATTTCTTTATTACACAGAGATGATGTTTTAAGTTTCCATATTTTCTCAGGAGCAAACTACAATTGTTGAAGTGGCCAGTACATTTTTAAGAAATCGGTTAAATGTCCAATTTCTTTTTTGTTCTTAACTGTGTTGATATATAGGTCTAATCTGACAGACGCCCAAAGATTGATACCTTCCAATTACCTGTGGTTTGTAACGTCAACTTGATAATTTTGCATTTCTACAAGCTCAGGTTAATAACCCCTGTGCTGAAGCTGAATAATTTATGAATTTTTTGGTCTTCCAACTTTGGAGAGATCCATAATAACGTGTTTCAAAAAAAAGAGAACTGATTACCTCTAATTGCTGTTTTATGAGGGTATCCATTCTGTATAACTTCAACCTGGGTAGGAAACGACACAACAGATGTGTTAAATAGATAAACAAGGACAGATGAGGGGTTGTACGGGCAAGATGATAATTCTAAACCAAATGCATTAACATAAATGCAGAAATCTTAGCTTGCTGCTTGCCTAACCAGTGCCAGATTGGAGTGACTTGTAGCTATCACTCAGAGGCAGAGGAAGGTGTTAAGAACATGTTTAAATGAGAAGACGATGGCAACTCTACAAATTTTGACAGTTTATCTGAGGCACAAGTTCTTTGCTCTTTGTTCTTCACCAGTTCCCGAAGGGCTTGATTTTCAGAAGTGCTGAGCACTTGCAGCTTCTATTGACTTCAAGTGGAGTTTTAAGTGTTCTGCACTTGTGAAAATCATGCCCAACTGGATTAGCACAAAGAGGTTTTTCTTTCAACATCAGCCAGAAATCTCTTTTCTTCCTACCTGACTTTTCCAGCAAAACACAGTTACTGTTTCCTAACAGGCAAAATTGTATTATTCTATTATGTATTTCAGTTCCTTGGAGTCTTAGTGAATATGTGTTGGACTTTATTATGCATTTGTACCATTTCTCACAGAGTCAAAGAAATAAGAGATGGAAAAGACCTGCTAGGTCAGCTACTCCATGTCTCCAGTAGTACAGCATTGTTCCTTTCAATATGTTTTCTTGTGTTTTGTCCCTCCTAAATACTGGAGACATCCTCTTTTGAGGTTGTAGTGACAAAAGCTGCACAAAAGTTTATCTTCCTTTCAAAAATAATACACATAATTGGAAAGAAAAGAAAGCAGAATATTTTTAATCCTCCCTCCAAATTGAGAAGAGTATTTCTTTTATTCTACAGGCAGTTCTCCTTTTCATATCATCATCAGAGGAAGATGCTGTCATTATAAATAGGGGTGTAAATGCAGGATTCTTTGCAGATTATATTTTGATTTTAAAAAATAGAAATTCGTAACAAGGGTGATCTTTGTCTTTCTTTATTTCTGCTCTTTTGCTGTTTCATGGCCTCTCTCTCTCTTGTGATTTCTGGACGCTTCTCCACTTTGGCATGTGACCAGGGATGCAAAATACCCTAAAGAATACATTCAACAATGTGTTTTAGTTCCACATTCAAATATATCTTTGGCCACCCTGTTCCAGAGAATTCATTGCAATAGACATAATGGGCCATAATTCTGCCATTAAATCCAGGCTGATGATAGGAAGAAGTGTAGTCATTCCAGTAATAAAACTGACTGCCCAGTACAATATAGGCTTTCTCCCTCCCCCTTCTGCATTAAATATAATTATTGGAAGAACAATCTCTGGATACATTTCAATAAAATACTTTCCCATAGTACCGTTTTCTAGGGCAAAATAATTTGTTGTCTGTTTTAAAAGCCCTTATAAAAACAGCTGTCTGTCAAAATTTTTGTTATTTACATGACGAATCTCTCTAAAGTTTTCTCATAGGAAGATAATATTCGTCTTTTTATAGTTACATTCAGGTCATATTTTTTTTTTTCTGTGGATCATCTATACTATTAAATGGGTTTTTATTCCAATTTAGGAGACACTTCGTCTTTAAACCTGTACTTACATTAACTTTTGTACATGGTTGCCCAGGCAACAATGTAATTGCATGAAACAATGGCATTCTCCTATGTACCATTTATGGCAAGTTTGCATTTGAAAAAACTTCTTGTCTTATCATCAAAGCAGAATTTGTAACCTTCTGACAGCTGAAGGAATGTTCAGGGGCCTTGATTCATATTCATTTTCCCTTGTAATTTTAATGGGTACCATCACCTTTCATTTTCAGGGCATTTCTTTTTCCCCCTATGATAGTTACTGTTTTACATGAAAATTCTAGAGCAGGCAGAAGAAACCGATTAAAAAATAGCTCCAAGAAAAGGCTGCAAGTACCATTCTTGTAGCTTGTAGCCTGTGAAATTGCCACTGTTTAATTGATCTTCTATAAGCTTATCTTTCCAGTGAGATGTACCGTTATTGTACATTAATCAGTGCCTCCAGACATTATCACTGAGGTAACCAAGAGCTAATCAAGCAAGAATGGAGCTGGCAGACGCCAAGATGTCATGGATGCCTTGCTGTGTACGAAGTCTGTCAGAGTTTCAGCTTCCAAAGGAACCTGTTTTCGCAGGGCTGCAGACTTTGTATAACCTTGTCATAGCAATGGAAGAAGGGGCAAGCACCCTGAATGTCAAATAGGCAGGCGCCGCGGGGAACCGACACTCCTGGAATCCTCTAGATGGCAAACAACAAAGTGACACTGTAATAATAATAATAATAATAAATGATGCTATTTAAGAATAAACAAAATGTTGACATGTTGATTAGTTTTTACTAAATAGCAGTTTCCAAGGGAAGAGAATCAAGTAAAGCAAATTTACAGTGGAAAATATTCAAAATATATTAATCAGTCATTGTAAAGTGCCACTAGAAATTGCATTCCCACTTTTTAATTGATTTTATTTTATACATGCTCATATAGAAAAAAAACCCCACAAACCTCTGAGTTTTCCTGAATGTTATTTCTGGCAGCTAGATACCATATTAGGAAAATAGCAGAACAGAAAAACAATAAAGTGTACCAGATTCATTTAATCAATTTAACTAAAACTATGCTTATTCTTGCAGAAAGATCTGTGTGACACTTTACTGTCAATTGAAAGAATCTCTAAATCGGGATAGAACGGAGCCTAAATCGCAGAGGGAAGCAGCTGAATCTTTGTGCCGTAGGTTCTGTCATGTGAGACAAGTTTCAACTGCTAGCACGTCTGAGCTGCTTCTTTCTTATTGGCATGTCAATGCCTTGATGGCATCCTTTAAATATTTCCTCCTACCATCTTGCTGGTGGTAGTAGAGAAGCAACTCCAGTGCTGGCATCAGCGAGGTGAAACTGTACTGGTGCAGGCCTGTTCGCCAGTCTGCTAGTGGCATTCATTTGTAGGATTTACCCAAAAAGGTATCAGAGGACTCGGGACCTACAAGCGTACCTTAATCGTACCCTTTACTAGATTCACGAATGATGCAATGGAGTGAGAACAAGGCTTTCCCCTTAGACAGAGGGTAAAAAACATAGCCTATGGTTGGTTACCCAGAGCTTCGAAGCTCGGTGTTTCTGATCTCCTTTTCTGCTACCTCAAGAAGCAGCCATGTTTTCTCCCCACACGTTTGTAACCCACTGATTTTCATGCAACTCCCAGGTGCACTGGAGGAAGAGAATTACTTCTGGCAGACATAGCAAACAAAGTCACTGGCATACAGTTTGACTTCTGAGGCTTTTTTCTTCACATTTTAAAAAGTCATGATATCTTGTATGCTGTATTTTGTTTCCCGTTACCAAGAAATTGTAAATTAAAGAAATACACTGTGAAAGCATTAATAAGCAGATTTTGCATAGTTTTCACTTTGTAATTCCACTGACTTCTGTTGATGTATTCCAAATATAAACAGGTAACAGATCAAAATTTGCCCACTGAATACATATACAGTAAGTGTAAAACACTGAACCAAATTGCCTGCTGGCATACATCCATTGACAAAAAGGAGTTTTGCCAGAAGGTAGTTTGGCTCATTATAGCTAGTAATTTGATTATTAATAAATGGAAAAATATTACTAATAGTTGCTAAAATTTATTGATGACATTCTCAA
Source organism: Aptenodytes forsteri (assembly GCF_000699145.1). Lineage (NCBI taxonomy): Eukaryota > Metazoa > Chordata > Aves > Sphenisciformes > Spheniscidae > Aptenodytes > Aptenodytes forsteri. Next base: position 7,243,045 of record NW_008796165.1, on the reverse strand, counting down.
AACTCTATTACTTCCGTAGAGTGAATCTGTCAGTACTGCCTTACACCTCTTTTTGATTTCAGTGAAGATCATATATTCATGATGGTGCAAGACCAAGGTCATTAATGAAGATGTTTTCTGTTGGGTGGGAGGGAAGGACTGGTTTTGTTTAATTAAAAAACCCCATGAAATAGAAATACTGCAGAGGGATAAATGTTTCCCTTTCTGAATGTAAACATCTTGGCATCACCTCACTGTTTATTTTCAAAAACTGCCTAAGTTTTGCTTCCATATTTATCTAACAGCAGGGGATCATTATCCTGTGACAAAGTTCTATTCCACTGACATTATCTCTTAATTAGAATTCATCCTTTTCTAGTTCTACGTAGTCAGCCTGTAGTTCCCACAAGTCCCATAAAGCAATGTACATTTTTGGAAGCAGAGGGAAGAGGGAAGGTCTCGCAGACCATTAAGGGCTGTTTAATAAGCAGCCTGGTGTGGAAAAGGCTGCTTTTATTCTACATGGGCATATCTATGCAGAATTGCTGATGAGGGCCAGCCTCTGCCCTCCCTTACATCATGCCAACTGACTTCAAGTGATGTGCCAGGCCAGGAGGGAGGGCACTGCTACAGTCGAGAAAATAAATTGCTTGTCTTCCTTAGGAGACACGGAGAGCAATCAGCTTAGGGCTGTAATCACGCTACACTTGGAAGGTAGTGGGGCAGATAGAGGTAAAGAGCAACCTTCTAAGGTGCTCTGCAGTGCGTAGTGAATGTGTGCTGGGATCATAGTCGTGAATGGCATCATTTCTACTGCTAAGGTCGTTCATGCTAGTCTCCCATGACTCCTCTTTTAGAGATGAAGGCACTTGCAGCTACTAATGCATCTTCTCTCAGGAAGCGTGAGTAGCATTATTCTGTTAGCCCCTTCACAACAGCAGATAAGCAGCCTGACCACAGAAGTATGTGTTTGGGTGTGTAAAACAAAAAACAATGAAAATAATAATGTAGAGATGTTAAGGCCCTTGGTCCTGCATCATGACTTTTGGTAATCTATTGCAGTGAGACTTACAGCATCGCTAAAAACATTTTAATGTCTAGGCAGTGAGCACTAAGTGAGAATATTAAAGTAGAAATCTCAAATAAGTATTAATAGCTCCATTTCCATGTCCTACGTTTCAGTAGGTAGAAATGTGAGTAGTCCTTCCCACTGGTGTTTGGACACATTACACCTTCTGAACTAATTGGCATCTCCTCCCCAAGGTCTGCCTGCATGAGTAAGGGAGCTGCATAGCTTGGCAAAGAGGGTGGAACATTCAGCAGCTGCTGTAAAGCATCTTTTCCTTTATGAAGTGCATTACAACAAAAATCACAGCAAACAGACATAAATCTAGGAAAAATAATAGTTATCCACAGGTTGGCAAGAATAGTGCCTGCTACTGGAATAGTACCCATGTAAAAATCCAGTGTGAAACACCTAGCCACCAGGTGTAACAGAGGCCAAAAAAATAGAAACACTCTCCTAAGGTCAGATCCTTGAATGCATATCAAGAAAAACTAGAGTTCTAATTGCCTAACAAGTTTCAGATAATATTAAAGCATATGCTTCAGCATTAAATTATTTCGTTTTAGGGATTAGGAAGAGACCACAGGGAGTAACCTTACCCGAACAGCTGTGTAAAGTAAGGCTTTGGGGCTTTTTTGCATTTTCTTCTGAAATACATGCTATTAGACATTGTTAAGGAAAGAACAATGGAAAAGATTGGTCCATGAGATTCATTAATTGTGGCAATTCCTACGCTGGCATGATTTTTTGAAATGGTTTCCTGATAACGTTTTGCTATGAAGTAGCACGTGAGGATAAAAGAAAATTCCCTTAAAAGTCTCTAGTCTGTAAATTAGCCCATGTATAATTTCACTTAATGTTTTGAAGTGATGTTCCCAGTTCTGCTTTTCACATTATTATCATCTTCACTTACACCCTGTAAATTTGTTCAGACGCTCAAACCCTTTCTCTGTCCAGAGATGCAAAGAAGAAAAACCACAAAAGATACAAAAGCAAACTATTAGCAAGTTTATTAAATCCAGGAAGTGGTGTCTAATTGAAAAGTTTGCTAAATTTATTGAATGATGTAGTGCTACTGAGAGCTGTTATAACTTTATTGTATTGAATTATGCAATATCGTACTCCATTGTCAAATGTTTCCTTGGTTCTCATTAAGGCTATGATTCATGCTAATATTATATCATTTAGACAGGTTCCTCAAGCAGTGTTTTATTATTATTTGTTAATTTATGAAGCATAGTTTCAGTGTATCGTCGTACTTTATAATATTAAGGAAGGATAGAATATTAAACAACCAAATGCGTCTAGATACTCAGGGATAAGTCAGCTTCTGGGAGACAGTGTGTGTAAGGAGACAAGGGAGATATATTACATGCCCCTCAGGAACATCTGACAGTTTTCCTAAATGGTGTCTTTCCTTTTACATGGGCTCACATTCCTTTCAGTTCTAGCCTGTATTTCAGCAAAACTATTGAATTTAGCGCCTTTCTCTGACAAAACTATGTGAAACAGGCATTTTGGCAAAACTTGTGTTGCCAAGGGTGGGTTTGCTGATTTCTTGGTTTCTGATGCTCTTGTTCCAATCTTGACATTTCTAAATTGCCTTTACAATAATTTCTGGATTCAGTAAATCTATACATCTTTTTTAATTCCCTGCTATTATTAGCCATTCTTGGAACACATATGTTATGCTACATGGATATGACCATGCTTTTACAGTGAAAGTTCAGACGAAAACTTTTGGGGACCTGTTTAAGTATAGGCATGCACACAATTTTCCACGTTTCTCCAGCGTGGCATCTGGGACTTGTGTCCAGTGTTTGTTTCACAGGCTGAATGCAGAAATGTTTTGTTGACCTATTGGCCTCTCCTTTAGCTGTATCCCAGCTGGTGTTTCACTTTTACACAAAGTTCCTTTTCTTCTTGCACTCCTCACCTGGAGTGGCAGAAGGATTGCATCCATCTTCAGCCTTCTCCCAGTTCATCTGACCTGATAGAATTATAATGGTTTCTCTGCTTCTCCTTCCCCAGGAGGACAGGTTTTCTTTTTCCTTTGACATACGGTTGAGAGGTGGGATAGAGTCTTGGGGCTAAGTAGGTCATCAAAGCTCTGTCCAGTTCTTAAAATATAATTAGATGCTGAAAAAACATTAGTATTCAAATCCTGACATAAATATGGTGTCTGTTCTCCTCTTGTTCCCTCTGGTTGTTGTGTTTGCAATGCATTTGCTGTGTTACGGAAGGCTTTTCTATGCTACTGTCTTCCAAAAGCCATTGGTACGTTGTTGCTAGCTATTTAATCTGAGGGCTGGTATTTTCATTACAGTTCTGTGAGAACCCCAGCCCCACTGAAAGGCATCACTTTGCCTCTGAGGAGTGGGATCCTGTGGTCCTGCAAACTTCAAGGAATCTTCAGCCATCCTGGGTCTTTGCTGTGGCTTCTGGTCACCGAATCAATTTGCTGGGCTATGAATCTCTGTTGGACCATTCGAATTAACCCAGTTCTGGATCAGACCCAGTGCACTTATTTGTTTGCAGAAAGGGCATGCAGGAGTGCAAGGGCAGGCCTGGACCCAGTTTGACAGGGAGAAAAGGTTGGATGCTGAGACACATGAATAGTTAGATTTGTGGCACAGGAATGTGCTTCTCATCCTCTGGTGCGACTGAGATGACTGGGAAGAGCAAGGCCCTCCAAGTTCCTGCTGGAGACACCTTGGGGAGCCTAAAGCTCCTCTGCCAATTCTTTATTTCCACTGCTTTGTGGCTGAGAAAGCAATTTGGAGTGTAAATCTATTTAGCTACAGTTTGGTGCATTTTCTGTGATTTCTGAAGACAGGTATGAATTTCCTGACTGCAAACAGGTAGGAAGTCACTTGCCCTTCTCTGCATGCATCTTTATTTTCTCACTGAATTTAAATCAAGATATATTTTTGAAGAAGCATGATTACAGAACAACGTGTAACTTGGTCAAATTTTTGAAAAAAAAACCCCAAAACTTATGAATAGAAGGAACCAGCTGATTTGAAACCTAACCACCTCAGTGTCATAGAAATCTTCATATTAGAGTCATCAATTCAAAATGTTTATTAAAATAATATATAAAATAGTATAGCACAGAAATGGTTCTCACATGTAGAAACTTAATAGATCTTCCAAGAAAAGACCTGTAGCAGCTTTGATCTTGTATGATGCATTTTGCTTTCATTTAAGGAAGGGAAATCTAAGTTTCTCAGCAAGTATCTGAGATCTTTGACTGTGTATTCATCACACAATGCCAAACAGTAAAGTGCTTACAAAAAGTACTGCATTGAACATAGTGATATTTGTCTCCTTTCAAACACTGGCTGTTCCTAAATTCTTCCAATTCCATTTGCTATGAAAGAGAAGTATTAAAAGCACAGATTTTTTTCCCCCCCCTGTTTTCAAGTTCCCCATTAGTGGTCATTATTTTCCTGCTTTTGTCCTTTTTTTCCCCCTTGCAATTTTGCTGTGAGTGATTCTCTCTGTCATCTTGCCGTAAATTGATTAATACTGCCCACTGATGCAGTGCACCACATGGCTAATATATCAGTTAAATGGAAACAGCAAACACCACCTGCTCCTTCAGGCAAATGGCACTTTGGAAAATGGAATGTGTAATCAATAGAATTAAACCTTAAGCAAAGCACTGCAAACAAATCCAGGGGCAAGGTCTTCTTAACTCTGTGGTATGAAAGATTTTTCCTTTTTTTTTTTTTTTAAATGATCTGTTTGGCTTTCTTTCAGTATATCAATTATTTTCCTTGTGATATACAGTATTTTCACTATAACTGTTGTCATACAATTCAGTATTGCTTGGAACAAAGGTGATTTTTTTAATGTGAAAAGTTTTAGATGGATCTGCTTCCCTTTATATGTTGGAGATTTACAGGACCAATTCTTGTCAATGGCAGTGATAGGTAATAGGATAAATCCTTCCTATTGATGGGGAGATAAATGCTGCTTGAATTTAACTTTCAAATCTGCTAAAGACTGCTTAGCATTAAGGCATTTGCCTTATTTATGACCACTTTAAAGATTAAGGATTTGAAGAGCAGATGCAAAAAACACACAGAACTTTTCAGCTGATGTCAGAATGATCTTCCCCTAATAAATATTTTTTAGAAATAGCAAAACTGGTCAGCTTTACTTCCCCAGTGAAAGAGTAAAATTTTAAATCAGGTTTTTAAAGGGAAGAGCAGTAAATACAGAGGACCATATAAGAGCGGAGGACTCTTGCAGTTTGCATACAAGGAGAGAAAAGGATAATCTGTGTCCGAGATCATTTGTAAGTAATGTTCAGCTCCTTCAGGAAGGCAAATCATTGCTTGGGAACCTTGGGCTGCCTAACACAGAGTGTCTAGTAACCGTTTTGGTTCAACAAACGGTTAAGAAAAATGAACTCTGCCCTTATAGGTAGCCTCCCATGGATCAGAGAAGGCTCTCAGGATACCTTCCACATTCAAGTAGCGCCAATTGCTCCAGACACTTCATAAATCTGTAGATGAAAGCTCATGTAAAGCTCCTCTTATACCATATTCCATACCTGTAAATTGCTACCCTTGACAGATCTGTGAGTTTGTTTAGAGATATATTTTGTCTCAGATAAAGCTTGTTAAAAAAACAAGTAAGGCCAATCATTAGTGCATACCAACTGACAAACAAGTAGTCAGCTCCAGTTACATGAAAATAGCCCGGGTCTATCTCACGGCTGCTTCTAACAACTCACAGCAGACTCCATTCTCTGTTTGTGGTGTACTAGTAATTACGTTCTCGCTGGCAGGATTTAGAGTTTGGTTGCCAGGGCCCAAGCACCATGTAGCAAGTGTTTTGGTAATGAATAAAGACGGCAATCAGCAGCAACCTGAGAGCTAGCTGAATGAGACAATCTGGCGGGCACTGAGGGGGTCCTGCTGGCTTGCTTAGATGGGCAGCAGGCAGGGATGAGATAATTGATAGGAAAGGGTAATGAAAGGAAAGGAAATGGGAGGGGGGAGAGGAGAGAACAGATTTAGAAAATAGACAAAGATTTTGACCTTAAAGCTAATAGGCTACTTAAGTTATTATTTTATAAAGACCAGGATAAAATGAGCTGGCAGCTGAATGTCGGTATAAAATAATCCTTTGTGTATGTGTGTGTGTTTGCATGCGTGTGTGCACACGCACATGCACATGTGGTGAGTTGGGGAGGGAGGAAATCCCCATGTGCAGATCTTAGATGATTTCTAGGAAATAATAGAAAAGACATGAACGGTTATTCGTAGGATCCATAGTATTGCAATGTTCTCTTACCTACACAGCCTGCTGAAACACATCAACCAGGTTTTGAAGTCAGGAGCTTAGAGTGGAGAAATTCAAGGCGAGGGAGAGATGTGACCTAGACAAATTCATGTAAATATGGAAGGGTTTTGTATTTTGGAAAATTGAGTCCTCGTTTGAGACATATTGAACTCAATAAAAAGAGTTCCGCTGATTTTTAATGATCTTGAACTATTCTGACTTTGAAAAACTAAGTGGATATTTGTCTTGCCATCATCAAAATTATGAAAAAACCTACAAAAATCAGCACATTTTCAATTGTATGACCTGGAAAAGGGGAGATTTTAAGAGTAACAAATGAAGTTCTATATACTTTTCTTTGCAAATAAATAATTTTCTTAGACTGAACTCTTGCAACATAATTACTCTTTTAGCCTTCACAGGCATGGAAAAAAAAATAATCCCCAGATGAAATCCTTAGTTGCAGAAGTCAAACTCCTCCCAAGACACAAGAGACAGGTTTTGTGGAAGGAAGTTCTTTTCCTATAATTTTGCATCCTTCTGACACCAGGCATGCTTCCTCCCAGCCTTGTGGGCATAGGAAAAGATTAACGTTTTTGCATTGCTGTTTCATTGGATATATAATTTTTTTCTTTTTTTTAAGAATGAGCACAGAGGTGAAGACAGACGTGTAGGAAGATGTCAGTATGAACCAAGTGGAGATGTTTTATACTTGATGATAGGGCTTTGTTTAGATCCTTTTACATACTTTTAGGATACATATTTACTTAATATTGACAAGCCAATCAGAGCCAGGCCCTTGAAGATTTCTCTTCAGCAATCTATCTGTTTCCTTGTTTATTTTTGTTTTATTTTTTAAACACATTATGGATTTTAATACAGGTCATCTTCCCTAGACTTTCAGGTATTAGGAAGATTTCAAGAGGGGTTTTGGTAGTTTGCTGACTCTTTTAAATACTGTAGGAGTGTGTGATTTGCTGTATCACCGGGGCTGGAATCTTTTCAGGTCTGATAAGTTAGATTATCTTGATCTGAGGTAGTACTTCAATGGGAAACCTCAGTATAGGACATGGATTTCGAAGGGCATACTCCTGGTGATTCAGTAACTAATGCTCCTCTTCTGAACTTACTCTAAGTAAGTTGTTACAAAGTGTACAGCAGTGCTAGATGTTGTTGGCTTTGGGCAGAGGTACATCAGCACTTCAGGATGTTTGCTATTGAAAATATACTATGCTAGCTAGAACTTAGCCACAAATGCACCTTTTTCCTGCCCAAATTTCAAACAGAAATGGTATTCTTCTCTTTCTGGTACTTAGCCACAAATGCACCTTTTTCCTGCCCAAATTTCAAACAGTATTCTTCACTTTCTGGTTTTTTGAAAAATTTCATGCTGTGCTACTGTGTAGAGTTCGTCAGTGCACTGCTTTCTCAGAAATATGGAAAAGCATTAGTGATAAGAGAAATTATTCCATGTAGAGTTTTACAAAGCGCTTGGGATCCTTTTAGATAAAAGATACTGTATTAGACATTATGATAGGTAGTAGTTATTAATACCTGTCATATTGTGACTTTCTCAATCACTTTTATTCTGCTTGGAGCAGTCTCAGGAAACTGTCTTTTACCCAATTTACCATAATTGTGATGTGACCCATATTGTACCCTCCTTCTTTCCAAGACCTTTTGAAATATATTATAGATGCTCTCCATGACCTTTCCTAAAAGCTTTTTAATTGAAATGTTGTCATGCAGCTTCCATATTTAAGATAATTTCATATTTTGATGGCCTTCAAACACAAGTTGAAAGTATATTGCAAATAGGGAGGAGGGTAATGGAGTTGGTTTTTATGTGGGCTCCATCTCATGCTTTGCTGGACCTGTCAGAATGCTGCATGGTCTAAGACATATGCCAGATTCATCTCCATCTTTCAGTTTTACCAAATAAATACCAAGGCTGCAATGACTTCCTGCAAATGCTACTGCCCAAATTATACACAGAGAGAAGATGACTTGTTACCATACAGTATTACAAAGTGTGTTTGTATTGACTACATCTTTGACTGCTCTGTTGTGCTTGGATGAAGGGCTACTCTTGCTCTCAGGAGTGTAGTACAGGTTGTGGCTGGACTTTTTGGATTATTATTTTTCTGGGAGAGGACTATCGCCTTGGTTTGCATTTGTGCAGTGCTTAGCATAGTAGAGTCCTGTCTTCTTGTTAGGACATTATGGTACTATGAATTATTATTGTTAAAAATAATAATATTTGTGGCTTGGGAAAATTAGTTCCATGACTTAATTAAAACTATTGTCCAAATGTTTATATCTGGTTGACTGAATGCCTGCGTAGAGGCTTTTGACCTTTAGAAATACTTAAGTTATAATCTCATAAGCTATAAGGTAGTCCAAATATATTTTCTTAGGAATGTGGATCCAGAAATATCAGCCAGGGCTCTGGACTGGGTAATTCAGATTCAAACAAGAGGAGAGAAAGCTACATACTTAGCAGTGGCTTCATCTCAAAATAAACATTCAAGCTATTTCCTTTTGCACATAATAAAGAGGACTATAAAAATCAGCACAATAAGTAGGCAAGTTACAAAAATTATCATCCCCTCTATTCTGAACTGTAAGTACAAGCTTGTAAGATAGTAAATTACAATATTGTTCCATCACAAAAAATCCAAAGCTTCACTAAACTCAGAAAAGAACATTATTTGAGATACCAGGGCAAAACGCTGTACTACAGTCCAGAACTGAATATATTCATGCTACAGCTTTCTGTTGTATATTGGTCATGCAGGGTTTCCACCAGTTTCATCTTTTGACCTTCCACACGTGAAGAAGCACAGAATATGCAGCAAAGATTTTACTTAGCTATATTGAGTTCATTGACTGGTCTTTATTGACCTTATTTCTTTGACTTCATTGTGGCTATTCTGATTTACATCAGCTGAGGATCTGGCTCTCGGTATTTAATTTGCACAGTAAATGATAGAAAGTCTTTTGAAATGGAATCTGCAGTGTAATTAATGAGAACTGATGCTTAACGTTGGATCCTTTCCCAATAGCCTGTTATGCGGCACTAAACATTATGGGCCAAGTACTGATTTCACATTCTTACGCCAAATTCCTATTGACCTCAACAGGAGTTTCATGTGAGAAATGATAGCAGGATATATCCTATTATTTCTTGAAAAGGTCAGCGTTCTGATAAAAGTGAATGAAGCTGTCTTTTTCATAGCTGTCAAGCAACTTGGCTTAATGTAGTCATGGAATCTCACCATGATAATAGAAATCTGGCATGCTTGCCTTGGTGCACCACATTGTAGCTAACCATGAGTCCTTGTCCTTGCTTTATATGATGGCTGAAATTCAGACTTTCTGAATTAGATATTATTTACTGGAAGCATGAGCAGCTCCAGTTGGAGGAAAATGTATGCTTCTCTCACCAACATGTATTAACCATTTATAATTATATTAATTCTTTGCTGACTTCTTACTCCTGGATTTCATGTTCTGTGCATGAGGAAGGAAATCCTTGAGTAGATTTTTGGCTCTTAGATAATAGTAGTGTAAAAACTACAATTCAGACACTGAAGAGCATTAGCTTACAGAGAAAAATCAGTCCATTGCTGGTCACTCAACATTACTTCTACCTCTGGCAAAGACTAATCAAAATATTCTCAGAATTTGCTATAGCTGTTATTTACCCTTATTACAGTTCTGTGGCACCTCCACTTTCCGTCTGTGATTTTTGTCTGCCTCTCGTTCTCCCAAATTGCTTTTAAGTGTGCTCAGATAAAGCTATTTTGACTGTTTTCTGGTGTTGTGCAAGGAGACTGCTTGTCCTTATAAACCACCAGAGGAGGGTAGAAGAGTGTAAAATCAGAGCCATAAAAAGATATTTTGTGCCACTTTTTCCCCTGCGGAGTTGTTCAATGTGCTGACCCAAGCTGGAGGAGCACTAGCCCCTCTACTCCAGTCCTGTAGCTTCCTCTGTAAGAACTGACTTGAAGCTTGAACTCCTTGGTTCAGGCTCAGAGGCCTTGGATGTCTCTATCCTTTCTTCATCCCCTGACTTTCCATTTTGTCTTTCAGCTGCCAGGCTCTCACCTCCTGAGCCTGCACTCATTACTTGTTCTCCCTGCTACTGTGGATCTGCAGGTTCTCCTCTTGCAGCAGTTGGTAAGGGCTCAGGCACGTTTGTCCCCATGTGGTGTCTTTTTGGCCCAGTCTTTTTCATGACTCTGTATAAAAGCCTACTTGCTTTTTCAAACCACTTTTTCAAGCATGCACTTTGGATGCACTTCATATGTTCCTTCTTAAGGTGTTTGTTCTTGCTTGAAGCTGAAGTCAGTTTGTCCTTTCCTTTTTCCTTTCCACTTTCCTCCACGTATTAAAATACAGAAGGATTCAGTGACTTCATAGCATTCCCAGTAGCTTTCCAAATCCTGTTTTAGGGAGAAGACTCAGATGCTTCAGTCCTAATGGTTCTTGGACTTCTTTATTTTGTATTTCAGCTTCAAAGTTTCTGTGTTGAGAAGACCCTCCACATGAGCTCTCAGGAGAATGACATACATGTGGGGAAAAGCCTGTGGGGTACCTTCTATGGCATTTAGAATTCTTGCCTTTCCTAGACAAAACTCAAAAAGAAGTTTGTTGCACTATAGCTTGTTACTTAGAAAGACAGGAAAGGTCAGAAACTTGAAAACATTTTTTTTTTTTCTCCTAAGTATGCATTCTGGGATGCAACAGATCACTTCTGGGGAAAAATGTCATTATTCTCAGTATCTCAGTTTGAGAACTGACGAAGTGATGACCAATTTTGTATGTTGTCTTCTGAAGAGAATTGACACTATGTGTTGTTATGTGTTTGAACAGCTGGTCTATGCTACAAGCACAATTTCCCTAATATAAGTGGCTGGTTGATGAGGAACACCATGGTGGAATCCTGGACTCAGGCTCATCTCGTCCACATCACCAACACTATACTAGGGTCATTACATTGCATAATATATTTCCCTGTTTGCCATTCATAGATGAACAAATATGAATAGAAATGGCTAAATGGGAAGCCTTCCTGTGTTGTTATCATTTGAGAATGAAAGAAGGGAGGTGAGTTTAGGTCGGTTTTGTCCTGCATCTTCACTGGTGATCCGAAGTCCTTTGCAAGCTTTGGCTTTCTTTACAGAACATTGGTGCAAAATGGGAGTACATATTGTTAGTGAGCTGTGATACCTACTGGCTTTCTGGTTTGGATTAAGGTATTGGTCTGCCTCTGTAAATGTCTATAGCCTTAACTGATCCTTCTTTAGCATTTTGCTGAGATTTGCTCCAAGCTAGGAGCTTGATCTGGGGCTTTCTCAGTAATCAGTGAAGAAAAAGGCACTTCCAGAGTGAATATGATCTTAGGTTAGCTCAAATGCTTTCTGGAGGTGTCTGTCTCTCCTCCTTAGTTGTATAGGTTGCTTAGGGTGACTTAACTCCTAAATAAGGTGCACCAATTCAATTACAAAAGAGTGTGTCCTCCTTAACCTAATCTTCAGATGAGTGGATCTAAAGCAGTGTAAAAGAGAGGGAGCTGTTGGCAGGATACTTCCTGGAAAGGAACCCTGATTTTGGAAAAAGCTTCTGTCATCTGAAGTAGCTTGGATTTTTTTTCCCCCCTTTGAGAGGTGTGCTGTAAGGCTGTATATGTCCCCAGGGTTTCTTAGGATGACTGGAATGGTATGGATGTTTGAGGAGTGGTATTGTTTGGGTAAGACCTGATTTCTGCCAAGCCATGGTACTTAGTAAGTTTGTATTGCTTTATTATTATAAAAGCAGACTGCTGTAGTGAATAGCACAGAGGCCTCTGTATGGACTTCTTTTTTCGGAAACAATGATCCCATCCAATTGCCAGTATGACTCACGCTAAGTGTTTGAATCATTTTTATTACACTGCTGTTGATGGCTTGGAAAAGTCAAGTTTTGGTCATCAATTTATTCTGCATCTTTTGTATTGACTGACTCTTGTATATCAGAAACATGGTCATTTAGACATTTTTATGAGTTCAAGGAAAGATGGTCTGTGTAAATAACATCTAGTCAGGAATGAAAAGCAAAATGTGCACATATGACCTGATAATGTATAAGTATGATGGCTTTAAAGCTGTATTTGGTTTGTAGTATACTAAATCAGAGAACTGGATAAAGAGATTGCTCAGCTGACAGAAATACACGTTATAATGTTAAAAGACTGAAAAGTTTTATTTTTATGCAGAGCTAGCTAGGTCCTGAAACACAACTGAGAACTAACTGTTTCAGGGGGAAAAAAAAGTACAGAAAAAAAACCCCACCAAGCAGGTAAACCTCCCCCCTCCCTTTTTCTGTTTCTTTTCTGTCATGAATTGTTTTCCATCTTGGTTATACCGAAGGTTAGGGGGGGAAAAATCAATTAGATTATTTTAAAGTAAGTTATTAATAGCCTGGCATTAGTTACATGTGTACTGCTTAGGTAGCGTAGCTGCACTGTGTTTTTTCAGGATTTATTTTTCACTTTATAGCTCTTTTTTTGCCCCATATTGAAACTATTTAACACCTCTTTCTGCAAGTCTCCTTCCTGATTTCTTTTGTAAGTCTCAGCTACACTTTAAAACTTAGGCTTCCTTTACCTTGAAGCCTCAACTAGGTCTGCGAATGTTAGGCAAATGTGGGTTTGGAAGCTGAGAGGAAAACTGGGTGATTTCCCCCGATACTTGTTCTGCAGATGCTTGTGTGACCTGCTAACGGTACACGTCAAAGGGACCTTGGTGTGGGCTGAGCACCGCTTCACAGGCGAGGTGTAAGCAAAGAGAAGAGCTAATGAAGGAACTGATGATACCCCCCATCATCACTCTGATTCACAAATAATCCTGTTAAAAAGCAAAAAGTGGCAAAATTTGTGGGTTTAGCCCTGAAAGGTCACATAGCTTCTTTTGCAAAAGGATGCTAAAATATATTATATTTAAACACTTTGAATACCTATATATAAACACTAGCTTCCAAATAGCTAGAAGCATTTGAGCCTTTTTATCTCAGCATAAGCTAAATATCATAATGTCTGTACTTTCCAATGAAGAAGAGGTTTTTTTCACTTCAGTTGCACTTTAACCACTACATTAGACTGTGTTTGAAAGACTCAATATTATGCCTTAAGAAAAGCTCCAAGAAAACCCTACAGTAGAGTCTGAGTACATTTATCTTATTTCACATTAGTTAAGGGTAAGGCTTGCATGTAGTCCCATTACAATCAGTGGGACTACTCCCATTAGTATGGCAAGCAGGATTTGGCCCTTTGTTTGTGATTACACATTCTCTGCCTGGTCTGTTAGACTGAAGGGTATAATAAAATTAAACTATTGGATTAGAATGGTAATTTCCAAACACAAATCAGCAAGGGAACATGATTACATTTGCTCTTGGAGGATAAAGTGAAACATTCCTATTTCTCTCTTGGTGTATCTAGGCTGCCTAATGGAAGTAATTGTGTGTATCCGGAACAAAAATGTGAAAAAATGTAGAAATATGGACAGAAAAATCTGTTCCTAAAAAGAAGGAAAAAATCCCACAGATTCTTCTGATTCTTCTTGACGTTTAGATCAGCAACCACGTCTAAAAGCTACCAAAAATCATTAAGGCCTGCTGCTGAACAGATTTCCTCTGTATGGGACTAGGAATAACTTTTCTGTATAAATAGCTCTCTTTATCCAAAACAGAAGCTACCTTTTTCTTTCCTTGATGAACTAGGATTGTGACTATAACACAATGTGCTCTGGAAGGGGAAATGAATTCCCGTTTCAGTTAGGCTAGAGCTGTTAGGAACTTAAAAGTTCATCCATCCCTGTTTAGCTTCAGAATATGATCAGAGCATGGTTTACAAAACAAATGTTATTATTCAGTGGTTCACTGGTGTTCAGTAGTAAGAGCTAGCTTTTACAGGGCACCAACCAAACTCTTGGAAATTATTGAAAATTGCCCTATTGAGTTATGCACATTTTGGATCCATCTCACAGCAATTTGCATTTCAGTTTCTACAAAACTCTTTGAAACAACAAACTAAGCTTCTGTGTTTTCTGTCAGGATAAACAGCATAAACCTCATTTAACAGACAAGCAGAACTAAGACCACAAATGATTCATGCACTTCCATCTGCAGTTGGGTGTCTACCACCCTTTCAGACCTATGAAAACCACTTCCCCACTATATTTCTGGTTTCCATTCCTCTCACCACTGGTCCCTGACATTTCAGTCTTTTGCACCATAATAGACTCCAGTACACTTTCTTTGTAGCCCCTAGAAACATGTCATATTACATTTTTTGCTCAACCTTTTTTTTTAAACCTACCACGTAAAAGTGCAATCTGCACGTCTTTCAGACCATATTCACTTTTGCAGAGCAATATAAAAACATCAGAAATGCCCTACTGAGTCAGACAGTGGTCTGTCTAACTCAGTGTACTGTCTCCCACAGTGGCAGCAAGAGATGCTGTATAAAGAGAGTGGATGAGCCTGGCCACTACCTGCAGTCCCTTCCCTTCTCAACCCCTTGGCAGCCACAAGCACTGGATTAGGAATATTAGAGAATACATCCCCGCCTATTCCCTTTATGATCTGTTTACGGACCTGCTGTCCCTGAATCATCTAATCTCTTTTTGAACTTGCCTATACTATCTGTCTCCATGGCCTCCTATGGCCACAAATTCCAGAAGTTCAGTGCCTGCTGTTTAAAAACTATACTTTTATCTGTTTTAACCCTGTGTTCCACTAGTTTCAGTTAGAATGATGGCACCTGGTTTTCATTGTGAGATTTGGCAACAGCTCTGTTTTCTGAACTCATCTTACCCCATACCTCCAGGATTTTGTAAACCTCGATAACATCTCACAGTCTTCTCCTCTCCAAGTGGAAAAGTCCCAGCATTTGCAAAATCTCCTCATTAGGCAGCTTCTCTATCATCTTACTCATTTGCAACCCTTCTCTGTACCTTCTGTCATTCTGCTGTGTCCTTCTTAGCATGCAGATACCAAACACAGTACTCAAAACATTCACGTTCACAAGGGTGTATGTAGCAGCAAAATCATTCTGGCTTGCATGCAACAGCTTTTCTGCTGGTTCCCAACATCCTGTTGGAGGTTTTTTGGCTGCCATTGTAGCAAATACAAGCGGGAAGTGAATATTTGACATGGTTTTCCTTAACACAGAGGGGGGGAACGGAAAGAAGTAGTTTACTTAAGCTCTAAGTTTTTCAGGATGGAGTCTTTAAATAGTCATTTGAACACAAGCTGCAAACTGAGCCATTTGACGTTTTTCTTGGTTTTTTACAGGTCAGGGATTTTCTTTATTCACAGTTTAAGAAAGCAACTGAAGTGTAGTGCCAATGGTGATTAGGATGCTTTATGGTTAATGCCAGCGGTTTATGGTTAGGAATGAACAATAGAGTAGATTACCTTTAAAAAGTCTGCTTAAAGTAGCTTCTGTGTGGTTTATTCTTGTTGTTTTTCAAATTAACTGATACTGAAACTGGACCTAGATTTAAGAAAGGGAACAGAGAACAGGAAGAAAATGTATACTCAGTTAAAATGATACCCAAATATTTTAAATATTCTGTCATTCTAGCAGCCTCTGGAGGGCATATCAAACTCCTTGCAGACCATCTTCCCTTTGTCTGATATGCTGCAGCTGTTGCAGCCTTTTGGTGTGATTTACTTACAACACAAGACATTTTGCTAAGGCAGACAAACACAGTAATGGCTGTAGGATTAACTAGAGGAGTGGGTGGAATAGAGAGGACTGTGCAGCAGCCCTTGCCCAGACATGAAGTCAGGACGTGGCTGGGATGTGCACCTGCATCTGGGAGACACTGCTGGGCCTTGCACAGCGATGTGCCCAGCGAGGGAAGACGAGATCTGCGGTCCATTGCAGAGAGCATATGCTGGCCTTCCTGCAGCAAGCGGAAGTCATGTTTTGCTTCATCCTACAGGCAGCCCTAACTATTTTGCTAGCATTATGTTCCCTCTCATGGTTGTTGCCTGACCTAAGCAAGCAGGATTAGGTGCAGTACAAACACAGACCAGAAGGACAAACTTTGTCTCTCAGTAGTTTACAGGGTGTGTTAAATGGGATGACAACATTTTTCAACCTCTCAAATGACTGTGAAACCAGAATTGCCAAGGGATCCACATAGTACTGTAATGGAGCTGTGTATGTACTGAAAAGGACAGATAGCTGCGTAGAAATGACTGTTCCAGTCTCTGTTCAAAATTGAGTAAACTAAATTTTATGACAGTTTTATAACATAAAGAATACTGAAAATGTATTTTAATAATCTAATATGTTACTAAGAAAATAAAGGAGGACTATTAAAAAATATATTTGTTTTCATGGCAACCCCTTTTAGATCATCAAGTGTCCTCAGGTGAAGCTGTATAAAAAAGACATACAGTTGTCTCCCATACTTGCTCATGACTCCCAGTGATATTCATCGTTCAATTTCTTTGTCATTAAAAGAAGTAGGCAGTTAGTAATTAAATACTTCAAAAAAAGAACAAGAAAGGAAAATATTAATTAAGGATTAGGTGAAGCTTTTTTAACTGAACACATGAGTAATACTGTAGGAAGGAAACACATACTTGCTATACAGGAAAGTACCTGCAGAGTTTGCTGTACTAAAGACTCAACCTACTACAAGGGATGGTGATGAAGTAAACAGACATGGTTTATCTAACAAGAACACAGCCTTTAGAAATTGGTGGGGTTTGTTCCCATTAGGTCTCTGGAATTTACAGTAACACCCTTTTAAACACATAGTGATGAAACTTACATTTCCATACACCGTGTTAGGTTGAAAAGTTATATCAGTATGTTCAGGAAATGGAAGAGAGCTTGAAAGTCTTTTAAAAACATATTGGGAAGACATTTTGGTGTTGTATGTAACAGCAATTCAAGTAACGGCAACTGATTCAAACAAGATATAAACCAATCCTCTTACCTCGCTATAACCCACAGCATTCCTTAAGTCCTTCTGGAAAGAGAGTCAATAGTACAGGAAATATTTTTTCTTTTTATGACATCTGATATAGACAAATTTAGAAATCTCACAGAAAAAGCCTACCTGCAACATTTTTAAATTGCATGGCAATAAAGTTTCAAGTAAGGCAATGCTCTCTGAGCCTCATTGCGATGTGTGGGTAGTTAGTGGCATGATGAAGCACTACCTTATGCTTATCTACAGAAAAGAATATTTGCTCAGCTCTATCTGACAGACAGACCTGGAAATGAAAAAAGCCATGATACTTCAGTCCCGCAAGGCACCAGTGGAGTTAATGCCTTTCAGCTGCATAAACTGCAAATATATATAACATGGCATGTATAGAAAGGCCACTGAATCTTTAAAGGGAAACAGGCAGAGCTAATAGGTTTCTTTGAATATAAACATCAGTATATATTTTCGTGACTCAACTCAGCATATTCTATATGGGTTGTAATTTTAAAATTAGTGGTTGGAGGGAGAGATAAGCACCATCAATAAATTAAACTGTAACCCAGCGGTTTAGTCATGAAAGGTTAAAATAAACTTGCTTGATTGATTATGAATTTTAAACAGTTTTTCTTCAATGTAATCAGTGCTCTACCAATGTCATTGCTCATTAAAGAAAAGATTTTCATTCCAACATTTGATTGAGGATGTTTTTTCTCATTTGCATTTTACTTTCTACCGAGTAAGCATCTTGCCTTCAGAATTATTAGATTTTTTTCCCCCCTTGTCTGTCCATAAAAGCCGTAAAGTGGGATGGAGCAGTGATTTAGAGGGGTACTACATAAAGATTGAATGAAGATATTGACTACCAGGCCTTAATGCAAACAGGACTGTCTGATGGACTGCCTTTGACAGAATGATGGAAGGGGGCCTTGTGGCCTACTTAGCTGCCCTTCTAATTGGCCTTTATGAATATTTAATGAAATCAAGATGAAATTCAATCAGAGCTTTTACCTGCTGAATCTTAGGGAAAAAAGCAGGATATTATTAGATTTTCCTAGCCCTTGTATACAATAAAACTGTACTGAAATGTCTGTGTGTTAGTCAGGTGGCTGAGATATGCTTTTTATCCAGGGACTTGGTTTCTTCCAAAGGAATTAACCTTTTTACCACAAAAAGCAGCACGACTTTCCATTTGCATGCATCACTGGTATTTTATTACTGGCATAGTATAATGTTTAAGCCATAAACAAGCAACAGCTATTCCCTTTGAAAACATACCCTTAGCAAATTCTTAGTCTACGCCAATTTGAAGCCTTTTAGGGAACTTTGAGGTCATATAATAGTTTCAGAACTACATAATGTTGTAGCCTAATATTTTGTGCCATGTTTGTTGATGTATGAGACAGAATTTGCGCGATCTCATTTCTCAAACATAATCTAGGTTGCATCAATAACATTACATTATAGCAATGAGGTATAAAACAGTCTGACAGGCTCCTGCTGTAGTACACTCTTACATTCATTTAAATGTAGATTTTGTTTTTCTGAGTGGAATGCCAGAAAAGCTTTTCATAGAAGCACAATGGACAGATTAATCTATAAATGGTAAATTCAACAGTGAAGAAGGTTTTCCCCATTTTTCGTATTGTGAATTTTATCTTTCTCCCCCAAGATAAGCTGTTTATTCACAGTATGTTGCTTTTATGCATTTTCAGTATCATTTTTTGGACAGAAAGGAGTTTGGTACTCAGAGATAAACACAGCATGTTAATACTAAGCAGTGCATGAGTAAAACCTTACTGATGTGACTAAATAAGAACAGTTCAATATTGTTATTTAAAGGCTTGATTTCTTTAAAAAAAAATTACTTTGTGGGCATCAGTAATGCTCCCTTGGGTCTCTAATGCTGATGTCACCATGTATATAACACATACTGGAGGAACAGACAGGTGCATGGCATTATCACGTGGGACATGTACGAATGGATACCTAGCTTCCCTCAATTTTTACATATGTGTAACTATCTCTTCCTTACACATATACTAATGGTAACGTTATTAGGATTATTTATACATGGCTGTGCATGAAGACTGTGTGATAAGCTCCCAGATTCTGTGAGAAGCTTTTAGCCTGGTTCTTGTATTTCCATGTGTCTGGGCAAATATCAGGATTAATAGTAAATAATGAAATAACATCCTTTCTGGGAGAGACCACAGGTCTCTGCATTCCAGCTTCTTGCTCCAGCAGTGCCCAGTGGCAAATACTCAGGGGAAAGTTATCGGAGTGGATCCCTGATACTAATGGGCTTCCACCTTAAGTCACGCTGGTAGCTGTTCCAGTCTCCACCATGGGGTGGGGCTTCTTGAGGGCCTCCACAGGGTCTCTAGGGGTTGCTGTAGGAGCTAGAAATAGTCAGAACGTAAAACAAAAAATGGAAAAAAGACAGTGATAAATGTTACAGCGAAACTGAACAAACTGGCAGCACTGGTATTTCTGTTGGTATTTCACTGAGCGGCACCTGTATTTACTAACGCCTGACTCTTGCTTTACTGTGAAGACGTAGGCTGAGCTGACACTAAACTTGCTTGGCCACAAAGAGCCCCAGAGACATGAGGAAGCTGCTACAAAAGCACAAGGTTAACAAAAAGGTGCCTGCACTTTCCCATTCAGCTCTTACACTGACACATACTTTATCTTCTAATTGTATTTTTCTTCTCCCTTTCATTGGTGTATGAGCTGTGAAGCTTGGGAGTTGGGAATTCATAAGCAAAATCTGAATTCACACAGGAAAAGCAGTTCTCCCCAAAGCTCCGTTCCTTCAGGTAGCTCTTTACCCAGGGGACAGTCATCTAGTGTAAACAGCAGCCTACACCCTGATGACTAAAACCATTTTAGAAGCAAATTAAATGAAGTTATATCAGCATATTTTGCGTCTTTGAGTCTTCTCAGTGTATACAAAAAATTGAAGGATGGATAAGAGAGTGAATGCTCATGCATGTATCTGCATGTATCTGCATGCATGAATGCTGAGCTAAGAAAAATAAACACTTGACAGTTTTTCAGAGGCTAAAGACCTGTATAAAGTCAGGTACAGAACTGACAACAGAAGTATAAGGCTTTCCACATCAACTTTAGTTTGACTTTACATGAACTGTACACATGGATGAGATATTTCAGCCTACTGGTAAAAATAGTGTGTTCTTTGCATCTTATTGTCCAAAGTCCTTTTGTAATCTATCCATATGGAAGGTGTAGATAGCACATATCTTTTCATACATCTAAGAAAAGAGTGTGCACCAGACCTTGAAACTCGAAAGTACCTTCTGCAGTATTTCTTAGTAACTACTCAAATTATTTTGTGAAGCTTTGTTTAAATGGACTGTGAATATTAATGTCACAGATTTACTTTCAGTAGATTGAACACATCAGTTTGTCTTAAGATCAACAGATATGCAGTGGATTTCCACATAGAGATTGGATTGCTTATTTAAACACAAGTTTTAGTGGTGATAATTAAAAAAAAAAAAAGGGTTTTGCAAAAACATGGTCAAAACAAAGTAAATTTTGATGCATACATAGAGCAGTGCTTAGAAAGATAAGTCTACTTGTTTTCTCAGAAACTATATCCAAGATACCAGTAGCCTTTGGACAATGAAAGCCATGACAGTGAATGATAATTTTTTGAATGTTTAAGCATTCATTCTGTTCATCCCTCTGTTAAAATAAAAATTTATTTAACATCCTGCTTTAACATCTCAGTAGTCTGCACTTGATGCCTTGGAGTTTCATCCAGCTTTCACTCTTGCCTGAACCCCTAACAGTGACCTTGGCAGTACTAAGGCAGAATATAATTTACCAAGTGAATGATATGGTATGAGGCTGATAATGAAGTTTATGTTCAAGTCAAATTCAGCTATTCATGGGGGACGCATTCCTTCCTGATGTTGATCAGAAATGAAAGCAGATGCTTTAGATTTGAGGAGGATTGCTGACGATCCTGGAGGTGACATGAAGGTGGTAAAGTATTCCAGTGACTCTTCTAATATCCCGAAAAGTCTGAGATGAGTGAAATGTGTCCTGATTTAGGCTTAACACATTTCAAACAGAAAATTAATTTGTGGTGTATCTCTATGTATTTCTTCTCTCATTATTTCTTGGCAGAAAATTCTGTAACTTGAGAAACCAGTGGTATCTAGAAATCATGGATTTGATCTGAATCTCTATTCACCCTGGGCAGAAGATCAAGTTGCTAATTATTTTGCGGCTAGTTACCAGTGTGTGAACACACAATAGAAATCAGAAGGGGTATTAGCTGGTATTCTGGAAAATTAGTATTTGCTAACAATTGTGAAATCCTACACATTTAAAAAGAAATCGGTATTATTTGCTTCTTCATTTATAGATTTAGGGACTGAGTAGCATCAGGGAATTACTTTAGAGGCCTTGGCAAGGCTAGGAGTGGAGTCTGGGGCAAGAAGCTAACATGACTGTCCTCTTTCTCTCTATTCATCACGATGTTGGGGGAAGATGTTTTAGGGGTCAGGCCAAGAAGGAAGGAGTAGGTGGAGTCACCAGACAAGCAAGGGCAATTTATTTCCCAGGACAGCAGGTGCAGCGGTTGCAGAAGGCACTTTTCAGTAGGCAGTGCAAGAACCAGATGTGGTTTTAACAGCTTGTTTTAATGAACGAGCCTAAGTCACTTCCAGCACAGCCTTGTCTGCAAAACTGTTATGATACTAACTCGTATCAATGTTTACTTCAGTATCCTGTATCTAATCATGAACTCTAACAAGCAGTATGATAAATTAAGAGAATATAGGTGTATTCAGATAATAAATGCCTCATCCTTCCAAAGGTAACGTGCCTTTTTTTCTCTGTTAAAGAGGTCTTTGCTCCTTTATTTACAGAATTGAGGAGTGACTAGTGTCAACTTCTTAGCTATTGGACCTGAGAGACAGTCTCCTGGGATATGCTCCCAGTTGTATAACCGATTTTCTCTGTCATCTTAGGTACATCACTCTTACCTCACTCCAACCATTTGTAAAACAGTAACCACACCAAATCAGATCAAAGGTTCACTTTGTCCTGTAACCAGTAATGAGCTGTAACAAACATATAATTGAGAGTTCCCATAGCGGGCAGTTATGGAATAACATATCTATAGTCAAATTTCTTCCTAAAAATATCAGAAAATGGTTAAAGTCCTACTTGAAGCATAAGAGCTAATTCCTCTACTACTTTCTACCCAAAAGTAAACCTGAATATTCTCATTAGTTGTACAAAAATCAAATAATTCTTAAATCATACTAAGTTTTCCTTTACTGACTTGTGCTAGTGTGTTTCAGATATTAGATATGCATATTGTAAGAATTATTCATATAATGTTTTAAATGTTCAGCCCTTCTGTTTCATTGAACTATCCTTGTCTCCCACCATTTAATAGTGGTAAATGGCAGTCAACTTCATTCTTTTATACTATTACTTACTGTCTGTGTCCTTTTTTTCCCTCTAAATTAGGAGGCCCCGGTCTTTGATATATGCTCTGTTGATATAGAACTATATGTCCACAACACTTATTTCATCTGTTTCAAACAGTTAACACTCTTTGAGATACAGTGACCAGAACTTAATGCAGCAGGTAAAGAAATATGTATAACATCTGGAGTATTATTCCTGCCTGATAATCAACTCATATCTTTATGCTTTACAGAACTGCTGTGCAGTTCATTATATGTAATACATTTTCAGATCATTTGAGGATATATACTACCTAGAAGCAAAATACTATGATGGTATTATCCGGTGCTTTGTATGCCTAAGAAGCGAATTCCATTTCCTGGATGAGACAGAAATGAAACCAATATCCGAGCCACTGTATTATCTATATACAAATTCAGAATATTCTGATCTCTCACCCTCAGAACATGACACGAGATCTTTCCTCAGCTGATGTGGTATTAAGTTGATTAGAGATATTCTATCTAAGAGTATCTCCGGACTCCAAAGCTCAGCAGTTAGAGCTTGTGCCCAATTTGGTTTAGTTTAATCCTGTTGTTCCAGTAGAACTTCACCAGAGGGTCTTCTCTTTTTCACATTTTGCAGAAAATAGAGCTGAGCTGTAAAACAACATTCGATCCCAGCAATTCAATGCCAATCCAATTCATTTGATTCCAGTCAGAATTGCATTCAACAGTGATCAGCAAACATTTCTAAAAACAAAGCAGTGAGCAGCAAATACGGTATGATGCCAATAAAGAGGATGCTTTCACTGTGCATTGCATCAGAGATCTTTACAGAATTAAACTTCCTGGATAGGTTATATATACACCTATCTTCAGCAAACAAGGGGAAAAAGAAAGAATATCACAACTTCACAAACGGAAGTGATCAAGTTGACGAATTATCCCAAAAGCCCGAGAGCTGAAATGAAACACAGTTTGAAATGAGATACTAGAACTTCAGCTGGTATAAATCAGCTAATGCTATAACACCTGAAGAGTTGGCCCAACATCCTTGGGCTGGGATAGGACAAAAAATTTTGTCCAAAATTTCCAGCAAATTGAATTCTTTGATTTATTTGAATTCAATTTGAATTCAATTCTCTGAATTGAATTCAGTAGCTATTATTATGAAAAGAAAAGGACAATTAAAGGGGAGGAGTGGCATGTTAATATTAATAATATAATATGAAACAAACAATATAAATTAATGCCAGAATATAGGGTATAAAAGTTTCATTGTCATGTATCTAAGAAGTAGGATGCATTTCAACTAGAATGCATAGGAAAAACAATTACACAGATGCATGTACATTATTGCATTGCAAGGAAATAAATGAAAACCTTAAATTATTACTAAATAGCTACAATTCTTCCCCCCCTTTTTTTGTTTTGTCAGGAATAATGACTATGTTTATGTGCCAAAGGAAGGCAAATATGTATTAGTCAGATTTCTGGTTCAGGACTGAAGCCTATGACAGTATCTTTAATAATATACAGTCTATTTAATATCCGCTTTTTGTGTCCTGCACAACTTATAATTATTGCCAGCAGGCAAAAAAGGGAACAGTAGGGGAAAAGAATACAGTGGAAAAATCTTTCCTCATCACTAACAAATGGTATGAAAAAGGTAGGCAGAACACATTAGAGACAGTGTTTGGATTCAAGTTAGTGGAATGAATTGCACATATACTGTGAGACAGTTAAACCTTGAAAAGGTCTTACAAAACCTCCATTACATCACATGAGATGGAGGGTTTGTAAGATCTAAAAACCTAAAGCAAAACCAGTTTCAGCCTGCAGGCCCCTTTGGAGTCTGGACTGTGCAATTACAGGTACTGCAGATGGTGGAAAGCTGAAGGCGCTATTTATTTTTTGGTGGCAGACCAAAAGTACTCACACGGATTTAAAAAAAAGTGCTGCTTCTTTGCTTTAGTCCCTGTGTGCCCTCAGCAGCGCATTCTGTAGTTGCTTAGAAATGGACAGGTTTTCAGAAAACTGACTCCAAATTCAAGGGCCAAATTCTCATCTGGCATAACTCCACCAGCACTAATGGTGTTAAGCCAGCAGAAAATCTGGCTCCAAATGCTGTCTGATTGGCTAGTCTGTCCATAGACTCCAAGAAGCCCAGAAATTTTCAGCACAGTTTAGCTCAGGGTAGCTAGAATAGAGTCTGAGTATGGGCTGTGTTTTTCATAGTAAAATCAGGAATAGAGATGCTCTAGGGTATGGAGTGGAAACACAACATTTATCTATGTTACTAACGATTCACTTTTGGAGGACTGGCTCAAATTTGTAGGAGCTCTGGAATCAGGAGCAGACGAGTGTTATTTCTATTCCCTTAATATAGACACCAGAAAATCATCATACCATGGACTCCCAATTCCACTATGGAAGTCTCTTCACATGACATTCCCAGCTGGTCAAAACCAAGACATACCAATAGCGCAGTGGTAGGGTAGGTAATCTGCAGTAATTGCCTGTCGATTCTGGGTTATATAGCCAGAGAAATTTATTTCAGAAATACTGTTTCTCTTTTTCTGGGTTTTTAAGGACAATGTATGTTGGCTGTCCATACTGTTAGATGCTTCAACAACTGGTATTTGTCATTTTTGAGTGCTTTTTATTTCCTTTCAGATGGGTATAATAAGATTTGATCTCTCAGTATTTTCAAGTGATTTTGGGTGCTAGATATTTGTAGGAATTAGGACTAATGGTTAAACTATGCCTAACTGAGCTAAGAAACTGAAATCTTGCTTAATAAAGGTCCAGACCACTTTATAAAGACTTAGGCCTCTAGGCCAGGTCAGCATTTTCAAAAGCTTGTTAGCTTTTGTTTTAATTTGATGATCATAAAATGTACTTCTTACAGAACTGAAATAAAAATTGACAAAGATATTCAAATATGACCATTTAAACATTTATAGACAGTAACTGGAACCAGTTTAACTGGCTGACATTGCCTATTTTAGTTTGATGGATGCAAATGGATGTGAACCCCTTTAATGTAGAGTAAGTCCTCCAATATAACTGATTTTGAATATTTACTTGGAGAGACATTTTGACTCCAAAATTATTCTCTGCAAATACAGTTGCATCCAGATAACTGAGGCTGTGAGTTGCCACCCATATTGTTTATTTTATTGTGCCTACAAGTCCCCCATTAAAGAATGTTGCCCTATCTAGATTGATAATCTTTGCCCAGACCATTTAGAGAAAACCTGTTTTCTTTCCTAGTTTTAGTGCCATACAGTTTTTCAGTTCTATCTATTATTTCTATGAAATCTCCAATCTCTGATTTCATAGAAGCAGAATAAATAGAGATTTTTTTGTTACTAATTTTTTTTTTTTCACTGCTACAGCCACAGGGTCAGAAAATAATTTACAGAAACATGGTAACCCTCTCTCCAACTAAAACCAGGCACTGCTTCCCTCACAGTGTTCATACTGATGTGGACATAAACTCCAACGGCCTCTTTACTAAAAGGACTGATGTGAGAAAAGAAAACTCAGTGGTTTTCACAAGCAAACCAGAGCTCGCTGGCATGCTCCCGATAAATGCTTTCACTGGCACTGATGCCCCATAAGCACTGAATTCATTTTCTGATACCAGGCTATTTATGATTCTCATGTAAGGCATGACAGTCATTCATCTTTCTCGCAGGACAAGTAAACAGGGCAAGACCGGTACTAATTCTGAGCATGTTGTTACCATTACTCAGTACTAGATTTACTGGCATCGTATCTTTCAGAGTAACAGGAGGTAGCTCAAAGCCATCCTCTACAGCAGCTGTTTAATAAAACTTCTCTCCGCTAGTTGCTTTCATATTTTAATCCCAAATCAACCAGATTAGGGAGAAAGAGAAGAAGCACTACAGGGAATAGAGAACTGCATAGACAGAAATGAGATGGAGAGCTGATTTCATACCTTTCAGCTATCGCCAATTTTGTTGACACTCTGTCTAGCGCTACAGGGTTCCAATTCTCCATTCCCTTCCTCAGCCAAGTCTGCTCTTTATTTCTGAAACATATCTGTGACTCAAGGAGAACATGCTAATCTGTTGTCTTATTGGGAAGAATTCTTCTCACCTAACTTTATCAGTTAGAGTTAAGCATCTAATTCAAGCTCATGGTCTAGATTTCTTCAGTAATAGATGGAAAAAAAAAAGCACATCTACAGGGCAATATACGCTCTCCTGAGCTTGGCGTTTACAATAGATAAGACTAACTGTCCTTTGGAGGTGCTTGTTTCTCTTATTTTAAAAGAATCCTAGTTGACCAGTTTAGTTTTGATGCGTATCCTTTAAAGATAAGTGAGGTGGATACCATATACTGTGACTTGACAGACTGCCATTTTCAAAACATGTCTATAAAGAGAAAGTTCTTCAAACTTACAGTTTGAGAGACTGTAGATGGCCCAGTAATGCTGAAATCCTACTGACTTTAGCAGAGCTCAAATTGTCAATTTGTATGGTTTCCCTTCGGGTATTTATCTACCTATGCCTCTAGCTACATAACTTACAATTAGTTTTGTTCTACGTTTTTTATTTTATTGATATCTAGTATCTCCTAACATACTTTCTTAGTATTTCTTCTTCTTAATGACCTGACAGAAGTTAATATCAGTTCCTACACTAAAACTGCATGATGGAGGTATAGAACTTTTGGGTGAAAACGAGGGAATGCTTTTACAAGCAATTATTTGAAACTCCTGTTCAGAACAACGAAGTTACTTCATCCCTGTCTTTTCTTGCAGGGGCTTCATTTACAAAGGGGCTTCCCCATCCCAACAATTACATGGAAAAAATTAACATTGTGCCTGTCGTTTCTCACATGAACTGCTACCATGCAGATTTTTTTTAATATACATGTGGAAGTATAACTAACATCAGGCATGTCTAATTCTACTACAGTCTAGCAGTGTTTTGTTTTTTATCTGTCTCTGGAAGCTGGAGATATATATGTGTATATATGTATTTATTTGCTTTTGTGGTGTACTCGTCCCTCATGGGTCATTATGACTCGTCAGTATGATGTAGCTATTTTCTCTTACCTCCTTTGTAGCTGTTCTTGTGAAAGCAGAACAATCTGTGAGGAACAGATATAGCAACAAGTTGAGCATGCATGGACCTGATGACTAGAAGGTTATAGCTCATTCTGTCAGAGTTTACTTCTCTCTGTCTTGTTCTCCAGCATGGCTAAATGTTTTTTCCCCCAGAGCTGCAAAAGCATCATGACAGATTTACCTGCATACATTTTTGTCAAAAGTTTTCCTAGTTACTGAGCTTACAAACTTTTGGTAAGAGCGTTCTTAACACAGCCATATTCAAGTACAGTAGCTTGGTTTTTTTTCCTTCATCTTTTTCATTTGTTTTTTTTTTTTTTTAAATCACAAACAAATTGGTTGTGCAAGACCTGCTTATGCATCTCAATTTTTCTGCTTGACTGTGCAACCAGTGCTACACAAATGAGCCCCTAATCTCAATGCTGAGCAGGTTGCTGCAAGATAGAGCCTCAGCAATTGTTATACGCTTGTACTAATGAATACAGGTATCTGGCACAGGCAGCAGTGGTGGATTTCAAGCTGCTGGAGGTGATGACTTTAGATGCACAGAGAGAAGATCAGAAATTACAAAAAAATTCTACTCCAGACTGCTGGGAAGGACTCTTGTTTCTTTCATGCCTAATTCAAAGAATTTGCCCTGTTGGACGTGTGGCAATGTTTGTATCGAGTGCTTCCTGTTCCTTCAGGAGTCTCGATCTCTTACATTTCTTCAGATGTGTTCTTCAAGCTTTGTCTTCTCAAATAACTGAAGTTAATTGGATTTCAGAGGATAAACAGAACAAAATGTGTTTGACCCTTAACCTCTTTTCCTTTTGCTACCTCTCACAGAAGATACGTCCATTAATGCTAACTGGCTTTGATTCAGAAAATCACCCTTCTAAAATGGTATTACTTATGAGGTTGTATTTAGTGCCACTTGAAATTCATCGGCCTTGTTTTGCTTGTTATTTCTGCTTATGCAATGTGGTTTAAGTATTTCAAAACTCCTTTCCCTATTTTTAGATTTTTCTTATTCTATAGCATCTCTTGCTAAAGAGACTTAAACTACAAATGAAAGTTTCTGCATCCTTTCTTTACTACTGTGCTGAAAATCTTCCTACCAAGATTAAGTTTAAAATGCCTAATCCAGAAAGATGAATCACCAACCAGATGCTTCAGGGAAGTAGCTGTCCTCGTGTGCCTTCCAGTCTTTACAAACTTTAGGGTGAAATTAATTTCACCTGATGACAAACCATAGTTGAGACCTTGTTCAAGCCACAACTTTGGGCTCTTTTTTAATGGCTGGTGTGTGCAAGGAAGATCTAAAAGATGATTCACTCTCTCCTAAGACATTTATCTGAGAGAAGTAAAAAGATTCATCCTATAGAAGTGATTTTCTCCCTTCATTGATAATAAAGACAGCCAAGATGACTAGCTTACACTAGAAGACTAGTTTCGAAAACTCCAAGGTTGTGAAATCAGTCAGTC
Source organism: Aptenodytes forsteri (assembly GCF_000699145.1). Classification (NCBI taxonomy): domain Eukaryota; kingdom Metazoa; phylum Chordata; class Aves; order Sphenisciformes; family Spheniscidae; genus Aptenodytes; species Aptenodytes forsteri. The sequence continues at coordinate 7,213,678 of NW_008796165.1, read as the reverse complement.
CTATGAAACATGGAATACTCACATATAATCTTACAAAAATTACATACAACCTTATGCAAATCAGTGCACCAAATTATTTCTGAGCAAGAAATATAGCTAAACTTGATTAGGGCTGCCTCAATAATACTTTAAGCTGTCAGTGGCTCTGGCACAGCAGCATCTTTTTAAGTGAGATGTATTATAATGTGCTCACTATAAAGATGCAGGAAAAAAACGTGTTGACTCCTGAACAAGGCTGAAAAATCTTGGAACTCAAAGGGCTACCCTAACTGTCACACTGAGGCATGTAAGTTAAGAGGCTAATCACCTTAGGATGACTGTGTAGCACTGAGAGTTGCGCAGAGTAGGAGCCTCACGTGTTCTGAATTGCCCTCTGGATCAGTCTTTCTTTACACTACTAAAAGGGAGACTAGCCAGCTAATAAGAGCTCCTAAATTGAGTACCTAAATTTAGATACTGTCAATACAGCAGTACAGCTGAACTCAAGTTTCAACAGTGAATGGATTCATCATTTTGTGTTTCTGTTCTGAAATTGGTTGTAATTTACAATCTAGGGATACAAACATTGCGACTATGAGGGTCTTGCTTCTAGTCGTTTTCTGAAGATGCAGATCTAGAACATTTACGTCAAGTGAGAATTTCTCCTGCAGTCTTTAAAGAAGTATAAAGACTATTTATGAAATGTTCATTAAAAATAAGCACTTTTTTTTCCATTTTATGCCCAAGAAAATTCTTATTGTTCAATCGCTTTGAGTAAGTATTTTAAAAATAGCCTGGTGGTAATATATTCTGTGTGTACTTGGGATCAAATGCAATTTCTTCTTGGAGATTTATATCCAATTATTTTATCCAGGCTCCTTCCCCCTTTAGCCATCGTAACAGTGCCCAAGGTTACTTTAGACCAACATTGATAAAATTCATTCTCTGATTAAAAAATAAAATCTGATATCAAAACTCTAGGTACACTGTAGATTTCCATTGTTATAGAGTACTTATTGTCTTGGATTCATAGGCTGCAGTCTTTGAAATATTGAATTACTCTACAGCTTTCTATATTCTTTTTTCCTCTCTGCATTTTAAAAAGTGTTCATATATGATCATTTTATGGATGCCATTTGAATACCAACAAATTTGCAAATTCTTCTAAACAAAGTGGATGCCAGGAATACAACTATTGCTCAAAGACTTCCTTTAAAGTTTCCTGGCTGTTAGTAAAAAAAAGCCAGTAAGTGTTTTGGAATCACCTCTACTTTAAAACACTTAAAAATATCATTATATTTATTAAGGAAACCATATAATGTCTAGAAAAGGTAGAGCACAGTGTGAGGTTGATTTCTGTTGACAGGAAACCTGGAACTTACTGAAGATTATACAAGAAGTTTATGGCAAAACCAATAACAGATAACTGATATTTTAGACATGGTATCATCTACCTCTGACATAATAAGTCCAAAGTGTCATGTGAAGGAAGAAGGAGTATTGTTCTACAGTGAAAAGAAAGAAACAACAAGGATTGTCTCTGTTATTTTATGTCACTAAATCAGGGTTCTATTCAGGCTACGTTGTTAGTGAATTTAAATAAAACTAATTATCAAAATCTGCAAGACATTTTTTTCTAGGCATTTAATGAAGCATCACCTAAGCAGCCCCACTCACAAAAAAATCAACCACTATTTTAATAATGTTGGGAAGCAGACAGTCAAATGATATTACACATTTAAAGTACATGATTGAAATCGCACGTCTGGAATTTTAGCAGACTTCAGCACCGCTAATGCATTCACTGGTATATAATGTGTGAGCACACTAAAGACAGAATATACAAAAGAATAATTCTGTCCCAAAGAAAAGGACCATATAAAAATTAACAAAAAGCTGTTGACTTTCTTATTTGGACAGTCTCTGCTGAGCTCTCTGTTGAACTGATGAAGTAGGTCATAGAAGATTCCCTTTCTAAGGCAACGCTCCTACTGAGGGAACGGAAAACTTGCAGCAAAGTGTTTTGCTGCCACTGGACAGGTGGTTGAGATAAAGACAGTTTAATAGGACAGAAAAGGAAAGGAAAATAACAATAATGATAAAAGAACATACAAAATAAGTGATGCACGATGCAATTGCTCACCACCTGCCGACTGATGCCCAGCCAG
>NW_008796165.1:7133129-7211494 GCF_000699145.1 Aptenodytes forsteri | reverse complement strand
GCTGGCAGGGCACGAGAAGCTGAAAAGTCCTTGACTAGTGTAAGCACTACTTAGCAACAACTAAAACATCGGTGTGTTATCAACATTATTCTCATCCTAAATCCAAACCACAGCACCGTACCAGCTACTAGGAAGAAAATTAACTCTATCCCACCCGAAACCAGGATACTAGGAAATGAGGAGGCATGCAGGAAGAGGCGGGTGCTGGAAAAACATTAAAAAACATTTTTAACATGCAGAAGAGCTGAGGAAAGCAAGCAGCTATTGTTAGAGAAAGGAGCAGCGACAGTCAGCAGGAGACTGAGAAACACTAATCACTGCTAAATCACTGGAAGATGTCCCCGCTAAGCAGAATTGCCACCCCTGCTAACCAGCAGCCATTGACATTAAATATTGTGGAGCTGAGCTCGGTTCTCTCAGAGGCATGCTGATTAAACATGCCCTGATGAAATGGTGTGTACTGTAAGAAGTGGTATGTAGTATTTTGTCTTCATAATACTTTAAATTGCACTACATCCCCACAAGGTATTTTGCCATTCTCCATTAAAAATGGACAACTGACTTTCAGAAGTACAGAACAGCTGCAGTACTCAGCTGACTTCATTTTGGGTTTGCGGATGCTCAGATATTTTGAAAAAGGCCCAGAGTTTTCACTGTTTGCTAGGTAATAACAAATTGTTTTCTTTACCATACCTGTTTTCAAACCCTGTCAGTGTCTTTAAGTCAGTCTTAATACTTCTTGCCTAACATAGATTAAAAGTTATATAAAGGGCCAGAAACTGTCCTCACACTTTGGTGCGAGATATTATGGTTCATTTTTTTGACCATGCTGATTTATGATTTCACAGCAGTAGCTCCATTAAGGTCTAGAATGGGTTTTCACATCATCAAATTATTTTTTTGACCATGCTGATTTATGATTTCACAGCAGTAGCTCCATTAAGGTCTAGAATGGGTTTTCACATCGTCAAATTGCAACGTTTTAAAATTCTTTGTATTTTAGGACAATTTAATGAAGTAGTTAAAAATTATTCCAGACTGAAAATGTTTTCTGCAGTCAAGGAAGAAAAATATCTGGTAAAATATAGGAAAGCAATGAAAAAAAAAATCAAAAGAACTCACTCCTGATCATAGAAAGATGCTTCTGAAAAAGAGGAGCTCAGTGGGAGCATTTTCCTTTTTCTTCCCTACTCTCCCAAATGCTTGTTATGTGCCCTGCACTAATACTGCTTTCTTTGTACTTTGGGGGATTTTTAGGGGAAATTGAAATATAAATAAATAGTGCTCTCTTTATTGCTGAAGAAGGTCACATTTTGATTTTTTTTACAGGAATTCAATAGAATCTTCCCCAATGCAGTAAAACTTACTACAGAAGTAGAAGGGAAACATCAAATCCTGCTCTTGCATGAGCAGAGGAGATCCTCTCTGCTTGTTGTGTCCCTCACTGCTCATGTGGAATGAACATGTCTTTTTGTGCTTCCCCTCCACTATGCTGTCTGAGGAGAAAGAGAGGCTTACTCTTCATCCTTCTGAGTTTTTATCTTGTCTTATCCCAGCCTTCCTTTTAAACTGTACACCTTTGGAGTAGGAATTCATGTTTGTTTTCTGCAGCCCCAGGGATATGCTCTTTTCTTACCAATTCAGATGAGATTTAAATACTGTACAGTTAGCAAAGTGAATGAAACCTATAGGACTCCATTGCCCTTAAGGAATTGTTAGAGAAGACGGGAATTTCACCCTGCTGTCTCCTTGCAATGTACTCTGATGTGTAGAAGGGAAAGGGTAAGAGGGTGAAAGGAAGGGGAAAGCAGTAGATGAGGAGATGAGGCAGGATTTACCCATGGAACGGGCTATAGAAGAGATACTTGACTCCGCAGTGCTCTTGTGAAGTGTCCCAGGAGGGAAGTGGCTACTTGTGCTGTTTGGATGGAGACCATCTACTGAGGCCTGGCAAATATTTTGCAATAGCGTGGGTCAAGGACTGTCCCTTGTCCCAAACACTTGAGGGTTTTTATCTAACATTGCAGTATCTGAACATCTTCCATGTGAAGTTAGTATCAGCAGCGATACCCATAATTTACTTGAGGGAAATGGAGATTTTCCCTTTTCAGGAAAAAGAAGTCTGCCTGGGCTAAGATGTTGGGGATGGTCTTGTTTGTTTGTTTCTTTTATTTTTATTAATATCTTAGATTTGGAAAGAAGCTTGTGGAATCCTTCAGGTACTAAAGGGGGCATCCAGATCCTGGTACAAAACTTCTCCTTTGAATAGTCCAAGAAAAACCTCACAAACCCAAAGCAGTATTGACAGTCCTAAGAAAGAGCTCTCTTCAAAGCCATATGTGTTTTGTTTCTCCTGAATCTGTAGAGAACCCCCCTGAGGCTTCAAAAGAGAGACACAGTAGTGGAAAACATCCCTCATCCTCCCCATCACTCGACTGACTCACAATGTTATATAAAGAAGGTTGCCTCAGGAAGAGGAGTGCTGGAAATCAATATTTGATCAGATCTGCTTGTGTTTATTGACATAAAAGAATATTTCATAGAATCATTGAGGCTGGAAGGGACCTTGGGAGATCATCTAATGGACGCTTAATGTCAGTAAGTGTTTTCTAATCTGATTGGTCCTTTTCCATATACAGAAATGGTCAAAAGGTACTTCTGCCTCCAGGCAATGATACAGGCTATTGAGGAACTTACGACAGCTGCTTTCAGTGGTGGCTGAGTGAGAAGCTCTGGTTGGTAAGCACGGTACCCACATTGAGACATTGAGTTTTTATAGCTCAGTTTCCTGGATGTTACATGATATTCACGTATGGTACACAGCAGAATTCTTCTGCCCTGCTGCTGGGGTTTGTCCTAGCAGTTGGCAATGCAGAGAACAATTGCTCATGCAATGAATCAAGGTGAAATATGATGTTATACCTGTGATAAGTGAAAAATTGGTAAAGTGGGCACTAATCTTCAAGATGGTTATCATCACATTAATTTTGTAAGACCTTTCTCCAGCTCTGGAATTCTTGTGCAGCCAGTATCAAAGTTCACAGGTTACAAACACCCAGTTCAGTAACTGGATGTTTGAAAAACATATTCTACTCTTGCAAAAAATATTTTCATTAATTATTCATTGCTAATATAATATTAGCAATAATATAATTGTTGCTAACTGGATATCCTGTTCCACAAGAGCGATATGCATATGCCAACCCCCACCACGCTTTCGCTATTTTGAGGGCTTGTTGATGTGCAATTTGCAGGTGGCTCAGAAGGTGACTTGTGTGGAGTGTTTCTCATATCTCAAGAAAAGTCCAGTGGCTCCTAAACTGGTTTTGGTTGCATCCCTCATATGGCTGCTAGACCCCATTGTTGCTGCAGTATGACCTTGAATTCTGGTGCAACCATATTTTTTTTTGGTCTTGCAAACCTACTCATAACTACTATGCTCCTACTTGGAGTAATGACCTCTATTTTGAGACATAATACTTGAGACCAGACATTTGTAAGCACTGAAGAAATATAATTTGATTTTTTTTTCTTTTTAGAGATTTATAGTGTTTCTCATCACTGTGATATATATCTGCTTACAAGTAATAGTTAATTATAGTACATAGTAATAGATAGACCTTCTGTCATAGCTAGTCATATTCTAGGTTTATTTCTCTATAAGTATATTACACATTAGTCTCTGAATATGTCTTCTCTGCAGTCAAAGCTGCACTGCCAACTTGGGTAGAAATATCCAGTCTAGTTTTAAACTTTCTTGAGTACATCTCAACAGGAAAATAGCTGGAGCAGAATGGATCTCAGAATGGGCTGGAAAACTTGCTAATGTCAGTATAGCATTTCCTCCAACAGGTTACAAATTATGCTGTTCTTAAGCTGTTGAGAATGGGGAATAATACATCTCTCAGAGCTATCACTGCATATTTGTTATCAAGTATTGCTATAGATAGGTGATTTCCATAACCCTGTTCACACCCCATGGAGTTGAAAACTAGTTTATCAATGCATCTGTAATGAATACGTGAATGCTGTGGGGAGGGGTGAAAAAGGACAGTGCTGAAAACAAAGGGAAAAAAGACAAATACTCTAAGCTTTGGATGGTAAAATGCCAAACGATAACAGAATATTACATGTTTTGTTAACAATGGTTTTCTATGAGTTGTTTAATATTGGGGAATAGAATAGATAAGTGTATATGAGGGAGCAAGAATGAGGAGTAAAGAAGCAGGAAGAAAAGAATAACAGGTTTGAAGAAGCAGAAAGTTGCTTGAAAACTGATTGTATAACATCTGTATAGACACCTTAAAAGATCAAAATGTCTGTTCAAAGTGAAGCTGTAAATAGGAACTTTCAGGGAGATTTTCTACATGCCCAGATTTTCATGGCTGTTTTCTCTTTTCTATGCCATTGCTTGGAAAAGGCTGTTGGGTGTCCGGACACCCAGACAGGGCTGCTGTGCATGCACAGTAAATCCAAAATGTCTGACATGCATTGCTCTGACTGCAGGGAAATAACTGTACATTACAGGCTGGTTTGGAGGATGAGATTGCTTTTTTTCCAATTCATTGAACAAATGTGTTAAGGAACTAAAATGTGATGCTTTTGTGTTTCACCAAAACTGCAGGGAAATCACATTTTTTCCCTTTCTTGTCATCAACACATTTTCTTTATTCATGAAATGACACAGTAGGTGTCATTTTTCTTTAATTATGCCCAGCTATCATATGTTGCTTTTATTTGCTGAGGATGTTAGTTTCAGGGAAAATAATTTAGACAGTTCCATTTTTCAGGCAACAATACACTAAATCCTGTGCTTACAAATTGCAATTAGATAAGAATTCTTCTTTCCACAATCAAATGTGGCAGTTTCTTACTGGAAAGTGATGATGAATCAAACTTATAGTGTAAAATGGGAAGATCAAAGCATTCAATGGAAATGTAATGAAGAAAATACACTTTTATGGCTTGGCATTTTAAATGTCCTCTGTTATATATCACCGTGGCAGCATACAATAGTGTAAGTCTTTCTTTGGGAATGAATACAGATTAACACGGCCTCATTTTCTGTGTCAGAATACACTTCTTACTGTGATGATATTTCTTCCCCCCACATACCCCTCTCTTCCCAGACCTTAAAAGTACTTTAAACATGTTTAGCCTGTCAACAAGCCTTTGCTAAAGAGTTTTGTAGCCTGTGGTAATGACTTCTAATTTACATGACTAATTACCCCAGGATAAATAGAGATGAGGTGCTTTAGGATAAGGGTAATCTGCATGTCTGCTGGAAGCTTGAATAGTGCATTTTATAAAGATACAAAACTCAGCAATTCAATGAAATTAAGGTTGTGACAAAAAGCAGGCAAATTCAAAATGAAGGCAAATACTTCTCTTCCTAAGCTGCTGCAGTTGGATGTGAGAAAGACGCTGATGGCATGGCATGGAAAGAAGCATCAGCCCTGGTTCTGGAGTTCATTTGGATCTATACTGAGGCTTGAACAGATTTTGCCTATACTGTTTACATAGATATCTTTTCATACAGAATTGCATCATGATTTGCCTGTCTTCTCCATCTTGTCCCAATTGTGTTGCCTTATTCTTTAAAACATAGTGGTTGCCCATCTATGACCACCTCACCCCCGATTTATGCTCACAGTATAAACAAGCCATGATGTATGTAATTATGTATATACACACAGCAAAGAACAATCTGAGCACAAAAGACTTAGTCTAATGTCTCAGCACTGCAAGACGTTATTCCAGATAGAACAAACTTATGCTGGTAACAGAGGAAAAAGAATGAAAGAAAAGAAGTATAACACCCTTTCTGCTGAGCTGGGCGGTTCAGTTTTCAGAAGAGCTCTTGAATTTAGAGCTTGACCTCCACAACACTATGCAGCGCAATGCATAAGTACTTTGGGAAGTTTAGTCTCATTTTCAAAAGTGATTTAAGGTTTCAGACTTCTTAGGATGCTTTTACAAACTCGGTTGCAGATAGGTCTAGCGTTGCTTTAAGCTAGAGGGACTCATTCAGTTCAGCACTGTTCTGCACATTTTATAGATCTGTTAGCAGCTACTTCCATGCTCACATTTCTGAATGATTTTATAACCAAGTCAGTTCTCACCTGCAAGCTTAGAGGTGGGCAATGCCAGACTGTACCTGATCATGTGGACATGCCTTTAATTCTTACTGTACTGGCTATTAAGGTCAGCTGTTTTAACCATCTCATTTCTCAGCCTGAGATGTTGAAAAAGGCCAGACTTCTAGGATGTGCAAAATGGAAAAAATCAGACTTATGTTTAGGTATGTACCCAAAATGTTGTCTTACTTGCTAGAATTGCTTTTGAAAACATGATGTCTAACTCTTTTAAGAGCCTACAATGCAGTGCTTAAGACATCTAGAGCTAACTTGCCCAGAGCAGGGAGAATGATAGATTACTCAATTCCCATTTCAATTACTTAACCACAGGATCATCATTCTACTTCACTCAAATTGTGGTATATTGATTTCTGTTGTGACTCAAAAGATTTTAATTTTTAATAAAAAGTTAGCATGATATTCTCATTATGTATATAAATCCAGAATAATCTGCCTTTTGCAGGCAGGGTACTTAAATTGAAAGACCCCATAATACCTATAATGTTTATAAGGAGCTCTCCCTGAGTTCACTTAACCAGTACCCCCTTGCTTACCTTCCCCACAGGACAGCAGTAATGCAAAAGCCTTTGAGGCCTAGATGTGGGAATTGTAACATAATGAACTTTTAAATTTCAATAACCCTTAACAAAAACTGCTAAAAAGCTCCCATGGTACAGAATCAGAGTTTCAGAATATCAGCTGATGGAAATTACAGGGAAGTAAAGGGTAAAAGTTAACCAAAGCCTTTCACTCTTTCCTATCCAAGGCCAAATTAATATTAATAGGTCTAGGGTTTTGGTACAAGTAAATACTAAAGAACTTGCCTTAAATTGCTTGTAGGTTCAGCGCATTGACCCCAAACTCCATTTTACTGAGAAATGTAGTAACAACTCAGGTGAACAGATTTCCCTTGGAAATCCCAGCCCCCGGTCAACTGAGAAGTCAGGTGTAGCCAGTTTGCTAATGCAACCCACCTTCGGGGTAGTATTCCCTTCCAAGTGATCAGCATCTCTTAGAAACCCTGTGTCCAGGTAAAAGCTTTTATACCAGCAATCCCAATAGTGATAAAAAGTTTCTAGATGTTTTTCCATTTGACAGTGTAACTCTAGCCCTGAGCTTCCATGGAAAAGCTATACAGTGTAACTTGGCCTGAGTATCAAAAGGAAATTTTTTGGGGACCCTCTGTACTTTCCTGTACCTTCCTCTGCACACTTCCCAGGAAAGGACTAATCAGTAAAAAGCCATTCTTCACACTTGTTCTTTGGCCTGTCCTCTGTGACCTATTTTCTTGACTAATCCTGTGATTTTTATCCCAGCCAATACCAAATTGCCTCTGTTTCTGGCTGCTCCTGGCCAGCCCTATAACTCTTAGCTCCCAGCAAGATTTTGGGGGGAAATACAGAATTTTGAGTGGTTTCTCTTGCTTCAAGGTCTCTGCAGAATCAAGGGACAGTGTAAGTAACACAAAAATGCAAGAGCAGCAGCTTCCTCTGTATTGGTAAACGAAGACTTTTGTGCACATGAGGTCCTCCCTAAAAGATAAAATGCAATAAGGTCAGGCTGTGTTATTGATGTTGAGGTTTGTAGTCCTGAAAGCAAAGAACCCCTTGTGACAAGCTTTACAGTGATGATCTGTGAAGCTTTTTTTTTGTTGCCAAAAGAGGGAGCCCTCACAGAATTATATATGCTCTTGGTGATGTTTTTGCTTTTGTCATCTGCTCTTTGGAAAGCTCTGATTTTTTTTTTTCTTACAAAACTTGGGGCCTTTTTAGTTTAGAAGAAAATAAGTTTGTGACACAGATAATGTGAGCTGTGAGTTTTGCTCTCTTCAGGTTCATGATGACCTCAGGTCACAAAGAAAGAAAATAAGCTTTTCATTTTCAGAGTTATACAGCTGGCTATTATTAAGTACATGATGTGGTGTCGTGGTTTAACCTTAGCTGGCAACTAAGCGCCACACAGCCGCTCGCTCACTCCCCCCCGGTGGGATGGGGGAGAGAATCGGAAGGGTAGAAGTGAGAAAAACAAGGAATTCATTCACTGCTTCCCATCGGCAGGCAGGTGTTCAGCCATCTCCAGGAAAGCAGGGCTCCATCACGCGTAACGGTTACTTGGGAAGACAAACGCCATCACTCCAAACGTCCCCCCCTTCCTTCTTCTTCCCCCAGCTTTATATGCTGAGCATGACGTCACATGGTATGGAATGTCCCTTTGGCCACTTTGGGTCAGCTGTCCTGGCTGTGCCCCCTCCCAGCTTCTTGTGCACCCCCAGCCTTCTCACTCGGTAGAGCATGGGAAGCTGGAAAGTCCTTGACTAGTGTAAGCACTACCTAGCAACAGCTAAAACATTGGTGAGTTATCAACATTATTCTCATCCTAAATCCAAAACACAGCACTGTACCAGCTACTAGAAAGGAAATTAACTCTATCCCTGCTGAAACCAGGACATGTGGTTTCATTAAATACCATATTTTAGCATTCCAGTGTTAGAAATAATGATACTGCCAAACCAGACAATATTGGTTAGGCACTGAACATCTTTTAAATGATCCATGATTTTGTCTATTGTAATTTGGGTTCCATGCTGCCTTCTGTTCGTGTGAGCTGGAATTATCAAAACTGGTACCCGATTCACCTCTTAGCCATCCCACAATGATTTTTTTTTTTCTTCTGAAAGACAGTATCTGAGAAGGATGAGTAGGATCTTTCCAGTTTGTCTGATGATGTAAGGGGTAAATTAGTGCTGGGTTTATTTGTAATCACTTGTAGGGAGTCATTCAATAAATTCTGGAGAGACTTTGAGAATTATGCAACTTTTTACTGATTTTTTACCAGTGGATTAGGTTCAAAGCAGCGAGAAAGTACAGGCACTTTTATTAGTGTTTATCTTTAGGGGGAAAGCCTTTGTCTCGGGCTCTGCAACGGAGACTGCAACAAATAATAAGTTTACCAGAGAGACTCTGTAAGTGTTGATTCATGGTTCACCCTTACCTCTTTCTGAGCTTGAACTGGTTAAAGGAAACTCTGGCCAACAGAAATTACAGTATTTTAGCTGATCTCTGCCATCTTTTCTGAACCTGTACTGTTCCCTAGACTAGTTCCTTTTTGAAGAATTTCTTTTCAACCTAATGGCTTCTATGACTCTACGGCTCCAATACCCCATTTGGTATTTTCTCTGTTTTGCACAGTAGCTCTCTTTTCCGTTGGGATGTAGTCTGAGTGGATAGGACAGTCCAGCATTTCTTATCTCCCCCAAATCAAAGGCAAACTTACAAAATAGTTTAACTTCATGGGAGTTCAAAGCCAATAATTGGGCAGTAGCATTTAAAAAAATACTTTTATTTGATCATTTGAGATATTTTGCCTTACTATTTATGAATGCAAATTCAGAGGCTCCAGCGTGACCTGTTTTAGTGAGATTTTGATGCTTAGGACCAGATTCTCAAAAATACACTAGCGCTTAAAAGGCATTTTGGTGCCTAATTCACTCCTAGGTCAGCTGTTCTTGAAAATGTCACATCCTAGCTCTTGGCAAGACTGGAACTTTATATAGCAAGATTGTTGCATCAGAGTAAAATCCAGTTTAGAAATGCATATTGATGACTTGTTGTTAATAGGTATTGTGTGAAGATTGCTGTGTGATTATTGTACCATAATAGCAGTGAGAATCAGAATAAATTCAAGGAGTAGATTGGCTGAGATAGGAAGGATCACATTTAGATGATAACTTTTCTTTCTCTTTTCCATTATGTTCTTCTTGTCTTTTTGAACACTATTAGTATTCTCAGTGCTGTACAGAAACATACGGGAGACTTAGGGCAGGAGCTAAGTCGATTGCAATCAAACTACATGATAAAACAGAAAAATCAACCCAAAATAATTTTATGCATTTTATTTAAAAGAAGAACATTCAGAGTTAAGACTGAAATGGCCAAAATGGGTGTTTCTGACATTTTATGGATGTTCTGCATAGGTAGTGTGCCTCCAAATATTGGATGCTCCTAGATACCATATGTGCTGCAATTCCTAAGCAATACAGCAGATGTTTTAGGTGATCAATTCGGAACTCACTGGCTTTGTTTAGTTCTCCCCATTCCCAATTTTATATGATGTGAATGTGCCTGTCATCGTAAGTAGAAGAACAGTTCCATATTTAAAAGTCTGTGCATAATTCAAAGTTGACACAGTAGCAATACTAAAACACTCCCCTACCTAGAAAATCTCATGTTCCTCAGAGTCCAAAACACCCAGTTACGAAAAGCCGTGGCCAGTAAAAAATTAGCTTTGTGTGGCTTGAATCAAAACTTAACTATTTTTTTGAGTTTAGGTTTATTGTACGAGGCGGATGAAAGCTGACAGTTCTGATTTCTTTGCTGATCAGAGGGCCGCGTGAGCTGGTTTGTTTGCTTATTTGTTTTTAAGAAAGGTTTCATCTTATTTCTGTGTAATCTCCTCCAAAACCAGCTTCCTAATGGCTCCTTTTTAACTTTTGTTCTGCTCTTAACACTTTCTTTGCCACTGCTCCTTTTGTGTGAAATGCTTTGCCAGCTCCTAGTATATAAAGTGCCTTTTTTGCCCTAAGATCATCTTTAAAGTTTTTTATTCTCAAGGATCTTTTTAACAGTAATCCCCAATGATTTTACTTAGTTTTCTGATCGTGTGGGCTGGAAATTTAGTCAGACTTCATTAAAAAGCTCATTTGAAAATACTAATTCTATTGTATTGTCTGAACTGTTTTGTCTATTTATTTGGGGATATAAAAAGACTTGAGCTCTCATATTTTTTCCAGTTGTAAATGAGTACAGGTATGTATCTGATGGCTAACACACTAGAGAGACTGTCTTCTGGAGTGGTCTATGGGGAATAAACTAGCTGCCTGCTAACGCCCGTCTGTCTCTGCGGAGGCTGGGACTGGCGAGGGCAAGGGTGGCTGTGCTCCTGCACCGGCCCCGCGTCTCCTCTGCAACCTGAACCCGCAGGACCGTGGCGGAGGGAGCTACATTTCAAAAGAAAAAATGTTCTCTGTCTTCAGTGCCCAAAAGAAAAATTTAAGCTCACTGGGAACAGGAATGAATCTGACACCTAATTTTGCCACTATAAATTGGAACATTTACATTTGTGTTGGTCTTTAAAAAAAAAAAAAAATCCTGAAATATAGCTGTCTGACACAATGGAGTTCAGGGTAAGAACAAGGATAAATTTTCCTCACGTGTTCACCTATGGAAACTTTGTTCACCTTTCCTGCAACTGTGAAATTGGTTTGAAATGATGGACTGATACTTCCTCATGAGTTACTCTTGAACACTAGAGCTCTTTTGCTAACTAAAAAATACATACTCTTTGGGGAAGCAAAATGCTTTTCCAAACACAGTGTGTAAATGTTGTTGTTAACATCTAGATAATTAATTTTTAAGGCTAATATTCAATGACTGGAAACCTCTTGGATTTCTTTTAATAAATGAAGAACATAAATAAGGGCAGTGGAAGCAGTTTAAATGCAGAACTATATTTTTCTGAAAACGGGAAGTTTCAGAGTGACTCACAAATCATAGGAAAACATCCACATTTCAAATTATCCAGATAAATATATTTTCTGTGTAGCCCAAAGAACAACTGCTTTGCAGTAGCTCCATGACATAGTTACTACATTCTTGGTTAAATGTTTGTTACAGGTACATGAATAAACCTGAACTTTTGTCTTCTGGAGGTCTGATTCTGAGAGACGTGGTATGTCTTCAGTGACTGGCTCGGCAAGGGGAACTGGGGAAACTCAGCCTTTGGTTGGACTGAACCCTGAAGCAACTGCACATTTGTGAGGCAAAATCAGCGGTTTCATGTAAAAATTGGTTAATAGGGTATTTGGTTCCCTTCTCTCTTCCAGTGAAGTCCCCGTGCTTTGGGTGCTTCTCAAAACAGGCTTGTATTTGTCAGTCACCACACAGATTTTTCACAAGCGTTTGTTCTGTGTTTTTTAACCACTATGAGATATATATCAGATAGCAGGTTGCCAATGAATTGCTTATAGAACAACTGTAAAAGTGATAATTTGAAACAGTTAGCAATGAGGCTAATGAAAAGAGGATTTCAGACCTCTTATGTCTGTTCAGTGTATGGGACAAATGTTATTCTCTATTTTATTAGTCAGAATAACCTGACATGGACTGAAGAGAGGAACAAAATAGTAATGCCTGGGTGGCCTCATTTTCTTACGCAGATCTCCATTCGAGGCTGCTCTCAGGCAAGCTAACTCAGCTCAGTGATTTTGATGAACCAAACTTTTATTTTCTCCTTTAATATAACATGACATATTATATACGACATATATAGCTCTCTTCAACTGTTGTGAATAAAAATGCCTCTGGAATGATTTTCACAGTTTAAAGCACCTAGGTGAAGGGTTTGGGCTAAAATGCCAAATTTCAAAAGTGACAAAAATGTTCAAATTTGGATCTATAGAGCTAAATGCCACCTTGGTTCCAGTAGCCTCCATTTTATTGTTTTTATTAACAATTCTAGAGACACCATGCATTGATTAAACATGAATTACACTAGATAGTGTACAAAGGCAGAGTGACCCTGGAAGTGGCTGTAAGGAGTCCCAACGCTGCCCTGTTAGCCTTTGGGAGTTTTGATACAAGTTGCAGCCTGAGTAGACCTTGTTCCAAGTTCTGTGGCTCAAGAAGTTCAGATATAGGGATTTAGTAATGATTTTAGCATGTGCCATAGAAAACTACAACAAAATTGCTTCAGAAACAAGTGAGAAAGTGTTGGGTCTGTTTGGAAAGTAAGATTGTTCTTTTTACCTCTGGGGTAGCTCACGCTCATTGCTGCCATTTGACTTCTCCAGACAGTGCTTTCACGGGCTGTAATTAAATATGCAGTTTTGAGAAGAATGAAGATTGGGATGCTCTGAATCATTCGTTAAGTGAATATGACAAGCAGTGGTCTGGTTTGGAAAAAAAAATTGATTTTTTTCAGCAATAGAAAAACTAATTCACTGCCATGGATTGTGAACGGAAACAGACTCAAACTGAAATTAGATGAAAACCTTGAAATTAGATGAGACCACAATAGTCGGACATATAAATTTATATATTTGTCCATACATACTAGATTCTAATTTAAGTTTTCACTATTATTTTGATCATGTTGTCTTGACTTATACACAATAAACAAGGAACTTCGAACAGTATGGAGCAGGAAAGATTTTCAGATAAAGTAATCCTCCTAAATGAAATGTGAAGACACACAGTTATTCCCCCCTTCCCTCCTGCCTGTCCCTATTGCAGAAAAGTCTTTGGCTGTAATGGTGCCTCGACAGCCAGAGCAGAACTTGCCCCCTTGCTGCAAAAGAAAAAATACTGATTTTGTCCAGCTGTTGTGCAGGTCTTTGGAACTGGATGTTTCCTATCTTACTGGTTTACATTCCCATAATATTAGCAGTTTGAAAATGCAGATGAAACTGGGCTATAGCGCTTTCGCTGGATGGAGGAAATGAGGAAATAGGGAGAGAGAGAAGAAAAGTGAATGGGACGGGAGTGGAGGGCCAGTGAATTTAGAGCTGAAGATTGAAAAATGAAATCGTCCAGCCTGGTGCATTGGAAATCAGTTCCATTGACTCCCCTCACACTGATTTCCTTTGGCTCCTTAAAGAGATGCTGCTTTAACTAGGAAATGTGTGTGCTGCCATGTTTCTATTGGTGACAAAATGCTAGCTTGGTCTTGGATAGGTGTGCTTAATTTTGAGTATTTCCTAGTTTTTTTTCCTGTATCTACAATACATAGCCTGTATCGATTCCTTGTCTGTAAGTGTGGCACGTGTATACAGTTTTACAAACTTTTACTCCTCTCTGTACAATGCAGAAGTCAATAGACACACCTCGATATATACACATCTGCATATACGTACGTGAAAGTTTATATGTGTCTGTGATTGTATATACATATACGCAATATATTTATGTGTGGACATACATCCAATTATACTAATGGTAAGTGCAAAACTAACTTTCAAAACAGAATAAGCTCTGTCTTCTCCTTTTGAATGCTTGGATGCATGGAGCTGTAGGTGTGAGATTGGTAGCTTTGAAATTGAATGGTGATGGTGCAAATGGAAATCACTACAGAAGGATGTTGGAGATGATATAGCCTGCAGATCTCATGCACGCCATTTTGCAGTCATAAACTGCTCCCAACGTTTACTCTGCTTTGTGTTATACAGAAAGCCCAGCTACTTGGGCTTACAGGCAAAATGTTTGGTTTGCTTGTAAAGCTGAAATATGCTCTGTTGAATGTTTAAGTTTCTGAGATGTTTGAATGTGAGATACCAGAAATACAACCTATTATTGAGGCTTTCTTCTAAGTAAAATGGCATGCATTACTACTGTATATGAGTCACCCGGTTGCCTTTAAATATTGCCATCTTTGAGTGGAAAGGGAATATATTTTGAGTGTTTGCAGAATACCTTCAACCACTGGAACTATGATCTGGAAATTGCTGTGCTGTGTTCTCACACAGCTCACCTGCATCTCAGGCAAACTCTAACACCTTGAGGGAAAATAACACCTGAGATAAACACAAGCAGATAATTTCTGCAAAATCAGAAGTAAAGGCAGGGGGAGCTCTTGGAGGGGGAGGGATTTACGCTGTAGGGAGTCAGAGAAAATGGCAGCTAGAGAAGTTGTGTTCTCTCATGTTTATTTTCACTCTGTTGCTGAATCACGGGGACTTTTTAACACATAATTCATAAGTTGTATGCATGAAAACACGATCATTTTTGGGAAATTTTATATTCAGAAGGAATTTACTCGTGTTGTATCTTTTATATGTCTTTTTCTTCCTTCCATTTGTATTGCTATCCTTATGGTGTGAAACCATAGGAGTCCTGTTTCTTAGAAGTTTATCAAAGATGTGTTTGTTTTGGCTGGGCTCAGGTGTATTAGGAAGTGGATCGTGTCAGTGCTGTAATTCAGAGCTTTGTTTTCCAGTTAAGTGCTGCCCTGAGCAGAATTCTAATACAGAGCAGAAGCCAAACTGAGTGCAAACACATGCTGCTCCCCAAACAAGAAGGTATTTAACTTCTTACAAAGAAGGACTCTTCTAGTGAAAATTTCTCGTGTTTCAGAAAACTTCCCAGTAACTCCCTCAGAGTTCTAGGTGGTTTCTTTTCTCTTTTCATAGAATTACTTTTTTTTCAAAACAGTATTTTCTTTGAACCCAAGTCAGCCTTCTCACCACCAGTGTGCTGGCATGATGACAGTTTGTTAAACTAAGTATTAGTTGACATGGAGAGAGCAGGACAACTGCTACTAGCTGGTAGCTAAACTACTCAGGTTGGATGCGGCCGTTGGAACTTAAGTCCTACTTTCAATAAATATTTAGTTAGTTATACGCAGCAAAAGAAGGTTTGGGAGAAAAGATCTGCTGGTCAGAGCACTTGTAGCTGGATGTAAACAGCTGAAGTTCAGTCTCAAGGTCCAGCTGTGTCAGAGCAGGGACATAAACCTCTGGATTTGTGTCTCCCTTACTGTGTGATCACAGGCTCCTACAACTGCATGTTTCATTTTAAAATTGTGTAAGTTGGGGGTTGATTTGTCTTGTCTGTTATCTAAAACAGCCCATAAACAATGGCTATTTAGTCAATATCCCATTACTGGTATAGGTAGATATGCTTTGTTTCTAATTAAACATTCATCGAACACTGTTGCTTACCCCCACAACAAATGGTGGACTTTCTAAGTTCGTAATTGCTTTCACTAATGCTGCTACTTTCCTTCGTAAGACTTAACGTAAGACAGGAATTCACAACTAAAGAATAGCTGTGCAATGCCTAAAGCGATCTGCATCATGTATAGATTTTGGTTGTTAATGGCACTATGTGTGGTCTGTATAGTTTTTCCTGTCCTTGTTTACTCTTTTTTTCAAAATAAAATTTAAAGAGAAGAGTTTATTAGCTCCTGCTGCTTACTCTGTACTTTAAGACATTATCCGCTGTTTGTGGCATTACAGTAATCTCTATAGGCATTAAGTAATTGATGTCACAAGCACAGGATTATAACCATGGCTCTGCAATTTACATAACAATACACCAAACTATGAAAAACCTGCATGGCAGTTTGTTACCAAAACAAACCCTTTAAAATGCTGAGATAAATTGTGGGATGAGTACCTCCAGAACCCTTGCTGCATAAGTACATATGCTTCATTTGAAATATGCACATAGCCACAGCCACCTTTTTGTTAGTGGAACTACAAAGAGGCTTGATTCCAACCTGGAGGTGGGGTCAGACCATGGAGAAATGGGCCTTATTCTCTTCCTTCATTTCTTGCAGGCCCAAAGCTTTTGGGGAAGAGCAGAACAAATACAGGCAAGGTATTGGCTATATCATCCATTCTTTTTCCCCAGTCTTTACTGGGGCAGAAATACCAGTGTTTGTGTATGTACTCCATATACTCACATACTCTACACAGGCTGCAGAGTGACTAGAGCACTGGCTATCTGTGCGTTCGTCTCAGCATTTTGGGCTTGAATTAACAAGGAGGATAGAAGCCTATGAAATTGGGAGCTCTGAGTCAAGTTTGCCAGTTGGGTTCAATAAAGTGATTGGATTTGCTTGCCATATTTTGACTTGGGTTAAAAAGAGGCTTATTAACTAATCAAGGATGTCTTTTTACATGCACATCTGAGAAGATGCACTGTATATGCATAGTATACATCATCAAACCATGAAGTTGCCACGAATCTACCTTTGTGTTGCTTCACTGAAGTGCATAAGGATGCTTGTTATTTTACAGATGCAGAAGGACAGAAAACTTAAGAGGCTTTCTGTCGTCATAACTCTCATTGGCAAAGTTAAGGATCAGTTCATTCCAAAGCGGTTCGTTCCTCCTCTCCTTCCTTCCAGAGATAAGATAATCTTAATGACTTTTTGTTGTGATTGTAAATATTTATAGTGAGCTGATGGGCTTTTTTTTGGTTCCTAGTGGTTCAGTAAGAATCTGGATACTATCTTCATGAGTGCTCTATATGTAAATAAGGCAACCTATAGATAAAACACCAGTAGATGTCACTCAAGCATATGTGGAACAGACTGTGAATTTGTATGACCAATAAAACTGAGCGTGCACATTGCAAATGGCCTCCACTCTGCAGCTGCTCAGGTTGCTCAGCCTCCCATGGCTGTTGCTTTGGGCAGTGATCTACTGCTTTTGGTAGTAATCTGCTCACCAAGGCTTTGGGGCTGTGACCTACTACTACTGCCATAGGTACTACAGAGTGTTTGTATGGGTGCCCAGAGATACCTCACATGGCTTTTCAATCTTTCCTTAACCTTCATTGCATTAATGTTCTTTCTAAATAGCTTTTGAGTACAACAGGACTGTAAGAACATTATGCATGAGTGTTGTGTTCTTGACATAAATAGTCGAAGGTGGGAGAAGGAGAGGTCTTAGCTACTTGTTTGGCAGTGTTTCTGAAAAATAAGAAAGTACCATGTATCCTTGGCACTTGGGTTTTGGGAAAGAAATATGCAGGTGTCAGATATTAAGTAGAATATGTGAACTGGAAGGATGAGTAAAGTAGCTTAATGGTTTGGCGCTGCCTTCCATCATTTGGACTTGGTTTTGATTCTAAACCAGAATCGAGTTACCAAATATTGCAATAATCAAATGTCTGGAGAGGTCACTGTTAAAATGGTTTAAAATGCTCATTATAGCTCTTAGCGTGAGCGATAACATATCCCAAACCAATTTATAAATGTTCTCCCACACCTATATTATCAATAATTGATTCCACAGAGTAGGCTACAGCAGATGTAATTTACTAAAATCCCAGTCAAGTGTCAACAGGCTGACTGGTTCATTTTATCATTATACCGGGAAACTTCAGCAGCTAATTGTAAAGGAAGTACAAAATGTGAGATCTTGCTTCATTATATGAAAAAAAGCCTGTGATTTCAGGATGGAAAGAAAAGATTATTGCTTGGCATAACGTGATTTAAAAAAAAAAAAAAAGAATTTATAATCAAATTATATTTGGACTTGGTTTTGATTCTAAACCAGAATCGAGTTACCAAATATTGCAATAATCAAATGTCTGGAGAGGTCACTGTTAAAATGGTTTAAAATGCTCATTATAGCTCTTAGCGTGAGCGATAACATATCCCAAACCAATTTATAAATGTTCTCCCACACCTATATTATCAATAATTGATTCCACAGAGTAGGCTACAGCAGATGTAATTTACTAAAATCCCAGTCAAGTGTCAACAGGCTGACTGGTTCATTTTATCATTATACCGGGAAACTTCAGCAGCTAATTGTAAAGGAAGTACAAAATGTGAGATCTTGCTTCATTATATGAAAAAAAGCCTGTGATTTCAGGATGGAAAGAAAAGATTATTGCTTGGCATAACGTGATTTAAAACAAAAAAAAAAAGAAGCTTTAAATCATCAAATTATCCATTTTAACAGGATTTGAATTAGTAGCTTATTGGGGTCATTACTTAAATCGAGAGTTTCTCTTTGGAGATAAGTCTTGCACTCTGAAGGGAAGGAGGGTACAAGTAGCAAAACTCACATCTGTCTAGTTTCTCAAATGCAAAATGCTCACTGAATTATACTTACTTTTTTCTAACACCTTCCTTTATCTAAGCCTTCATTAGGAAGTTTTGCCAGATGTTGATTAGCCCTATTTCTTAAACTGTCCAACAACAAACAAGTAAAAGAAAATTTACACCCCTCTATCACAGAAGCATCTTTTGCATAGGAGCAAAAACCACCGAGGTGCACAGCTTGTCACCCATCAGGTAGCAATGCAAAAGGATGGGAAACAGCCTTCAACCTCTCCCTCTCTGCACCTTCTCCCTCCTCCCTCCCCTCTATTGTAAACCCCTCCAGTGCAAAACCAAGGAGGCTTATGGTGGTGCTTGTGGGCAGCCATGTTGTGCCATCCACACCATGCCAAGTTGCTCACTTGGGATCTCTTTGATTTTTTTCTGAACTTTTGGGTTTTTTCATGGTACAATGTTACAGGATAGCTTTCAAAAGCATTGACAATACAGAGTGTGGCAATAAAAAAGGCCATAGAACTGTGAAATTCACCTTTCAATACATACTCAGCTTTATTTTGTGAGAACATGCACTGGTTTCAATTACTGTTATATCAACACAGTCAGTTTATAGAAGAGAAGCGCTAATAAGAAGTTAAAAGGAAAAGGCACAATTAGTAACAACTTGTGGCATATCTTCCAGGAAAAAAAAATCATGCACTTGATTTAAATTTTAAACCCTCTGAATTGCATAGTAGATTGAAGGTAGTAGGGAGAGACACCTGTTCAAACCACATTAAAATTAGATGGAAGAGATCAATAGCAGAAACCAGGCTGGGTAAAATACATTTAGTAAGACAAAGTCCTCCTGTGGTCCCAGAGAGTCCATTTCAGCTTCGTATGGGTGGACTATGGCAGGAGATGTTAGTGAGATGGGCAGCCTGCCTTTGGGTTCATAGCTGCAGAAAACACTGCCCGCAGAGTGAAGATAGTGAAATGGCACAAACCCAACAAGAGCTTTCTAAAGCTGAAATTGATCTCAGCTCTGGGCTTAGGAGTTTTATATGGAGACTCAGAGCAAGGCAGGTATAGATGCCCTTGAGATCTAGAGAAACCCTGCCAGAGCATGCCGTCTCCTGGGACGTGGGTGCACGGGACTGCTGAAGGAGCTTCCAGCACAGCAACCTCATGTGTGTGATACCTGGGTGGCTGGCTGCCACCTCCATCTCTGCTTACCACCTCTGCTGGATGTTGGGGGCTTGGAGGTGATGTGCTGGGACAGAAGGCAGGGGTAAGGATATCTTTTGGATCCTGGCTGGAGGAGGAGTGTAGGAGTAGGAAGATGACTTTATAATTGCTTTTTTTTATCACTCTTTCTGACTATATTGACTTTATACTTGACACAGCTTTGGCTGGCAAGTGAGGCCCAGATACATTCAGAATTAGATATGACTAGGCTCATTCTTACATGAGAAGAAAATCATCGGTTGCTACAGAAACAGCTCCGTATCAGTCTCGTGGGGCATCTTTGCATCTGGCTTTTTTTCCTTCTCTTTTGCTAATCTGTAGATAAGAGTCAAAGCAAGTGCAGCACATCCCACATCTATATAAAAGGTTGGAGGAACTCTGCAGAGAGCAAAGTGTGAAAGAACATCTCGTAGATAAGCTAAACTTAAATGAATGAGTTAATTTGCATCCCCCTACAATATTTTTCTAGTTTTGCAACTCTCACTCAGTTAACTGAGGTGAAAATTAAATGACACCAGTCAGTAAATATTTTAAAGACCACCAACCTCAAGGAAGAGAAAGGAGGTACTCAGAAAGGGAGTTACTAAGAAAAATTTAGGAAATGATCCGAGGGGCAAGTTAGAATCTCTGTCGAGAAAATTGCATATTGCAATGGAATAATAATCCAGACTCACTTTCAGGCAAGTTGTTTAACTTGATAAAATAAGGAATTAGTTAAAAATAAGTATATATGATAGGTGAACAGGGACCGTTCTGCACACTTCAGACCAGCTCACCAGTGAGGTTTTTCAACTGGTTTTCTAAAACATAATGAATTCTTGATGCTTAATAGATTAATATTTATTGAGTGAATCAATGCTTAATTTATTAAAAATTTCCCTTCCTTGTATTTTAATATGATTTATTACTCATCAGTGCTTCTTGCATTAATTAAAGATTGTGTTAATTTTGTGGAACTGAACATGATCTGCTGCAGGTTTGCTGCAGAGCCCTAATGCACGGTAGGGACTGTGCCTCTGGGTAGTACCAACGATAGAAAACTGCATGAGGTGGGAAGCCGGTATGAATCGCCAGTGGCCTCTTCCTGCCTTTGGGCTTTCAAATAGCCAGCAAAGTGAAAATGAAGATGCTGCCCCTTAAAGGGTAGGACAGGATTATAGCAGTAGAGATACTGTGGTGATACAGGGAATCTTTCGGTTTGCCTCTTATAAATTATGGCTGATGCTGTGGAAATCATTTTAGTGATTCTCATGGAATGCCTTTTTGTCAACGTAGGTGAAATCCAGTCTTAGCGATATGGGAAACTGTCACCTCTCGCCCGACCAGGGACGATAGTCATTACATTTCAGTGCTCAGGTTGTAAGTAATTCTTGGGACAGTAGGCTGCCTGAAGATTGGGATAGTCCCAAGCATCTCTGCAGGGGCAGGTGTTTGAGAAGTGGAAAATTACTAAAGGCAGAACAAAAAAAGCCAGACATCTTGTGAGATGAGTCTTTCAAGAAATCTGTCAAAACAGGGAGAGGGTGATCATGCTGGAGGGGGGCAACAGCTGCAATTTGCATCTTTCAGCACTGAAGGGAGAAGCAAATATATAAAGCCCCACAGCCATGATACTTCTGATGCAATTATTTTATTAATCTTTGTGACACTTGTAATGTCTCTCTCTTTAAATTAAAATTCTACTGCTTTTAAAGCTACTCGTAAGTGTGTCTGTATGTTTTTCAAAAAAATCCATCCAGTAACTAGACTGCTTGCATCCAGCTGAGCCCTGGAAACGGCAGAGAGCTAGCCCCTGAGACCTGAGAGCAGGCCTGAATTTCTGGAAAGTGATTGGATCCGTAATTGGTGCATTTCTGCATGTTTAAATGCATGATTCTGGAATGCACTTTGCTGTTTCCTCCTCTCCAGGGCTTGGGTGAGTGTGCACAAACTTCCCTTGCGCAGCTAAATTAGAGAAACCTCTTCAAGGTCCGCTGAAGGTCAGAGCAGTGAAATTTTTTCTCTCTCAGTGCACCGGTCAGGCAGTAACCACCGTGCTCCAGCCCGGAGCATTTGGGTGGAGCCAGTGCCAAAAACTTGGTGGCATTTCAAATCCCTTGCAGCAGTTAGGTGTTAGATGCAAAAGATCAGTGCTGCTCCACTTGAAGTCAGAGAAATAACTTGTGCTTCAAGTTCCACACATACACAAAGACTTCCTGGATCTGGGATTAATTTGTTTTTTCCAAGGCCAGCTTGAAGGCAATGTCCAAACAGGAAAGAAGCTACAAACTGAACATTTGACTTGTAATAATTTCATTTTATTTCCCATTTTGTTTAGCCTATTTTGTTTTCCTCCAGTATCAAGTTAAGCTATTTAGGTTTTTATTTAATGTTTATTTTTATCCTAGTTAATAGACTCAAGTCAGGACCATGAGCCAGTTGGGCTACATGCCTTTCCCTCTATTCCAGGTCTCTACATTTTGCAACCTTCTTTCACACAGGATATTTATATTCCACCTTTTTTCCCAGTAGAGAAGCTTTCACAGAGTATAGGCTTTGGATATATATTTTCTGCTCTAGCTGTTCATTAGATATACAGCATTTGGAGTTCCGGTTGTGCTGAGAAATGTAAGCAAAGCTTTTGGCCCAGTGGGTGCTAAGCCCTGGCATTTCGTAGCTTTATATATGAATCAGGATTAAGGCACAGGATCTATAAAGAATTTAGCTCATTAGGAAATGTTCCGTCTTATGGCTCCCACTGGGGAGGCGGGTCCTCTGCTTACACTATCGCTTACTTTGCTTTATTGCTCCCTGGGAAAGGAGGGTGGGGTGAGCAGACCCCAGCAGAGTAGGGACAGCATTCCTGAATGGCTCTTTGCGGAGGTGACACAAGGCAGTGGCAGGGTCTTCTGCTCCCTTTTACAATTACCCTGGCACTCCTGGAAAAAGGCTTCGCATAGGCTTGCCTTAGTATTTGATAATAAAGCAAATGTGATCAAGCACACCGCTAAGGTCATACTCAGAACGACTTGTCAGAGTTAAGAGAACAGGAGTACCTATGAAAGCAGACAGGAATGGATTTTGTCACAAATATGATTTGCGTTGTACAAGAGTTAAGGTACTGAATGCCAGGAAGGATTTCAGAAAATGTGTTTTTTCAGCCTGACACCCCACTCAGCTTCCCAGTAGGCCACATTCACTGTTGGGCATATAGCTCAAGTATATCCAGTGGATGATCAACTGTGTCCATAGCCAGTGAAGCTTTACTTACAGAGAAATGATAGGCTTGGAAAGGAGTTTCATCAGTCATAATTTCCAGGGAAGAGCGTTCACGGTAGGGAATACCAAGTCAATGTTTCCTCCTCAAGGACTTTTAGCTGTCACCCAGGGAATACAGTGAATGCAGTGATGAGAATTAGATTAGAAAAAGATCAATAGGGCTGACAATAAATGAAAGTAACACAGACATTATTGAGCAGATTAGGAGAGAGAAATTAAACTCGACAGTATAATCATCAATGCCAGCTAGACACACTAATGTTGGGCAAAGTTAGGGAGAAGACAGTAAGTTAGGAAGTGCTATGAAGAAGAGGCAGGAACAGTCTGTTTGTGAGCTGGGGAAAGCCCTGCTGGTGATGGAAAGCTCTCAGCTCACAGAAAGGTTGAAAAGGATGATAACAGTCCAGGAGCACATGAATTTCAGTAGCAGGCCACAGGGAGGCAATGGTGGGGAGGTCACCTAAGGCTGGGAACATGGACTAGGCAACAGCCTTGACTACATGTTACAGGGGAAAGGGAACCTTGGATGCACCCCACCATCATCAAGCCATTGGTGGGATAGCTTGTTCCAGGCAAAAAAAAATTCCTAACCTTCTTCTAGTACAGATTGGTTTACCCTGTGAAGGTTTGCAGCCCTTCCAGAAACCACTCTTCCATTTAAATTTGATTATTTGCCATTATAACTGCCTGTATTTTGCTATCTGTACAAATACCCAGCGATGATCAAGTCTGGCAAGCTTTTGGGGTGAGGGATATCTGGTGGCAGAGATCCATGGGCTGACTGCGCTCAGCATGAAAAGAAGCTTTCCTTTTATCAGTCTTGAGTTTGTCTAGATCCTCTTACATGTCTTTGAAAGGTTCACCCCAAGGCGATATAATTGTGTTTGATCACATACAGGCTATGAGTCAATGACTGATATGAATAAAGAACTTAGAATTTCTTGTCTTGGTTCCTTGTCTTCTTCCCTGTGGAATCAGAAATCACTTTTATAAATATATCGGTCCATCTGTGCTTCTAGCTATCCATTTCAAGTATATGTTCCAAAAAAGAAATAGTAACACTTTATGAGTGCAAATAAAAACACATTAAAAGGACTGAGCAAGGGGGGTTTTTTCTTCCTCATAAAGTACATGTGGATCCCATCCAAAAGAGTTACTGTGAGCCATGTAACTTGTAATTAATTCTGCTATAAATGTCAGAACACTTATTTTGCAGGTCTAAGCTGACCCACTAAAATTAGTCCCCTTTTAACAATTTCTTTTATAATTTGTTTTTCAGCAGAAACGGCAGCTTGACCTCCTGACAATAACCAGCCCTGGTAAGTGAGCTCTGCCGCATGGCTCTCTTCTTTTTCTTAAAGAGATGGTTGTCTAAATGTGTTTTTTCCCCTGTCTCTGACATGCAAAATGAAAAACACTGTTCCCCAGAAAATCTTTCATGTAATAACAAGTGACAGCTATATTGTGCTTGGCAAAGCCCCGGGCAGTTATCCGTTCACAGAGCTGCCTCTTCAGACCTTTACTCTATGAATTTGAGTGCTGATATTTCTTTAAGCCTCCTGGGGTTACAGTTAGCGGTATGTCTGCAGGGCAGATGCCCTCGAATTCACAATGTGTGTTCAAGTATCACAGAAATGCAAGTTGGACTTTCCTTGGTGGCAAACGTGAGCAGTTCAGGGAGCAAGGAGACAGTGGCCCTCTGTGTGCGTGGTGGGAGACAGGAGGTCCAGGCTTAGGTCTGGAGAACCCCAAAGCGGGTCAGAAAATATTTAGGTAAAATTAAAATGCTCTAAATGATCTGCTTCATAATGGCTTTTGTCATTTGCCTATTGAGGAGATAAACCAAAACGTGTTGCACAGGGAAAGTGCTGGGCTCTTTGGCATAGTGAGTTTCGAAGGTCTCAGCACCGTGATTGAAATGCAGGTCGTTTGAATAGCGCTTCTCTTTGATCTCAGCTCTTAAGGCTGGGTGGCTTTTAATTTATTGCTATTTTTCTGGCTCAGTTTCTTTCCGTTAGCTGCTACAGAAGTTTGCTGCCCACCAGCTTCAGATGTACACCGTGCTTGAACGGTGCTACCTTTTGGTTAACTTTTTCAATTTTTCAGATGTATGTACGTATTAAGCTTTCAGTTTGGCTTTAACTGGGACTAATGAGTTCTGGCTTTAACTGGGAATAATGTGTTAGCGAAATGAACAGGTGTTATGGGAAGTGAACAAAATGTGACACACATTTGCTTGGATAACAATTTTGCATCAATAATTGTTCTGACACTCTAAATGTAGATATCATCTGTGACATGGTTTCTCCTTCACTAACCTTGTTAAAATAATAAGAATTAAAATAAGGAGGAGGAACACTTTGTTGGGACAGATGTTTGAGGCTATTGGCAATTGCATCACATTTTTGCATGTTCACTTTTCACGCAGTTTGCAATTATGTTAATGTATGCTCGGGGCACTTGCTGATAAAAGCAACAATACAGTGTGATACAGCCATTGTCACTATTCTGACTGTAACTTCAAGGACAAACATGGCACATTTTTCATTTTTCGTATCTTCAGCATTCCCTATTTCTAGAGGAAAAAGAAAAATATCTCTGAAGGTCTTAATCATAATAAACACTCAGATCCTTGATAAGGGCACCAAAGTCCACAGACTTTTTTTTTTTAATAAGAGAAAAGGAGGCTTGGGGACCAGAATAACTTAATATGAGGCTTTTCTGTAAAACAAATTTATGATACCTTCCTCATAATTTCAGATACAGTATTCACTGGAACAATGAAAGGGTTGACTAAGTTGAGTTTATGCATAGATGTGATCACAGTAAGTAGCTATCGCTTCAGATCTCTCAGTTTAATACAGCAATCTACTAAATCAACACAGCAATTAGTTGGAAGGATCAAAATAGCTAAATACTAAACCAGCTTTCAATAACTGCACAGGTAGACATACTGCACTAAAAGGGGGGAAAAAAGCTTTCCATAACATGCATTTTTTCTGAAATGCAAGTTTTACCCTTTGACATTTAGCCAGAAATCTACAATAATTGGCTACATGGGGGAAAAAAAAAATATTTGTGCCATGATTATATAGTTGAGTGATTACTGTTCTGCTTTCATTAAAGGCATTTTGAAAAGAAGCCTGTTGCTGGATCAGGCCAAACTTACTTGAGAGCCTAAAGCTGAGATTTTTCAAAGAGGCTGAAAGAGTTAGGCACTTAATTCCTAGTAGGATTGGAAAACATCAACCTGTGGATTAAAGGGTCTAGTTTGGGCCTTACAAATACAAAAAAAAAAACCCCAAACCACCATAGTCTTGAGGCTTTTATCTATCTTCGGAGACTGCAACTTTTAAATATTCCATTCTATGGGTCCTAGCTCTAAGATCTGACAACAACCACCTGCTTTTACAGAGTCATGATATCGTTTATGATGGCTGAGATCAGCCATAATCACTGTCATCCCTTAATTTACTGATTCAAATTAGGGACTGGGATATTTATTTGCAGCTGTTAATCCTTTGGGAGTTGTTCCTGTTCTCCACCTTGCCGCAGGCAGGCAGCCTTCATTTGTGGTGGAGGTCACTCAGCCTTATTTATAGTATGAAAGTCCTCCATGTCTCACAAGCGGTATCAGCCACCAAAGCCTTATTGCTTAATTGTAAGAACAGACAAAGGACTTCAAAACCAGAGGTCACCTCTGTGATTTGCACTTCTGTCATGACAAATACCATCTTTCTTTTGTGTGTGTGTGAAATTCTTGAACTAGTTTTTGTATGTTTAGTTAATAATAGCTTGGTGATCCCTTGCACGTATTACAACAGCTCTTCTCCCTGTGCCACTAAAAAAATTTCCAAAAATTGATCAGCCAATTAATGAGATTAATTGCAAGGTAAAATAATGCCATTAATGTCAATAAAGGGCTGTCGAGACACAAGTGCCAAAACATTCAAAAGAGAGTTTGTGGGATCACAGAAACCTTAACGTTACCTCATGCAGTCGCACTATTTCCCCTGACCGTGGTTGTTGCACGATTCCCCAGGAATCACGGATGGGTAGGAAGCAGTGCTTGTTCCTCATGCCCTGAATCCCCACCCTGCCCACGCTGTGCCGAGACCACGCTGCGAGGGCAACTCGCTGCTGCCTCTTGCCTTACTCCAGATGCTTGACTTAAAAGCACATTTGTATGTTAAATTGAACAGGTATAGCTCATTAATATGTAACCTGGACTGAGGGCACTCTGGAAAAAAATGGAGGGAAAAAAGAAAGGAAAAGGAAGAAATGCAGAGGGTGAGAGCTGCAGCTCCAGCTACAGATTCTGTATGCAACATACAGCACCCCTAAGAAAACAGCTATGGAAAGCTCCACAATGTACCCCAAACTGGAGGAAGTCTTTGCTTTGCTGTGGGTCTCCAGAAACAGCCAGACACAAATGATGCATAAGCTGGGAGCGAGCCAGACTCCCTCACACTCAAATATATTCCTTTGAAGTAACCGACACCCATGTAAAATGTGGAGAGGAGTTCACTGCTCTGCCTTACTGCTGAGTAGCTGGAGGAATGTTAAGTTAAATTTATCAATGCTCTCGCCACACTCCTTTCTTCTTGCCCCTTGACATGTGAGTTACAATTAGACTGTAACGCGCTGTACGGTTCAGGGTGCCGGAGTCGGAGCTGATGTGCGCAGCGGGGTGGGGGAAAGATGTTAAAAATTCATTAGTAGCTGGCAGGGACATGTTGGCAGGGAGTGGGACATAATGAGGTTTAAGTTTTGGTAATTTAAATTTTCTTTAAACTTAGTTTTACCTCTGAATTTGATCCAAAACATTTCCTTAACACTTCCTCTAGTTGACTTTGGGTTTTAGAACCAAATCTTCAGGTGGTTTAATTTGGCCTTGCTACGCAAAGGAGCTGAGGATCTGCCCTTAATTTCTACATGATCAAGTTCTAGTAATGCTTTGAACATGCACCATACAATCACATCACATTTTGTGGTAACCACTCAATAGTTGCAAATAAGATATCCCTGTTTCCATAGCTTTTCCATGGAGACAAAGCTTTTTGCATCTCCTGTGTTTACAATAATAATGCAGCTTTCCAATTTCTCTTCTCAGTAAGGTAAGTTCATCTCCCACTGAAGTATTTTTTAATTATTGATACCATAAATGGAAGTGAGTTGGAAACTATTGGCTTTGAAAATAGCTAACATGTGATATTATCCAAGAACCATCAGGAAAATTCTTTTGAAATTCTCTTTGATTCAGCTGTCCTCAGGGCTTTATCCTTCTCTACCGGTCTCTCTACTGCCAATTTAAAATAACATTCTCTTGAAATCAGTGCAATGTTAGGGGAAATTCATCAGCACCGTAGGTGCATGTTTCCCAGATGTATATAAACGTACTACATTTGGCAGCAGTAAATTGATTGCATTTAAAAAACCTGGGGTAGTTGAATATTCCATAGTGCCCAGCTTGGCTACAGCATGGAATATAAAGTATTTTGAGTTTCTTTCAGCTCTGTTTTAGGTGAAATAAAGTAAGAGCTGACTCCATAATTTCTGCCTTTTGATTTACTCAGATTTTCCTCTGACCACATTAGAGGTTTACATGCAGGGACGAGTAAGATATTCCTAATCTCTGTGGGGCAGCACTAAGATTTGATCAGAAATGTTAATGAATTTGTGTGTGCTTCCCCCTAATAGTCAAGCTCTTACACTTTCAAACAGGGAAAAAGATTGATTTTTAAAAGTATTTATCAGACTGATCTATGTGGTGAAATATTCTCCCCCCCCTTTAATATCGTCAGTGCTGCATGCTCTAAAAATGTCTCCATTTCATAAATTTGTGATACACTGCTCCACTGAATTCTTTTAAGGTGGCTTTAGTTTCTGCCATACATATTTTACTGCTTTAAATTATAGATATAGGACTGTTGCCTAGTTAATTTCCTCTGGTTAGGAAAATATATTTCTACTCTCCTGGCATTGCATAAAGTGATATGTGGGATTTGCTGTATTTTTTAGCTGATTTAAGTTTTGCATTTCTACATATTACTGCTTATGAGTTCTCACATAAAACCACGTAAAGGAAGGAGAAGTTTTATAGTATATTTGAAAGTTTCATTTAACTATAAATTCCACCACTAAGCCCCCCTACAAGACTTTTCCATTACCTTCCTGGATAGTCTGGCTATCTACTTCTTTCTAATTCTAGCATGAAAATAAAATGAACTCAAAGTCATGAAGCTATAAGACAGGTATTAGTAAAAATGATACAGAGTAATAAAATGTGACAGAAAGTTGTTTGCTGCTAAAACTCGGGTACTATTTTTGCTAGTCCTTATTAATTAATAGTACATTGATTTTGGTCTAAGTATTTGTCAAGGGATAGCGTCTGAGTTTTTAAACAGCCTAACATAATTACTGTTCGTGTTTGTTAGTGAAGCTTCACATGCTATTTTATTTGGAAAGGTGGTGGAGAAAAGAAATTGCTTACTTTTCCAGTAATAATTGAGTTTTTTAATGCTCAGTGATGGATAGGAGTGAAACTATTTCTCATATCACTAAGACACTGGATGTTAATCCATCCATTTGCCCACAATAATGTAAAATAACTTGCGGAGACAGTACCTCATTGCTCAGGGAGGCAATAGACCCCAAATGGTTTGTTTGAACCCACAGTACAAGAATTTCTTTACCATACAAATAAAATATATATGCTGAAGTCTTAGCTCAAAGTGAAATTCCAATGTTGTCAGTCTTAGCTGAACCCTAAAACTACAGGATGAAGTTTCTTCTAGACTTGATGAAACTTTAGCAAGATGAAGTACTAACAGAGAGCAGAGAGAAAACGTGGACTTTTTTTTTTCGTGCCATTAGGTTGGTTTCAGCTGTCCTGAGGCTAATTAGGAAATTTGACTGTACCCAATTCCTCATCTTCACTGTATCTGAAGAGCTGTAAGGATTTCCATTTGCTGTGATAAGGAGAAGTAATAATGTTGCTTGTAATCACTTATTCGTGCAGATCAGTACCTTTCTAATTCTTACTTATACCTCTCCATTTGCCGGAATAACAACTGCAGAGATGCTACATACTCATTGAATGGTGTTGCTGTTCCCACTGTCTTTTCCCTGCACAGGCAGTCTTCGCTCACAACATGTCCCAAGAGAATAAGTCCACCCTGATCTTTCTGCCTCTCCCCTGACCTATCCCTATCTGTCTCCTCAAATACCATCTACATCCATCTCAAATATCAGTTCTGAAATCTACTGAAGTGACACTTTTCTGATCCAGTAATGAAACCAGAATTTTTTCCATTTAGTTGCAAAATATTTACTTTTAGGAAGGTTGTTTCATCCCCACCTTTGCATTTAAAAAAATTGACCTTTTTTGGATGCATGTAGAATAAGTGATATTTGCGAAGTCAAAATAAGACTGCAGAGAAGATATTCTAAAGGCTAATCCATTACTTTTGAAGAAAAATATCAAGCTTTTCCACAATACCTTATTATTATTCTGGGTCACCATGATGTTTCCATGCACCTTGGCATGTCCCTTTAATTGGATCCTTACATAGGAAGGTCCAGCACAGTTGCATTGAAAGCTGACATTTCTAACTAACTGACCTTTTCAGGCCCAGTGATACTCCTATAATGATTATCCTCTAGCATTGTTTGGACACAATACCACATACTTCACAGCACATAAAGAATATGTTCTTTGAGAACTATTCAAAATGCCCAATCTCAAGTTAGCAAAATGAGAAAATTGGGTGCAAACATTCATCAGAGTGTTATTGTGCAGGTATCGATTTGAATGCCCTTTCATTTCTCTGGGAAAAAGTGTTGTATTATAGAGCTCTAAATTAACTTCTGTTCTGTTTTTTTTTTCCCCCAGTACGTATAAAAAGGTCAAATTCATTCATAAGGCTGAATAGATTTGCAGGATATAAGCAATAAGATAGCAATCAACCTTCAAATAACCTTTAAAGAGACAGTATCTTTTCTTATGAACAGTAATTGATCTGCTCATTAAGTCACTGCATACTCTTTGGGGCTCACCTAGGCAAAAATGTGCAAGACCTGTGACAAAAGGATGTCAGCTAGAACAAACCAGGAATAAATCCTCATGTGGAAATACACATATTTTACGGGTTTTGGAGGGCGTAACGTTGATGAAGGGATTGACATTGCGATGCGAATTCCTTGACTTGACTGTCATAAGGCTGAGTGAAAAAGACATAGAAAAGACCTTGAAGTGTGAATTTGGTATTAG
Source organism: Aptenodytes forsteri (assembly GCF_000699145.1). Taxonomy (NCBI): domain Eukaryota; kingdom Metazoa; phylum Chordata; class Aves; order Sphenisciformes; family Spheniscidae; genus Aptenodytes; species Aptenodytes forsteri. The sequence goes on along the minus strand of NW_008796165.1, from coordinate 7,180,030 downwards.
TGAGGACGATGATAGCATGTTCATACATGCCCAACACCTGAATACATCTTCAACTTCCCTTCTGAATTTAGTGGCTAATATGGGAGGGTGATCATTGCAGTTTGCCTCCGGTCGGTGTATGTATAGGGGGGGTGTACGTATAGGGGAACTTCTGCAAGGGAGCCTGCTACACATTGCATCTGGCTTGCCACTGTGTATTGCAGTCCCTCTTTTAAGAAAAGCCAGATTGTCAAGTAATGGCTTTCTTTGCACCATGAGTGCTTTTTGGATGTATCAGGGGCTAATCACCTCTGCCTATGCAGAAAGAAAACCTGCGTCCAGCTTGCTGTAGTGCTGATTCCCCGACTTCAGCCTGCCGTAACCTTCACACGATCCTGGGCTGTGTCTCTGCAGCTCCTCTTGTATAAGCAAGAGCGGTTAAAGGGCTGCTGGAAATTTTTTCAAGGAAGCACTATTTAGACAGAGACTCGCTTAAAGAACTGGGATTGTCGATTTAAGATACCAATCGGAAGATTAGTGTTCTGTCCATGTCCGTATTTCATTTCTGCATGTAAATCCATGTTATGTTTTTAGTTTTATTTTTATGAATTGCACATACGCTGAGGACTATCTGTGCATAATTGATTACAAGGAGTTGTCTTGGTTTTTATCTTTGATCAGAATTTTCAGAAGCAGCAAGTATCCCAGGTGACGAGGCTTTTTATGTTGTAAATGTTTGCACATAATGCTTTCTATTTTACTTCACAATGTGCAGAATGAGTGTCTGGCTGATTTAGAGAGAGTGAAAATGAGCAATTCTGTGCACAGGTGTATTGTGCTCCTTCTCTTTTTGTGTAAGCTTGAGGAAAACTTAAAATAATCTCTTTTTTTCCCCTCCAAAAACCCCCACTCTTTCTTAAGTATCAGATTTTTTTAGGGAGAATGGAAAGCTTCTTCCTTTTTAATGAAATTTTAATTTGCAAGGGCATCTGTATGGAAACAGTCTCTTAGGAATATTTTTTTTTTTGTTTAATTCTCTGCTGAGTGACCTGAACAAGACTTAGTGAAAATCTGTCTATTTAAAATCTAGAAGACAGCAGAGGATTATATTGACACTACAAAATGGAGTACAGTGCAGAAATGCATGAGCTAGCAGAGACCTGAATAGCAGAGCTGTGCAGCTCTCAGCAGACTCACCAGTGTGGGTCCAGATGCCAACAAGCCATGTTATCTGGGTGCTATGCCGGAGATAAATAAGCCCTGACTCTTTTTCTTTTTTTTTTACTGGCTTTAGGGTGCTGTCATTCCAGTGCTGCTGAATTGCACCTGGACCTGAACCTTTGCTTGTGACTTTTTTTTAACCTAGATGGGCACATACAGCCAACTGTGCTTCATTTCTATTTTAGTAGCACCCATGTACCCCAGTCCACAAGGATGCCATTGTGCTGGATGCACAGTGTGACACCAAGGTGCCCCTGAATAGTTGGGGACTTAAATAGATAATGCAAGGGGCAGTGGGCACGAAACATGGAAAAAGAAAGTAAAAAATAAAAGATGACTTTAATAGAACTGCATTTTATTTTTGAGAAGTTGCCCACTACTGTCTTTGTTCTTCTAGACTCCTGGTGCGTCTTTGCTACCCCTTTCCCCCAATCTCCGGTGTAACAGAAAATGGCAAAACAGTGATGATTATATAGCTACAGTGGGTGGGACTGAGGAAGAGGGGAGCTGGAACTGCACAAAGGACTTTTCCTTAGCTCATTTGTTTCTAAGAATTGTCAGTGGTCTCATTTTTTTGGTATGCAGAACATTTTCTGTTAAAGCAGTCAGCCAAGGTCACTGGGAAACCCACAAGAAAGGCTAACCTAGAGCCTTTATTATTATTTTGAGCTTGTAACTTGAAGGCACAAAGGAATTTTTAGGAGAGATTTGAATGGGGAAGGTGTGATGGTTTTGTGAATTCAGACTGAAAGTGCAGGATAACCCATGGTGGAAAAGCGACTTGTTCATCACACAGCTCAGTGCAGTATTGGAGGGAGTTACCTGAGATGCTGCTAAATGAGATAACGTGAGTACTGTTAGGCAGTAGTATCACTGCAGTGTCCTTAAAAAGCAGGTTAAAGGAAGGTGAAATACTGTTTTAACACCACGGTCTGCTTCTGACGTTGCAGCTAGCTGTGGTATCTGTACAAGATGCTGCACTGGACCATGTAGATGCTGTGAGTGCCAGGACAGAGAGTGCCAGCGGAGGAGCAAGGCACAGGAGGGGAAGGGACACAAGGCAGTATGGGGTAAGGGCTGCAGTGGGGTCTGGGGAGGGCAACATAAACCGTAAAGTTGTATTTGCTGGGCCATACAAATCAAAATGAAAATAAGTGTGTTCGAAATATCTAGGAGACAGCAGGTGATTATATTATTCTTGATGTTTTTATTATATTACCTGCCCTGTTACACAGCTGCATCCATTGTCCTTATCCTCTGGGGACTACTGGAAGGAAGAATCATCTGTGGAGGCCCCGATTTTGCTGCCCATACTCAGGGCAGTCTCAGAGCTGCTGTCATCCCCTGTGCTAAACCCGCCTGCTTGCTGTTCCTCCCAGGAACTGTGAGGGTGCAGGGCCCATGGCTGGATGCAAAAAGAATCCTCATCTGGTCACTTTGACCTGCTGCAAATTTGCTTTGGGATCTGATCCAGAGCTCTTAAGTTGCCTCTTACTTGGACCAAACCCCTAATTGTTATCAAAGATTTGACAAACCTGACACCAAGAGCAACTTCATGCACTGTGTTAGCATGTGATCCTGAACTGAAACCCCTCGCTCCAGTGGATGGGCTTGAATTTTGTTATTCAAGCATTAAAATAGCCTTCTCTATACAAGAAAAAAATCCTAAATGGTCTAGTTTGAGTACCTGGGGCAGCTGTTTTGGGCTCTGCGCTGGGCCACCGCCAGTAGCACAGCCAAGCAAGATGTTTCCACGTCTCTGCCCCCCTGCAACCAGGCACAGTGATCGCCTCTGCCATAGCGTTGGCTTTCACACCGGCAGTGTGGACACTTGTGGCATCTCAACAAATGCCTCCTGAAGCAGGAGCCATGGTGCTATGTGCGTTTGTACCTAGCTCAAATAGAGATGCTATATAATAGCGCTGCTACTAATAAATACAAACCGTATAGATGTCAGGTTGCCCTGAGAATGTATTCTCCCCACAAACCAGGTGGCTCTACTGTGGTGCTCAGGAATTAACTGCAGGAGTATTACTCTCTTAAGGCTTTGTGTTATAGTTCTGTTTTCTTCACCTTTAACCCCACAATGGATTATGACCATACTTTCTCTTATAACTAAATGCTCTTCTGTCCTTTGACAAAACAGATTTGTGTCTTTTCATAGCTTTCTGTAGAGGGCTAATAATACATGGGAAAGCTTTACTGCCCACAGGAGACTTTGCCTGGCCGTAATAATAAGAAATGCTGTTGAAAAGTCATGATCAATGTTAATTCAGTTATTTTTCATTTTCTTTTTTTATAATGAAATCTTCTACTTTGTGCATTTTATCCAGTGCTACCCCATGAATTGCTCGTTGGAGAGAGGGGTCATTGGTTATAAAAATGAGTTCTTGTTGTTTGTCCTCATACAAAAGTAACTGCAATATTTTGAAATGATGAATTTAAGGGAGGAAAAAAAGTGGAATCTCGGATGTACAAAAGATGTAAATATTGTTTTACAGGTTTTATGGTTCCCAGATGCCTCCTCTAATTGCATAGCTAACCCTGAGTTTATTAAGTTATTTTCCAGAGTCAAACTCATTTGTAAACACGTCAGAATAAAAACTAAATTTAAAAAACCAAAACCTTTGGATTAGAATTCTGGAGTGATAAACAAACTAATTTGGAATGTATTTGCATGTAATTTACATGTGCCAAAATAGGATTGCATGTGGATTGTAAATACAGTTCTTGAATCTATTTAACATTACAGAATAGCACAGAAAAAATTAATTGTAGCTTAAAAAAAAAAGGTTAAAATAATAAAAAGATGGCTTAAAATGGCCCATGTTTGAATGTGATTCAATGTGCAGAAACTGGTGAGGAGAGATAAGCACGCAGAGAAAGCTGTAAATTCTAGCAGCAACATCTGTAGTAGTTAGAATACTATGTTTTATAGCAATCCCTTACCTCCCCCCATGGACATTACTATGGCATGCAGTATATTTATTATTCACTTTCTGCAAGAGATGTTTTCATAGCACAGCCTTAAAAATAAGGTCTGTTTCCTTTCTTTTAACATTCAGACTTGTTCAAAGATAATGCCGTCAGCTTCCATTTGAAGTATCTTGGCCAGTCTGGCCTGTACACTTTGGCAGAAGATAACAATTTATAATTATCCTGCTTATTACAGTGGTACCAAAGGACCAATCAGCAGGTAAATCCTCCACTTTGCTAGGTACAGTCTCCATCTGGAGAAGACCTGTTGGTCACTGGTGTCTGACCACATGGAGCTGGCAAGGTCTTGTCAGGAGTGTCGAGGTGCTCGGGGTGCAAGAAGATTCACGTGCTGGTTATTTCTGTTGTTGCACCTGCCAGAAGGAGGCTTTGACTGAATCCTCCACATTTTCTCCACCCAAATTACTGTATGTCAGGAGGCAGGATGGAGGATACCATCTATGCCTGCTGCTTCAGAAATATGCAGGACAGAGGGAAACATCATCTGTGGAGATCTGAGGTAGAAGGAGTGACATCAGCCATGATAGGTAGCAGGTCTTGCTTTGGCTACTCAGTGTAGGCTCCTGCTGTCAATGTTGAAATGTATTCTGGGCCTTGGGATTAAAGCAACCATGGTTTTGAGGGAAGAGGAAATGCTCTTTGGATAGAAAGGGATTGAGTAAATCCGAATGTAAGGACTGAACTTAGTAGTACTGAAATGCATTGCTGGAGTTAGGGGGGAAAGGATGCTTTATTTACTGTAAAAAAAAAAAAAAAGTAATGCGTGTTTTCAGGTTTGTCTTCAAATACCAAGGAATATCCTTTTCTCTATTCACAGCCTAGCAGCCTGGAGTTTAAAAATGGCAGCAAAGTGGTCCTGCAATATTTGATGTAACAGGGTCTGTAGAGTTCATCAGTGTTGAATCTCACTTGTTTTCAGACTTTGCTGAGAATAAGTAAAGATGTAGGGATTTCCCCTCTGAATCCTGTGATTTTTTTTTCCTACATTGTCTTAACTTCATACATTTTTTTTGCTTTTTAGACAAGGCAGAGAAAAAAAAAATAGGAGTGGAGGGAGGAAAAGCAAACTTCTTGGGGTAGGAGACAGAGGTTTGTCGTGTATTTGCTGCTCAGCATTTTGCTTGAGTACCATGGAAGAATATTTATTATCAAGGAGGACCAGGTGTCAGGAACCTTTCCATAATTTTTTCAGGTCATAATACTTCTATTTCAATGTGCAGATAAATGTCTCTAAATATTTTCTTGTACTTCATATCATTTCATCTCTAGAAGAAATTAATTGTAGCTTTAAAAAAAGGTTTTATTTCCCATTTGGCTATGAGCCATTTTGTATATCTGCTTTAAATGTTAATTATTAATTAGTATATAATCTATTTAAGTCTCTTTAGCTGTCCATTTCTTCTTCTTCTAAGGCAGCTGGATGAAACAAGAAAGATACATCATTATATAGGTGATAAATTAGCCTCTTATCCCAGGAGAAGACAGTTTCTCAACACCAACATTGAGATATACCACGGTCTGGAGTGGGGAAGCCGCCCGGCTTCTGTCCACTTGGTGTTTGATACGTAGTGTGAGTCTACTAAGATGGCTTTTATAATTAAATCATTGGTAGTAGTGGAGCATCATTCCCGTAACTTCCATTCTACCAGAGCTATTGTTGCTGGTGAATGGACTTAGTGGGAGGTTGGTGGTAGGTTAAGTGGTTTTAAGTTGCATTTCAAAGTGAGAAGTTAGAAAAATAGCAGGTGATACTAAAAAAAAAAAGTAAAATCCAACAAGTAATAAAAAGCTTTTGCACATATCCCAAGTGAAGCAAATCCCTTATATGAAGATCAGTGAAGCTGCTGCACTAGTATGTCTTGCAAAATCTGCTGACTGAATTGATTGTTTGGCAGGGGGGGGTATGTATCTTTATACAAATGAATGGCTTCTTGACAGAAAATATGTCATGGCTACCTTTATCAACTGAGTCCTGAAGATGAAATGTGAGGCTGGCAATTAGCACCAATGACCAGCTGTGAAAACAGGAGTTTCTCTCATTTATTTTAATTATATTCTTGTTCAAATATTTACATATTTTATCTCTTACTTATTGCAAACTTTATTATAATTTTCAACAGCAAAGGAGACACTTTAGATTAAAATTTTGTATATTTGTGTATTTATCTTGCTTTATTTCCCAAGTTAAATGCAAAAAAGAGCCCTTGTTTATATGAACAGTATATATGGACTTACCTATACGAACAGTTGAAAAGCTGGCCATTAGATTGCATAGCTCATCAGTCTAGCTTCAAACCTTACCCAGCAAACAGCTGAATGACTTCAGAAATCTGCAGCATGTTCCTGAAACTTTAAATTATACCATTGTGTTGCCTGATGCAGCTTAGTGGTTCACAGATCAATGGCTGGTGAAGCCGGAATAATTTCTCTTGTATTTTATCTGTATCCGTTGTTCATAGATGATCAGTTCCAGAAAGAAACACTGTGTCCGTGCTGATATTGCCTCCAAAAAGTTCCCTCACTGGAGCACAGACACCCAGTCCAGTTCAGATGCATGTGCAAATGCTATAGAGTTGAATTACAGATATGTTTGTAATACTGCCAATAATATGGCCTGATTTCTTTTATTGTAACTCAAGCTGTCCTGTGCTGTTGTGACATTGCTAAGAAACACGGAGAAGACAGACACAACTGAACTTTTGTTCTCTCCAGGACTTGGGCAGGCAGCTCAGGCAGATGGTCCATTTGGGATCCAGAGCCAGAATACTGCATGGTCCTGATTTCCTTAAAATGTGGCTGGCAAGAGTGATGTTCATCTGTGATGGACTTACCTTGGATGATGAAATCCAGAAAGCAAGTCACTGCTCCCAGGATTATATTTCATTATATGGAAGCTAAAAGCTCCTTAAGATAAATGGATGCACTGCCCCAAATTTCTATGCAGTAGTATTGACCTAGCTTTTACCCCTCAGGAGTGACATCTTAGGGTCATTGCAAATGTCTGCTCAGAGAACAAAAGCAGTCAAAAATGCAAACGGGGTATTTGAGAATATTAGGGAAACTAAAGGACAAATTAGATGTAGCAATACACTGTTCTCAAAATAGGTGGCAGAAGTGAAAGACAACAAGGATGATCAGTAAAATGGCTTCCATCTGAAAACAAATCAAGTAGAAATGTGATTTTTCTGTAGGAACTGCCACTAGTGTAAATGGAGCTTGAACTGAATTTCTAAAGTTCATGGGATTTTTTTCATAGTTAAAAAATGCTGCAGCCACTGCTGCATATCTGTATTTTGACCCACATGATGATGGATAAATACAGCAATAAATACAAGTTACTGCTGGCCCAGGGATCATAACAAGTTCATATTCATTAAGGGTGAAGAGAAGACGATTGCAACCTGTACTATGGTTTGCTTGAGAAGGACTAAATTCCCACAGCTGTAGAAATTTCTTAGCAAATATTTGAACAGAAAATGTGCTTTTCTTCTTCTTTTTTTTTTTTCTTTAAAGAAAATGTGTATCTCCAAACCCACATGCTTTGACATGAAAGAAAATAACTTTAGCTAGAAATCCACCCTGGTTCAGTGATACAATGAAGAGAGCATTAAAAAGTAAAACTCAAATATTTATCCCTAATGGGAATATGACATAAATAACTATCAAATATAAACAGAAGGAGAAAAAAAAGAAGAAAAAAAAAGGAAACAAAAGACATGAAAGAAAATCCACATGGGCAAAACTAAAAGTTCTAGTTTTAGTATATTTGCTAGGATCTCTTTTATTCTAAACAGACTAAAACTCTACAGGTTTTAGTTCGTAATGATGATGCAGAAAAGGCAGATGTGTTCAGTAAGAGTTTCTTTTGGTTTCTGTCACCTTGGGATAAAATGCTTTCAAGTCCAGTAATAACTGAAAAGGATGTTGTTCTAATCTCCGTTAGGGATAAACACTCTTAAATCAGCAGATTGAGACAGACATTTCTTGTACAGGAGTCCTAGAGGAGCTGGGATCAGCTCAGACCCAGTGCCATTGCTAATGAATGTATCTTGGAACTTGGGGGGATTCCATTTTATTGTGCAAATACTCAAAAAGGCAACTAGTGTGACTCAGGTTAGCACAGACTGGTATTTTGACAACAACCCCCATGAAACTAATTAAAAGACTGATGGAGGTTCAGTTAGCAAAAGTTAAACACTAATGAAAGGCAGTCAGCGTTTCATGAGAAAGAGGATTTGTCAAAGAATTCATTTCAGCCTTTGCGTATGTTATATATTTGGTTGATAAAGTTAGCTGCATAATCTTTTTAAGGTGTTTGATTTAGAACCTTACAACTTTTAAAAAATATAGAACGTATTAAAGAGGTTAAAGATCAGTCAACTGACACATCTCACAAATCACTCATCATGGGGGAATCTCACTTGAATAGGGCTCTTTTTAATGGGTTTCTTTTCACGGTAGTGGGCCCAATGCTATTTCTAATGATGATTTGTCGGTGATTAAAACATCACTGTTGAGTGGTAAAGAAAGATGTAGAGAGGTTAGTCATACAGTGCAACCTTGATCTCTTGATGGGCTGGATCCATTCACACAATACGCATTTCAATATAGCAAAAAACAGATTTCTGCTTCTTAAAGCCAGGAATGCAGCCGAAGCCTGCTTAATGGAGCAGTGCTGACTGAAAGAATTTGGGATTGTGTTTGTCAAGTAATTAAACTGGATGTTTAATTGGCCTGGAAAGGTATATACCCAAACCAATAATATTTTTTTTTCTGAATATACACAGGGAAGTAGAATGGCTCAGAATGTCAAAACTACATCTCAAAATATTTTATACCTCAGCATGGGCTATTCTGGTATCCACAAAGAAAAGGCACTGAAGTATCGGGGAGTTGAGAAAACATTTTAAAATATAAGACTGTAAACTCTGTTTGGCTCACCAAAATTGAGACAGGGAGGTGATGTGATAAGCATTTGAAGGTAGGCTCTGAGTCTACTGATAGCATGTGTGTGTTTGTTTTTTAATACAGACAACTGATCCAAATTACTTTTTTACTCATATGTGATTTATCTTTTGTATAGCAGCCTTTCGTGCATGTACGTGTTTGTATCTGCATAAATGAGAGCTACACTCAAAGGCTTTAATGGAAATTATGTCCCTGTGTACACACAAAATAAGAGGTCAATTTACAAGCAAGAACATATTTACAGCAAAGAACTGTCAAAAGATATTTTGTGTATCTCTCATAATCCGGACCAGAATCCCATGGCAACAGGCAAAGGTCTTTTGTACAGCACGATACGGACTTCAAAGTGTACTATTTACAGTAATATTAACTACACTGGATGGTGCATGAGCTGGACTGGTGTTCTCCAAGGCTGGCTGAAATGATATGAACTTGCTTACTATGAAGGGATGAAATCATTGCTTGCCTGAGTTTAGATTCAAGTAGGTAAATAATTTACAGCTTTGTTTTGCTCTGAATCTCTATATAATGCTCAGACGCTGTCAAAATGGGCAGAGTATCAGAGATAGATTTCTGGGAAGATCTGCCCTTTAGTCAAAGGAGATAAACATATCTGAGCGTTACCAGGGCGTGATCAAAGTGAAGAGTTATTATGCTAGTAGAGAGCAGTATAGTTAGAAAAGCTACCAAGCAGAAGTGATAACAGTCAGAGTTTAATAGAATATGTGAAGTTTTACTGTAGTTTCAACACAAGAGCAGAGCTCAGAAGTAAGCTCTCAAATACTCAGTGTATTTTTTCCTGACTTTTAGGTGACCAATTACGCTATGTAAGCTAGTAAAAATATTTCATGCCGTGTTAAGCAAGGAAGACATAAACAAGAGAGCAACATGGGAGTAAAGCATAATAATTTGTCTGCTGAAGTACTGTGAAGTTAATAGCACTATATGGACAAATGAGAAGATGCATAGAAAACAAAAAAAGGCTGGATCAGGCATAGCATTGAGCAGTCTACCAAAAATGACATTTCTGTTGCACTCCCTTCCTCTTCCACTTCGAACAAAGTGTCCAATGTGATGAGCTACAGCTGGAAATCTTTGGGCTACGTTGCAATGTCCCAGAAAAGAAAAAAGCTCTTGAAAGCACGCAGAATAAGGAGCGAACAGAGCAGGCATGCTTCTGAAACAAAACCATATTGCTCTTATTTCAGAGTCACAGTGGAACTGTGACAGCATCTCACAAAAGTTAAAGATCAAACTAGAAGTGGGGAGCTCACATCGCTAAACCAATAACATGGAAGAAAAATAGCTTTCATGAAGTTGAACGTTACTTTGCTGCTTTACAGGACCTTTTTATCTGGGTGGTTGGAAGTTTGTGTTTCCCCTTAACAAGGCAAAAGAATTTAATGGCTTTATATTGTTTGGAGTTGAGTGAGTGCCTGCAGGCTTGCTTGATGAGAAAAGTGACACCCTGAGGAAACATACAACAAATTGCAAACAAAATCCTTATTAGTAGTGGCAGTTACCTCCTGGAGTAGGATTGATTTGGAATCCCTGTAAGGATAGTGCTCTCCTCGCTCAGCCAACTTGACAAATAAGAGCGTTTCTTAGGAGTTCATATTCAAGTTGTGTTGGTGGTAATAGAATTTAAGTTTCAGATTCAAAACAATTAAAGCAAGGTACTGAATGTCACTGTGCCTGAGAGATTCATTTTAAAAGTTACACGTACACACCTTTTCTATTGCAAATGCAATAAAAAAAAGCTGCTGCTTCTGCTCATCCTTAGAGTGGTTATGAAGAGCAACCAGGATTCAAAGATTTGGGATGCCCCCAAAGAATGACAGCATTCACTGTGGGGATCCATCTTTTATCTCAGCTCAGAAACCCAGATCATTTTGATGCATCCTCTGCCATGCTCTGGAATGTGACAGGAGGACGTAGAGATAGTCTGGACTATTTGACAACAGCAATGTGAAGCAGCAGACATGTTATTTTGGAACCTTTTTTCCTAAAAAAAACCATTATTTTTCATATGTAAGCAGTGTAATAACAGCGTTGACAGGAATCAAAACAATCTGCAGTATTTGTTTCGTTTCCCATCAGCCACTACTTATGTCACTGCAACAAGAAGTGAAAAATACCAAAATGTTCATTCCTCTTTGCCCCATACAACTGAAATATCTGAAAACATTTACTCTGAGCATGCAAAGAGGCTCTGGAGTGGAGACAATTGAGAGAAATACTCGGATCTAATCCCAACTCATGTTTCTCAAGCTCTGTTTACATTAGCAAATTGTATGGACTGATAGAAGTGGATTTTTGAAGCAGAACAGTTGGCACTGAAGACATCAGTGTATTCTATACAAATGTATTCTACACATTTCTGAGGTTTTTACGTTGGACCAGCTCTAGTCTGCTCCTGTGACTTGAATGCCTGTTGGTGGTTGGAGCACCTCTTCTAATTTAATTTCATCTGAGGGGAATCCATTTTGTGTGCTCCAGGTTTGCTCTGTGATGTGAACCAAAGCATGAGAAGTGCAGATAATCAGGAGACTGGCTTCAAAACTTAAAATGCTTAGGATGTCATATGGAGGAAGTAAACGTCTCGTTATCTTACTAGTTGTCAAACATGTTTCTCCCAAATTCCTTTTTAATTCAGGGCACCACCAAAATGCTCTCAAATTGAAGTGGTTTTAGTATTGTTTAATTTAGTGAGAGAAAAATCACTGTTAACAAAGTAAAATAACAGCTGTTATTGTAATGCATCATGTGGAAAGGCAAGCATCTAAGTATTTGCTATTTTATGTTTTGAACAATATTTAGTAGTTGTTATCTCTATCGCTGGAAGGTTGGACTTCTGCACTTGATAAACAAAATGGTGTTGATCTTCACATGCAAAACCATTCAGAAATGCTATTAATACATCTGTCAATTAAATATGTGCTCAAGTCCTGAATTTTTTACCTTGAAGTATATTTTACCATTTTAAAAGAGCCATTAATCATCAGAAAGGACCAATGATACCAGAATTATGAGCTCACTAGCCTTCTAAGAATTCACATATTGCTATCCTGCAATTTGGCTGCAAGCCTTGAAAGTTGCATGCAATATTCAAGGCTTCAGCCTGCCATGAGATCTGTTAGGCGTATAAGTAGGTATTCTACAGTATCTGCTTACGTTGCATCTCGTGTATGGTAATAGCCTGTTGTGGGTGGATTCTTGAGCATATAGAAACAGACTCCCCTCTTAAAACTGGCAAAACAAGATTCTAAGTCTTTTTTCAGTTTTCTGATTTGAATTAATATTGCACTAGGATATGATATATTTTCTATAGCCCAGGAGGAAAACCCTGAAGTATTGTCACATTTCATACATCAGAGCTTGATACACAGGGTGTCCCAGCACACTATAGTACTCCATTACCAAATGCATTTTTCTTCTCAGGAAACGATTGACATTGATTGTGGTGCTGGAAATGAGGCAGTAGGTTAGCTGGTCGCCAGTCTGTTGCTCTAATGATAATGCTTTGTTTTTGAGGAAGTCTCAGTAATCGATTGATCTCACTTCAAGAAGGATTTTATAAGTATCATTGATAGTATCTTTTATGGATTTTTTTCTTTCTTCTATGTGAATTATTTTTAGAGGTTTCCCTTTTATGAAGCACTTTTTTCCCTTCTCCCCTTGAACTTCTGTGACTTCTTACTGAACAGTATGAAAGTATTTTTTAATTTGCCTGCAATGGGGGAAACAGTCAAAAATTTGATCAGGGAGTGGACTGAATACAATGAAAAGGGGTTTTTATGCTGTGTTATTCATTCATCTGTTTAGTTTTGATTCCTTAAATGGTCTGTAAGGAGTGAATCTATTTGATAGAAGTCTGAAGTAAAGCCAAATAAGAGACTGATCTACCCCAGAAATACTACTCTGTTTAGCAGATTTGTTTGTACGACTTCTCACTTGGTAGCAGTCATTTCCTAGTTAGTACAAACATGGTCCACCTTCCAGGGTTACCCTTTGTGTGTATAAGGACTCTAGTCTTTTACACACTAGATATCAGCTTTAAGAGTGTGAAGACCTTATTCAATGACACACCAAAGTCATTACCTTCTAGAAAAGCTGGTACATTAAAAATGTCTGAGAACATTTCTTCAGTTTCATCACAGCCTTGGTCTTTTCTTCTCAGTGGCAGACTTGAAAAACTTGACAGGGTAACCTAACACTTCCAGAACGGTGTTAGAAGAAAGATGCTCCTGTACATAAGAAGTAGAAATAACATTACATAAACTGTACTTCATATCCATAAGTCTTTCAGGGTCTGGGTTATTTTTTGAATTTTAATGGAGAGTATGCTGAATGCTGACAAACAATTATTGCTAGCTTTGTAATGTCTTTTCCAGGCTCTATTTGTACATTGTGTCCTCTATTTCTTTTCTTGTATGTGAATGAATTTGCAGAAAGCCAGGTAGACCAGAAATTTCCAGCAGTGGCGTTGGGTGTGTTCATGCCCAGAACAGACACAACAAGGCCCTGGCAGGCCAAGCTGTGTCCCAATGTGCCCCAACTCTTCCCCTGAAGGAGAAAAGCTAGAGGAGGAAGAGGGCAATCCAGTCTTTATGCCCATTCAGCCCTGGCCTTTTCCCCCCGAGGCTGTCAGCAAGGGTGTTAATTAGTGTCAATTGTGACAGGGAGGATTGGGACTGGTGCCACAAATGCATTTGCTAAACTAGTCTGCCAGCAAACAGTGCAGATGGACGTGACTTTCATTCACCACCAACTTGGGCTGTGATGTAATGGCAGACCCAAAGGTAAAAGTTGTCTAATTTATTGTTATTCTCTGTGGACTCTGCACTCCTTCCATACTCTTTTGTTTCAAAAGAAATACTGGAAGGCTGCAGTTCAAATGCTTCATTTTCCAATTTTAGTTCTTTCCCTCCCTGTGGTAGACTGCTCTGTAATAATTCGATATTGATGAGGATATTTTCTCAAAGGCATCTGAGGCTTCTGTTTTTCAGGGATCAAAGGAAGGAATAATCTGAATTTTTGCAAATGGATACATGACAACATTGATGTCATATCTTCAGTGAATTGCAGAGTTAATATGCTTCATCTGCTCCAGAGGCTATTCTAATACTAATGTGCTTTTACGCCTTAAAAAAGTCCGTGACCCAAATACAAATAGGAAATACAGTATGATTTTACCATTTAGTTGTTGAGAGATGCAAGGTTTTCTGGCCTACCCTGGATGTTCATGTCCTAGTTTAGCTTCACTCTTGTCCATTTTTTTCTTGTCACTGTTTTCTGCAATCTCTGGCATTATCGTTTCAATCCATTGATTCTTTGGCTCTGGGATCACCAGATACTAAGGTCTCATTTGTACTCCTCTCCACCTGTTTGAATGGCAATCAGAGACCCCAGCTGCCAAGCTCTGCAATATTTTGCTCAGTTGAGGATTGTGGTTGGCATCAATGCAGATTTCATTTAGTTATGCTGGCAGCTTTCACACTACCACTGGGCTTGCTATATGTGCAGACACAAGTGTTTTGGTCACTTATTATTTTTACATAGTCTAAAAACATGTAAAAAATGTGCCCAGGCAAGTTGTTCCTTCATCCAAATTTACTTTATTAAACAGGCATGCCATTTTCAAGGTGGAGGCATGCAATTGCGCTCTTCACTTGGCATCACGTTCTCGTGCTGGCGGAGATGTTTGTGCTGCCCTTGGCACTCCTCCTCTATGTTTTTCTCTATCACTCTTGGGGTGGCTTTGGCAGCTGCACTGGCCAGATGCAAAGCTCTCGCCTCTTTTTCAGCAGAGGCATGTGAGGTCTGTGTAAAAAGCTTTCTGGCAGAGACTCTGCATTTTGCCTGGCTCTGCTTTGCTTCCCCAAGATTTGCGCTTCATCCTATAGATACTATCTTCTGACCCACAAACAAGCATGAGGAATTCAGTTGTGCGGTGGGTGGGTGTTTGGCGAGAAAGCGGCTTACCTAACGCACACAAAAAGCCCTATTAGTGCCTGTGTCTGCTCCATTTCCGATGTATAAACAGTCACTTTGACATTTAATGAATTTGTCATCTGATATCTTGGAAGCACAGCAATACCATGCACCCCTTTAGAATAAGCCGTTCTGTTAGCAGAAAGATTAATAATGCCTGCTTGCAAGTATGGATTTTCTGATCTTTAATAAGTAGTGAGCTCATACTACAAATTTTCCCCCGATGAAGACATTTTAACAGTCTCTCTCCTTGAATGGTCTGCCTGTTTTCATAAAAAGTGAAGGAACTTCTTATTTTGCAGGCTACTAACCTTTGTCTAATAGCTTGAAATTGTTCAACAGGTTCAAGAGTTACTGTAAGCATGCATACTCCAGGCAAAAAAAAAAGGAGACAGTTTTCCTTAATCTGTTGAAATAGCCAGGACAAATTCAAGTAGGAATGTTATTACTGACCTCTGCCAAGCTGACATTGTCCTGGAGCGTTTGTGCTGGCAACAAGCAATATGCTTCAATAATTTCTCTCCAATGTTTGTCCAATTATTGTTAAGTGTTCCTTTTGTTAACAAATAATAAAGATCCACCTTTGATTTTGACCAAGTTAGTGAATTTGGTAGCCTAACACTTTACTTCAGCATATTTTAGTTAAGTAACCAGGAAAAATTCTGGCTTCAGTCACTGTGCTTGTAGGACAGAATAGTTAAATCTTATGCTCCCATTAGATTTCAGGACTTAAAACATTCATATATAGAGCCACAAAACAGTGGCAAAGGAGATATAACTGGCCAGCAGGTCCCTTAGCTTCGCATGGGGAGAGCATTTGGAAAAGTGGGGAATATTCTGTGAGCCTGATGGTTATTTCTCTTTTGAGCATGAGAAATACTTGATGGTTGTTCTCTTCAGTCTGTAAAATGACTTGCTGTTTTGACACTTGGGATTTGGGTTGTTGGAAATCTTTTCATGTTAAAGTTGGTTATTCACGAATGCTAATGGTGGTAATATTAGCAGTATACTTTGTAACTTGTCAGTTTATAATCTCAGTCTTTGTGTAAGAATCAGGTTTCGTTTTTTCACGTCTTATGATTAACAGGCAGAGATACATGACTCGTATGATGTGGTTCAGTATTAGACTCTGGAATAGGCTGTGGGAGTCTTGGCCTCTGTCCTGGGCCTCTACCTAGTAAACTGCCACAGAAGTATGTTTCTGCTCTTTCCAGTTCCATTTTTCTAAATATTTTTGCTCCACCTTACCCGTTGTGTTTTTATAGTTGCAGACATTTATAAGGTGCCCATCACAGAAGCATTCAAGTGTCACAACATTAAATGAAAAGCAAAACCTTAACTCTAAATAAATAGTGCATACTCAACACTGTCTGTTTTACCTGTAAAACTGTTGCTCACACTGAAGTTTTGATGTAAAATTGTTTGATTTTTCTAAAGAAGATTCCTGAGGGAATCACTACTGCTGTCATAGAAAAGCCAGATCCAAGATGCCTCATCTAATGAAACACACAGCGAGGATGTTCGTGTTCTGATGGACCGTTAGGTGGAGCACTGTGTCTAGAGACCTTCACCAGTAATGTGAAGCCAGAAGGCTGCCACTGAGGATGCTGGGCACTTGGGATGGTGATCAAGGAATATTTCAGTTAGGTCAATAGTTTTACCGTATATAAAGATCACAAGAAAATCGAGCCATTGTGTTTGATGTTCTGAGGTTGTTGAGTTGCTAGATCACCAAGGACTTCAGAGTTAATAACCAGCACTTCAGTTTGCACCTGGAATGAGGCTGGCAGTCAGCAGGAGCCCAAGAGCAGGTGCAATATGCTCTTGTCCATTTACTCATCCTCTATGGCAGGCAGCCACGTCCTGCACCAGCTGAAGCTGCCAGATGTCCTTCGGGTCAGTCCCACATCACGCGCATTGCAGTAGTCAAGAGTTTTACTTGCTGTTTGCTTTTGTTGACTGTTCCTGCCAAAGTCACTACCTTAGCCTGTCAGTATAAAACTCCCAGTACAATTCTGCATGCCTCCTGGGGAATACCCTTGGGATGAAGGGGACCTGTTTTGAGGTGGAAGTCTCCTATCGCATGTTAAATTTTTAGTTTTCTCCATCTGATCAGATAGCACATTAGCTATCGTTGACGTCTTTTCAGATTATTATCTTTAGTGAATCAGTTGCTCATCCTGTGTTTTATCCACAGGAACAGTAAATTTCCCTTTATCAAGAAATTCCCTTAAGTCCCTTAAAAATGCTATGTTACATTTTGTAATTATTAACTTTTTCTCATCTTTTTTCTTAAACACCAAACTCAGTAGTGCTCCCTTTCAAGCTGAATTGGCAGAACTTGCTGTACGATATACTACTGTCATTCAGTTCAGGCTTTTTCTCTAATGGCAGCAGTTAACTGAAGTAACATTTCAGCTCCAGCTGACTGTAAGCGTAGGTTATAATCTTCTGCGACAACTTCGGATTGTGGTGTTTGCCTGCTTCATGAGACAGTGAAGAACATCAAATACGTCTTCATAAACGTCATAAATTCTTATTTACAATTCTAATTGAGATACATGTTTAAAATTTTTGTGAGTAGGAAGCAGTATTGATCACCGGTTGACATTTTTAAGAAAAACTACTACTGCAAAATGAAATCACTCACTCTCCTTAGGCCACACAAATTGAAATAGTGTTTGTTTATAAGAAACAAAGGAAAGACTGGAGATTATTTGGTGACCAATTTCATATTCATATTTCTGGTTTTTGCAATTTTTGTCACAGTAGTCCTGCATTTCTAATGATTTGCCTTTTTTGTTTTGACTGTTTTTCAAATTGTTATTAAAAGGGTGGAGTTAAGGTTGCTTTATCATGTGCCTGTATAATCCTCTTTGAGCCACATCCTTAACTTGGTTTTTCTGGGCTTTTATTGCTTGGTTTTGGGGTGGGTTTTTGGTTTTGTGTTTTTTGTTTTTTTTTTTAATTGTTTGGGGGTTTGGTTTGGTTTGTTGGGGTTTTTTTAATAGCTAAGCAAATTCTTGCAGGGTTTTTTTGTTTGCCCTTAATTTGCTGATATATACTCTTAAACTCTACTGTTTTTTTTCTCTATGAGAGTATGAAGTGTTTGCTCTCATGGCAACAATGCCCCTTTTCCTGTAGTCTCAGGTTTAAAGTGTAACAAGCTTGAGTGTATTTGTTTGTACTTTAATAATATGCACATCCCCTATGTGCCTATGCTGCTGTTTCCCTGATGGTAACCAAGAGTGCTGTGAATCCTTATTCACCAATCTTTCTCTTCTCTTAAATGTCATAGCTGTCAGCAAAGGAGTGATGTAAAAAATATTAGAACAACATTTTCTAGATTCTTCTGTGATCTGCTGTTACTTTCTCTCATGCAGCAAGTGATGGGAATCATTCAGCAGGGACAGATTAGAAAATGATAGCAGCTGAGTAAATCTGACTCATAGAATTAAATATCATGGATCAAATGGGCTTGTGCCAAACTTTCCCACTGGATTTAATGTAAGGCTCTGACCCTCGTGGTATTACAAAAGTGGGTCAAATTTTCTGTGCTTATACAGTAGGTCTTTTGACATTTTGCCAACACCAGTATGCACTATCAAAGGTTTTATCATCAGCTGCCAAAGAGATAACTACAAGTTTTGAATTCCAATATAGAGTGTAATTGAATGGACTGTGTCTCAAGAAAATAACCGGGGAGGAATGGATAACAGTGAGTGTTATGTGTCTGTGTTGCCATGAGGAAATTTGGCTCTGAGGCTCAGCTGGAGACTAGATGGCAAAGTCGACAACATCAGAAAGAAGAGAATTTTATCCTTGCACATTGGAAGACATTTCAGTGCCCCTCTCAGACCTCTGCAACCACCAGTTCAAGGCCGTTCTGTTGTGTCCAGGAGGTGCAGGTGGGCTGCACTGGAAACATGGTTCATGGCTCAAAAGAGAGCTTTTCTTTTCTGTTTTCTCCCCTTAAGTACTAGCAGCCTAGTCCTGATCTTGACCATTCATCTCTCACTTTTACTCTCCTAATTTTAATACAAAGATTTTGCGATTGTTCTGTTTCTTTCCTTTTTATTGGTTGTTTGCAGCCCTCAGTCCTAAAGACCCGATGCCCATTTTTCTCAAAGTAATAATGGTTCTCTTCTCCACAACCCCTCTTGTGAGGTAGAGCTGATGAAATTTTTATTGGTGCAGTCTACATTTCATCTGATTGTGAGTCCGTAGCTTTGCATCTTTTCCATCTTGCCCACTTTGCTCTGTCATGGGGGTTCCACAAGTTGGTGAACCTGGAGTTCTCAGCCCAGTCACTTTTTCCCCTTCCCATATTAGTGGCATGACAGCTTGTCATCACAGAAGTATTTATAGTGTTGCTTACTGTTTCACAGCCTTAGGTGGGGGCTAGGAGAACTGAGAGCTAAGGATAAACTAGTGTTGGATGTCCATCATCCACAGCAGGTCTCAGTTCATCCAAGACAATGGTGAGGCGATGCCAGAGGTACAGGGCAGCTTAATGGTGTGACAGCCAATGTTGTAATTGCAGAAGCTTGACTGCTGTCCAAAATGAAACAAAATCGAGTCTTCTAAAATGGCGATAATCTTCCTTATATTACCGGGGTGATACTGGAAGGGATCATTTGTCTGTGAGTGTGCTGTGTAACCTCAGAGTGGTTGCATGTCAGCCTCCCTTGCAGTTCTTATAACTCTTAATTCTGGCAGCACAGAAGTTAATAGTTTAGGAAAATTTGCTTTTTTTGTAATTAAGTCTGTAGAAGGTAGAAATCAACAGTACAGTGCGTTTTCCCAGCAGAGACCGTAAATTAATTAGGAGCAATTTGCTGTCAGAAACAATTTCCATAATTTTAAGTAAAAAAGCAGAAACCCCATTTTTATCCTGAAGTGATTTAACTCCTGTGAAGATGAATTATGTGAAATTGTGATTTACCTGCTCCTGGCTCCTGGTACCCAAGACGATGTGGATGACAATTCAGGTGGTGGTTACTACTCCTGGGGAAGAATTTCTGAGAGTGATGCCTTCTCCCCCCGCCGTTCATATCTTGACCTTTTCATAACAGAATTGTCTTTGACACTTGCAAATTCCTGTCAGGAGATAATGAACAAATTGCAGTGCTAATCGAACACAGGCCTTTTCTAGGCTTTTGCCTGATAGTCACGCAGCAAAGGTCACAGTCTAACTAATGAGGGCTTTGGGTGATACCTACACAATATGTGGGCTTTTCTGAAAGGCCAAAATTTATGGGTGCCACTTGGGGACAATTCAGCTATCACAAGCATCTTAGAAGTACAGGGAGGGATGATCCATCCATCACTAAAGCCCCGTTATTGGACTTAAACACTCAGCCTCATATGCATAATTGCCAGACCTTGGGCTCCTCAAAAGGCCTCAGTGTCATTATGATAGATCCTCCTCCCTGTTTACCTAGAAGAATGAGCATGAGATGGTCCATTGTGGCATTTAGTATTTCAGCCCATCAGGATTTTAGGGTGATTTGCAGATATCAAGTCACTGGGATGCTGATTTAAATGAAGGCAACATTTGAGAATCATAAATTTGTCCTATGAAGTCTATTATGTGGATACCTTTCTGCAGCTGATAAGCATTAAAAAATTTACTGCTTCACACTTGCATTTTCTCCTTTTTTTTGTGGCCTTTTCAGGTGCAAATATATTTATTAATCCTTTCTTTCATTGCTGATGTACAATTAAAGCAGTCTGACCTCTAGCTGCCAAAGGTTTCACCAAAATACATTTTAGAAACTTTGGCTTCTAGAGGATAAAATCTGCTGTATCATTAGTTCTTGCTTTAAAGTGACACGTACACTTTATTAAAACTGTTTCCAAATATGTAGGAATTATAGGCTAGAGATGAAAAGGCACTGGAAGATAAATTAGGGTACTGTCCTGAAAATCTGCAAGTTACCTGCAGAATATTAAACCAGCCTGGAGAACGGTAATGCAGCAATGGTGCTCAGCTACTTCCTCAGTGCGCTAGCACCAGGTTGCAATCTAAGCAATTACATTTGGGCTGGTCTCACTCCATTTCCACTGCATACAGTCTGATGCCGTTTCCTCTCATAAAAAGGTCTGTAGGATTGCCATGTGCAGTTCAACAGCTGCTGCATTTCAGTGGTGGGTGAAGCGATCCCTATGTATAGTTGATGTATCAGTTTGGCTTGCGCTCTCGGATGCTGTGGGATGTAAGGTGTGACATAAATGGATGTTATATAAATATTTTTGAGTTCTAGAAATACAGGCTATAGCAAATTCTTGAATCAGAATTGACAGTGTAATCAGAATCTACATTTCACACTACAGGGATGGCACCTTGTGCAATACAGTCTGCTAAGTACCACTCAGCATTACTGTACACTTCCAGATCTTCAGAGGAATTATGAGATTTTAGTTTTGTTAAAGTCTGTGTACTCTTTTTCTTTCATATTTATTTAAAAATAGCTCCCCCCCCCATTAAATGATTAATTTGAAACTGTCTGTTTGCTTACTGGCAGATTCAAAACCACCACCAGCTGAGGATTTCTGTTTCAGCAGTGCAATACTTGCTAAATGTCTGGGTACCTCTTAGCTCATAGAACTGCTGAAAGGCAATGAAGAAACCCCCTCCTGGTCATCCACTTAATGCGCTAATGTATTTTTAAATGAGCTTGTAAGTCCTATTTGTGTGTGTGTATTTAAGAATATGTTTGGAAATTAGTGCTCGTTTGAACTCGGAGTCTGAGACAGTGACGTGAGACATCTCTTTCAAACTAGCATCACCATGTGTGTCAAATGCCAGCTCCAGGTAACTTGGGACACACCAGCCCATGCAGTGAGAAGCACCTTGTGTAACAGGGTTTGAACATTGCCATCAAGACCAAAAGCTGAATGACTGCGGGGCTTATCTGTCCTTAAAGTTTTGTTTTGGGTCGGGGTTTTTTGTCATTCAGCATAAGGTGCCTAAAGTCAGAGAGTTTTTGTTTT
Organism: Aptenodytes forsteri; assembly: GCF_000699145.1. Lineage (NCBI taxonomy): Eukaryota > Metazoa > Chordata > Aves > Sphenisciformes > Spheniscidae > Aptenodytes > Aptenodytes forsteri. The sequence goes on along the minus strand of NW_008796165.1, from coordinate 7,157,875 downwards.
GAGTCACTTTGCAATCTCCCCTCCAAGTAAATCCTATGGCCATTGCTCTTCCTGCTCACAGTGACAGCACCTGAAAGACCAGATGTAACATTTGTTGAATGATGGGCATGTCTGGGTTGCAGCAGGTATGAGGAAAAGATGAGAGATATTTTTGCGCTTTGCTTCACTAATATCTTCTACTTTGTGGAACCTTGCACTTTTGAGGGAAATTGCCTGCCATGGACTATGCAGCCCACTTCGAAACACAGTCAGCTCTTTTCCATACAACATCTAGCATAAACCCTCATAATTCCTGTTGTGTGTATAACTTGCCCTGAGTCAGACAGAATCAGCTGCTATTTTGGCAAGGTGTACATTGGCCATCACATGATCTTGTTTGGAAATAAATATATAAAAACAACATGAAAGCATGAAAAATCTGTGCATATGTCACACACAGCATGGGTGCATTAGCTCTGACAAAACCTCTTCAAGAATATATACATTTTCAAAAAATGTAGATACACAGTGTTGGGCACATAACACATTGATGATTATACTTTGGACCACTTAGGCATTGCTTAGATATAATCTCGCTAGCTCTTCAAAGCGTTCAGCTAGTCTGCCTTCTTACGAGATCCTTCGATGTGTTTAAAATCCTTTGCTCTTGCAAGTCATGAAAAAAACAGTTTAATAGGAAAATCTCCCTCATCAGCATCTAGCCTGCACTTCAAGGTCTTCCTTTCAGTCTTCCAAATGTATGTACTACTCTAGAGCTGCTCTTAGATTAACAACTTTTGGTTTTAATCTAAATTTCCAGTTAGACGTTTCTTCAGCCAGAACGTGTTGAACTACAAAATACTAGATGAGTAGGGGACCTAGGATAAAAAGTTTGATTTCTTTTTGCCAGTATTAGGCCAGGATTTGGAAAGTTCCTTGCGGTCCAGACCCACCCTCTGCAAATTGCTGTTTCCTCATCCTTGTCATGCTCCTGGTCCTGGACGTAAGGATGACTGCATCCTCTGGGGTTCACTGGGCTGCTTGTGGCTTTCTTCTTGTAAGTTGAACGCAACACATCTGAGCTACAACTTTGATACTAATCCCAAATGCTTCTCTTACCTGTAAGCACAGACACTCCTATATTTATTTCATATGAACAATGATGTCCTTGTGTGAGATGTTTTGATGCATCCTAATCTGGGTATATTCTCGACATAATGTTCCTGCAGCCTTTTAGTAAACTTCTGCTAAAGTGTTTCAGAGAAAACTTCTAGGAGGTTTGTCAGGGCACAGTCCTGAGCATACCAATGAACAGCTTGGGTAAATCAGTGCTCAAACTCTTCATTGACAGGCACTTCTATGACCAAGATAGTCATAAAACTGTTGTCCCCACAGTTGTTAATTCTCTTTCTGGAAGGTTGGGGTTTTTTGTTGGGTTGTTGTTTTTTTTTTTCCTTCTTCTACGTAAGTCTTACTTGCTATTAAGCAATTGAAAACGTTTTTGCTATGGGATGGGAGAAAGCTTCACACCTCAGGCCACTAGGAACACACTGATCTCTTGGTGCAGATGTATGGGAGGAAATGTGTGAACTCTCGCAACGTGAAGGTGTTAAACTTTATCAAGTGGACTCTCCTGTAACCTCTTGGAGACCTGCTGCTATCCATTATAACAGAAATAATTTCCATCTGATTTTTCAAGTGGTTGCTGCTGGTGCGATTTAAGCAGTAGTGCCCTCTGATTGTTCCACCTGAATTTGCTTTGAAATACCAGGTGGGTATTGGATTCTTTTATGAACTGTACTTTTGTATAATGTTAAATATAGCGTGTTCTTAGCCTTGTCATATAATTAAGGATGGTATTTAGTTAAAACAGTTCCCAAACTGGGAAGATCATTGTAACTGAGAACATATGTGGCTGGGAGAGAGACTCAGTGAAGGCAAATCACGAACTTAGCAGTGTCCTATATATTAACTGTTTTGTAAAAGATTGGAGCTAAGGGAACAAATAATCCAAGTAGATGAGTAAAATTCCTTGTGTTGTTTGGGGGGAGGAGATATTGTTTGGCTTGAATCCAAGAAAGTGCTTAAAAGCATGTTAAACTTTAATGAGGCAAATAGTCTCATCTCTGTGGTACAGAACGTTTAGGCTTAATTTTAGGCACATGCTTAAGTTCTTTGCCAAATTGGGGTCTAAAAAAGAGTTATGCTTTTGCATTTGAGAAGCAGGAATGATATCACATGACTTCTATATTTAATCACAACTAGTGAAGGCAGCTGGGATTTTGAATGCAGAATACTTAAAGCAAACTGTTCTTGATCAATCCATAGAGAAATACTCAGAGGGAGAAAAAATATATACAGTAAATTTGAATAATGAACAATTTTGAGGAAATTGCAATCTGCTTGCAGACATTTGGAGAGCAGAAAGGAAGCTAAATTTGTTGAGTAAGTTACTTGCTGTGATCTATTCTCTTGGCTCTAATTAGAGGGAAGTGAGCAGTAAGGGAACCCAGAAAATGAGACTGCTGTGGACTGAAGTGCCCAAAGAGAAGACTTTAAGTTGGAAGGGTTTTTTTAAGTGGATTATTTTTCCCCAAGTATTCTTTAAATAGGAGAGGAAAAAAATGGTGCTTTGAAATGTTCGTTTGAAAGAAATGCTAACTGTATAAACAGAACAGCATTGATGCTTGACAAATTTGACAGAAAACATTTGTGTTTTCTTTGGAATTTAAATCTAAAAGTTTATTATGAGTTAACTATATCAGTTAACAGCTGACAACTTTGTAATTTTTTAATGTTAAGGTTTATTACTATATAACCTAAGTATTTTCATTGGCTACTTCAGCTCAGACTTGCTCATTAGTTGCATTTAGTTCACAATACAGCAAATCATTCTACCTTTGAACACCTTACGTGACTGACGGCTGCTGTGTGAAATACTAAACTATAACAACTGTCGCTATTGTTTCTTCTGAACAAAGCTTCTGGCCATCAAATGCAGGGGCATACCTGGAAACTATTAAATTCAAACATTTCCCTGACGAGGCCGCCCCTCACCTGGTAAGAGGTCCACAGCGACAGTCTCTCTGCACAACAAAACTTGCTCTTCATAGTAACAGGAAAACTCATCTGTGGAGGGCAGAACTTTATCAGACTGCTGGTGAAAAAGAATTCTGTAGGAATGCAAAACTATCACATATGCGTCTGCTCCAAGCTCAGGGCGTATTTCTTTAGCCTTATTTTCTTCAGTACGAAATATAGAGCAGCAGTGTATTTTTATAAAAAACCACACTACCAACTAACGAAGAGAGTAAATGGAACCTCTTCTCTCTTCTCACCAGTATTAGCAACCCAGCGTAACCCATGCCAAGACAGCTCTTAGGCATGTTTTGTCATATCTGTTGAACCAGGGAGGAGAGTTAGGAGCTCCTACTTTGCAACTTTGATGTGCTTGTAGTCCCAAGTTACTTTACACTTTTTTAAAAAAAGATAAATTATTTTTATTATTTTTTTAATCTTTCCTATGCACTTATATGTGGTGGGCTCTCTGAGTGTTTTTTAATTGTTTCCATATCTCCTTTTAAATACAACTTCCATTCCAAATTTCCACAGCTTATAGTGCTTCTTTTTGTGATTACTGCATCACCACTTTGAATTCTCTTACGGAAACTCTTCTTACACACAATTAATTGGACATGATTGTAGTACTTGTGTCTTAATACTGCAACTGGGCAAAAATACAACCGAAACAGTTTCTCCCCCATGCATGTATAAATAAAAAAATAATCTGTCTGGAATTACTAGGGTTACTTCAGATTTTCACAAGCAAAACTGACAGATTTTAGCCCAATAGTTTTCGTTAGTCAACTTCTAACAGAGGAAGTGGTGCCCATTCGAGCTTGAACAGTCTTAGGCAGTGAATGTCAGGACCTCATTCCTTCCTATTTCCTCTCTCTACCAATGACATTCTTGTTCGTGCCACTCAGATCCATGTTTTTTCCCCTTGATTTCATTCATTGTATTGTAGCCTTGCAGGATTGTTCTCAGGGTAGAACAGCTTGTTGAAAGGTGTTTATAATAATAATTACACTTACTCCAATCACTAAAGTGTAATCTTTATCTTAAACAAAAAAAAAAAGGGGAGCAGAAGAAAAAATATACATCACAAACTACTCCAAAGTTCTGCTTGAGTTATTTTTCAATTACAGCAGGTGAAGCAGAACAAAATTGTTACAGCCATTTATTGATTGTGTTACTATCCATTAAGGTACAGCAGAAGAAGTCCATCATATTGTGTAACAACTTAACTATTTAAAATAACAAAGGCTTCCTATTGTTTCCCTCTTTGCCATTATCCTGAGAAATACATTCTACTTCTGTGCTGGAAATCAAATTCAGGAATCATAATGAAGAAATTCTGTATTCAAGTTGACATTATTTCTTCCCCTAGCTATTGAAATTCTTCAGCTTTTTCATTGAAAAATAACTGAAGCAGAACAAAGGTAATGAAATATATTAATTATATTAATGATGTTTTACTGAAGCTGGCTGCTTCCTAAAGAGTGTGCATATATAACCATAAGAAGAGATTCTATCAATGGGTAGACGATTAACAGGTAATACTGTCACAGTAGTAATTTTAGCAGCTAGGAACTATTCAGCCATCTGACTGACAAACCCTTTGGAGTTTTATGATGAGAGCAAAGTTTATGATGTCTTCTAAGGTGGGTGGATGCTCTTTGCTAGGAAGGAAGCCAATGGAGTTGTGTAATGAATGGCCGATTTAGTGAGTGATATTGTAGCATTTAGATGTTGGTGGCAAGCACGCGAGAGGAGTGCTCTCAATCCAGCAGCAAAGAGGCTCATAAACTAGGTGTTAAACTGGAGATTGTAGGTGGTGTTCCTGATGACTGGATACCAGCACCCAGAAGCAATAAATAATGATATATCATTGCAAGTAAAATGCAGTAGTTGTCTAGTCTGCCATAAGTCTGATGAAGAACCACAAGGTCTTGAGCTGGCTGCTAAAACTTCCCTGTAAATATTGTGTGTGTGTGTATACGTGTGTGTTTAATAAGCACCTCTGTATCTTCTTGGCAGCCTAATGCGAAAGACTTTCTGGATCTGTTCAGGACTGTGGTAAAAACAGGTCCCCCCCAGAGAGCGGAAGTTTTCCCTGTGTGACAAAGAAAAGTCCTGCCCATAGCAATGCCAGATGCCACTGCTTAGGGAGAGGGGTGGGAGAACAGGGCTGTGTGCAATGTTACTTCTTCTTGCAGGCTCTAGCAGTTTTTGCTGCATAGGATCAAACCACAATATATCAGACCTGTGTGGTATTCAGTTTGTTTCACATTTATTTTCATGAGTTCTTACTCTCACGCACATACCAGCTTAAATTTCCTACTCATAAGAAAAAAAAAATCTTAAGAAAATGAAAATGACAAATAAGACCCCTGTTCTATTTCCACCAATGCTAGTAAAGAAATTATTAGGACAGGAGCCAGAGTCCTCTTCTCCATAGTATTGACCATGTCTTAACCTTGTTGCCAACTCTCTTCCCATTTTCAGTTGTCAGACCATTCTTCCCTAGCGCTGAAAATCTCACGGTGTTGTGACAACTGCTAACATAAAATATCCATTGCCTGTTGCTGTAAGCACAACTTCTCTGTTTGAACCTATTCACTACACATAAGCTTCAAGTTTCTTGTACCTACCTTCAAGTAAATTAGATTTTCTATTTAAAATGTCCATTTAAAGACAAAGCAAGGTTGGCATTCAGACTAAAGCGTGGCTTTGTTGTACAGTTATTTCTGTCCTAAAATCCCTAATAATCTTTTTTGGGTTTGTAATAATTGGGAAGTTTTGTTGCCAATTCCTGCGTCCTGCCCTGCTGTCACTGCATGTTTGTGCTCTTGCAGCTCTCAGATGTCTTTTATTTGACTTGTACAGTAAATACCTGTCAAACCCCTGAAGTTGTTTCATAAAAAAAACCCCTTGATCTCCATAATTGATGCTGAAATGCTATATATGAATACCAGTTGTGTGTGTCAATGTTCTTTAGGATCGGCTTGAGAAATTTTTTTGTAGGGGAAGGCCTCCTGCATTTGTGCTGTTTGGCTGAGGACACACTGAACAAAAATGAGCTGCGCATCAGGACTGGGTAAACATTCAGCTACCCTTTGTGCTTTCAGATCTCTGGGGTATTCTTTCTGAGCATATAAAGAGGTTGAAAAATAAATATAAAACACCTTAAAACATTATTGTGCACATATATGTTATTTCTTGATATACCTCTATAGATGTTAGGCAAAATGGCACCTATGCAACCATCTTTGAGCCCAGTTTGGGTCTTCCATTAGTGCAGTTTCACTGACTGCAGTACAAGTATTGCTGATTTACTTGGTGATGAAGTAACAGGTCATAGATAACTTTGTTTCACTGAACTAGCAGATACCATGTGAATGTATTGTGGGATCGCCCATCAGGGGTTAATTTTGTTCTCAAAGCACATTTCGGAGTGTGTTCAGGCAGCACGCAAAATGAAGGCTGAGAATCAAAGCAAGCAGGCTATCTCTTCCCACAGATCTCACAGCAAAATTTAGGAGCTGAATGATGCAACATGTGCATAAAAGCTTGATAATGTTTTTAAAACATATCACTTGAAATATGTTAACGCATATGTTCCTTCATTTAGAACTCTTTCAAAATATATAATTTGGCCCTTTAGCTTTATACCCAGCTCATTATGGCTCATATGCAAAAAGAAACCTTTTCGAAATTTTCTCTTGGTCTTTCCCCAACACCAGCATGACCTTTCTTTCCCACCAAAGCCTTGTAAAGTCCCTTCTCTCTCTTTGCGTCTCACCCTCCAGCTCTTCAAATGCCATTTCCAGTCTGGTGGCCGTTTATCCCACCAGCGTTTGGAAGGGTGGCAGCTAGCTGCAGTCTGCCCAAGGCAGGATTCAGCTCGCTCTCATTTCAGAAGTTTAAAGGTTTCCCATGGTTCAAATTTGCCTGATTGTCTACCTGTGAATAATTGGTTCTTTTTAAGCATCAGGTTAGGTTTTTTTTTTTTAATTATTTGTGTCAATATTAGATAAACAGGATAACAGAACTCCATTGTTACAGAAATTGTTGGTCAAACAGACAAATCAAAGTTCCATGTTAGTTTTACAAAAAGGTTTAAATTCAGGTAAGAGCATACACACACATGCACACAAGCTGTATATGAAGACCAACCTAATTTCTCAGTCCCAGTAGGACTGAGAGTAGGTAGTACTGAGAGCCAGTAGGTAGAATGGCATTTTCATTTGAATACTGGAGGAGAAGCAGATAAATCATTGCTCAGAAGTTCCTCAGATAAGGCAAGGTAACTCTTTTCATACCGTATTTTCAGTTAAATAAAATATGACCTTTACACAGTGCTGTAAATTGGCCTTGAGCGCACCTCTAGGTGGAATTACCTTCGCTTCCCAAGTATCACATGCTGCAGGCTTCCACTGAGCCCTTTGTGCATGCATACATATTACAATGCTGATTTTGTAAAGTCTCCAGTTACTCAGATGTATGGCTTAATCAAATCAGGCTGTTTCTTGATTTCTGAATTTTATATAATTTTGCTCTCGATAGTTCCCTTTCAAGGTCAAAAGCAATCTCCCTGCTTCTAGGAATATTCTACTTGCAGAAAATCTTGATGCTATTGCAGTTCATAATTTTTACTAGAAATTCATTTGTCTCACCAGATATGGGGTGACCAGATGATATTGAACAATACCTGCAGGGAGCAGCGTTCTCAGTCTGTCTCATTTCATGTAAAGCAGGGTAGAAACTTCTGTTTTAATTATCACTATTAGATGACTTCCCTGTGCACTAGGGTCATGAAGCCTGAGTCATGAGATTTCGAAATACCAGATGCTGATGGTGGTGAGAGGAACGAAGATGCTCACTTACTCTCTTGAACATCTGAGAGCACCTATCGATGTGACCTGGTACAGAAATGTGAGAATCCAGGGAAGAAAACTGTTACTGCACTTTTCCGCCAAAGTCTAGCATTGAAAAGTTGAAAATTGGGTTGAAACAGGAAAGAAGCCTCCACATGAAATATTTTCTTGTGATTTAGCAGCCTGTTTTCAGAGTTTGAACCTTGCTGGTTTAGCCTTTCATTTTGTTTCCAAATCAACAATATTGATGGATTGGATTGGGTTTTTTTATTTACAACATTTTCCCACCTTCCTTTCTTGCTCTCCACCTTTGCTTGCTGCATATTCTAACAGCATGTGAACAGCCAGAAAATACAAATAAATATTTTGGTGTGAACTACAGCTCCATTTCTAATGCCTGGTAAACTTAACATTTTTTACAAGTTAAAGTTTTACGCTTAAATAGTTCAAAGATCTGCCTAACAGTATATTCTATATGCTGTTTAAACTAAACCACAGAAATACCTCAGTTCTTGAAGTAAATTAAGTCTATATTTTGATAAGCCAGTAAGCATGACAGTTTATTCTTCATTTCCCCCACAACATATGGGGCTTTCTGTTTATTGTCTTTCACTAATTTTCAGTATTTTCCTTTGAGCTTTTGTCAGCAAGGCATACACTTCCCTCTGCGGTTTGTATTTCTTCAGAAAAACACTAGGTGAATTTGAGTAATTTCCTCTTGCAAGAATGTATTTGGTTTGAGAGCTTAGGTGAATTATATTCTGCTGATTAGTGAAGCAAGTGCTGTGCTCCATCTGCTAGAGAATGGGAATGGGATATTTATAACGTGATGGATGTTACTGTTGGGTGGGTTTGTAGTGCTTCAATATGACTAAGCGGTTCACTAGGGTTGTAGGCTGCTTCGTTTGGTTTGTTTTAAAGAGGACATGCTGACTTGGGGATAGGGAGTATTAATGCAGAATTGTGGCTTTGTGCAAGAACTACAATTAATGTATTCAGCAACAGGGACAAAGTCAAGGCATACTACCCTATTAATAAGAAATTCGGGAAAACAAATGCAGAGGAATAGGGATTGATACATATGGAATCTGATTTCTCAGTTATATGTGAATATTCAATGCCAGATTTTTTTTCCCCTCAGAGCAATTAGAGAAGGTAAGGATGAAATTTCTTCTGTGCTCGTTGTGCAGTGTCTAACAGAATGTTTCTATTGTCCTTGTTTGCTCAGAATTACCCATCTACATTTTTAGAAGTCTTCTAAAATTTACACATTTACCCATCCCAAGAACCGATAGGTATTTCAGTGCTGCAGAAGTGCTCTGTGGCATTGTCAGGGCGGCTCTAGCGAATGCATTCATTTTGATAAGTGGAATGAACGCTTGAAAATACTACCGTTCATTTCTTAACATATTTTTCCTTCCAATATGACCAGAGTGACTATTTTTCAGCCTATAGAGATGACATAGTTATAATAACCTAAGAAGTCTCAAAAAGACCCCCAAAACCAGGAAAACTAATAACAGTAGAACTGCACAAGGATGTCTTGGTACTGAACCATATTGAAATCTGCTGCTTTTTAAAAGTCAGAGGGATGTATTCTGCTCTGAAGTAAGGCACTTGTTTTTCTTAAGGTCATACAAAACAAAGCACATTATTTGAACAAATGTCAGAATAATCCGTCTCTAATGAAATATAGTATTTCCTTGCTTTCAGCATTTGAACTGTGACAAATCTGGAAAGGAAACCAAAAGTTACTGCTCTTGTTAAATAGCCCTTTTAATATTACAAGTAAGTTTACATTGCTGGACCCATGTGTACCTTAATGATTCCTGGAAGTACTATGACTTGGCCCAAAGGAAAGCACAAACCTAATACTCTATTTTGTGTGAATTAAATGCAGCTAATTAAAGTGAAGGAAATTAAAAAGAATTAGGCAAAATAAAAGCACTACTGTAAAGCTTTTATTAAATGCTTATACAGTGACTAAAGAATGTGCAGGAAAAAATGAACCGCTGATTCGTTTATCTAAAAGCTGCTTACTGCAGCCTCCTGGTCGGTGAGCGAGGCACAGTCTTCTGTGCCTTACATATGCTGAGTCAGAGCTCGCACAGGTTTGGTGCCCATTGTCATCCGGAAAGGTATCATGTATGAAATGATCAAATCTGAAAATGGGATTCCACTTGCCACCCCACAGAACGATCTTCTGCATGGATGGAACAAGTTACCTATTGAAAATGTTATCGATAACGCACGCGCTCTGCCAGTTTAGTTGATGCTAAATGAACATTTGCTTTCTTCTCGACGGAAGTTAAGATCTTATAACCCACCCAGCTCCCTCTGAGGTGAGTGGAAACTGGAATAGATCCTACATGGGAATAATACATAAATAAAGACACACAATGCCAGAGAACTTGATGATGATTAAATCTCCAAGCAAAAGAGGTTAAACTTCACTCACTCTGAATTTTTAAAAGATGTTTGTCTCTATCATTTATTTATGGGTACTAATACTGAGGTACTTTTTTAGAAAAGTATTTTTTAAGAAGTTATTTGCATGCAGAGTGTGTGGGTAGAGTTTCATGCTCAGATTAAGGGCAGGCAAGAAGTTGATTGACAGATGTGCATGGGGTCTAAAAGACCAGGAAGACAGTTGACCTCCTGGGTAAGAGCAGCATATAGGGTACTGTTGCTGGCAGTCAAACATCCTAGTTTGATTTTGAAGTCAAGAAACTTCATTCAGAAGTCAGATGTTACCTAATAACCAGGCGAGGCTTTTTATTTTGACGGAAGTGTGAGAGTAAAAGCTAGGAGGAGACAGTAAGCAGGAAAAGTCGAGGCCAAGAACATTGATTTTGAAAGCTTTGTGGCACTTGAGATGGAAAGCTGCTTTCATGGTAGTTACTAGGAGAGACAGAAGGGAAAATTTTATTAAAACTTACTAACATCTATTCCTCTGAGGAACAAAGAAAGGCTAAGGAAAAGCGAGAGAGGAAGTACCAATGTCTAGGGGAACCCGTATAAAAAACAAAGCAAATGCATAAGGGAAGAGGAGTTATAGTAGATGAAACAAAAGTTGACTTGATGAAGTTGAGACAAAACATGGAATTATGCTAAGTTTGAAATTATTTTTTAATTATATAAAACCTAAATGTTTCAGTTTTTGAAAACAAAATCTGGTATTATTGTCCTCAGGACACCTCAACATTTTGATTTTTTTTTGCTTATTTGTTTGTTCTGACTTGGAATAAAATACTTGCAATGCCAACATTTCAAATCCTGGATGCTATCCAGCTTTTGCTGCTTTTATTGTACTATAGGTCCCACAGAAGGACTATATTGCTCTTCCACCAAATTACAATGTGTTTTTTCTGAACAAAACGTCCCCCTCCTGGCTTTGTTAGTGAGTCAGGGTTTTTACCCTAAGTGACTGGCTATTCTGTATATACCCAGCAGAACTCTGTATTGCTTGTGATGAGGGTGACCGCTCTGAAGAGGGCTAATGTGAGGGATAACAATCTCTGAAAGTGGGCTTGGTGCTCACAGTGAAACATACACTGGGAAATATCACTGAATGCACTAGTTTTATATATTTAGGTTCATTTTCTGTTCTTACTTATGCCTTCATATCTCTTATTTTCAGGTCATTTAAATAAGAGACATGTGGTGGGACTCTATCATTTAAGCAAAATTGGTATTCTGCCATCCATGAAATTGCATGGACACCTTCAACTTATCCCAAAGTGCAAATTACATGTATTTCTCTCCTTTAAAAAGTCAATGTGAATAAATGCTTAAAAATATGGGTCACAAAAACCATTAAAAGGGATCTTTTTTTTCCCCTCCAGGGTTCATTTTATTATTTCCAGCTTTCTTCTCCCTCCTTCACAGCAAATATAGTGAGTTGGATTGTTGTTGACTAAATAACAGAAGTATTTGACACACCTGCCATCAACTAATTGTTTCAGTCCAGATGCTTATATTCCTCCCATTTGCTCCTGCTGGAGTAGCTTCTTTCATATAAGCTACATCTGTACTTCCTAACCCGTCCGTGGGAGCAAGCCCAGGAAGATGGCTTGATGTGTTCCCAGCCCGTGACTGGTGTGACCACATTGCTATGTAGTGTCTTTAACTCCACTGCCTGTACCCCAGCGGTGTCCGAAGGAGCCTGTTTGGCTTCTCTGCCTGATGGTTATGTGACAATATTCTCCCACGCTGCAGGATGTGCATGGCCATGTGACACAGGGATGTATTTGGGTTTGCTGCAGGCAAAATACAGGAGGAAATATCTCACTATCACACTTCTGGTCTCCGCTAAAATGCCAGGTGCCTGGGATCAAATGCACTCAGGAATACACAGTGTAATTCTGGGGTTTTGCAGGACAAGAAAAATGTGACCGTTTACTGTAAATTGCTTCCTTTATGTTGGCACCCTTATGTTAGCACCTAACCAGCCATCATGCCACAAAGTCTTTGACAGTCGTCCCAGGACATTCCTGGAGTCGTCATCTGGTCCAATACCCAACCCAAGCCAGGGAAACCTGTACCATGCTTGAGGGATGTTTCTCTAACCTCGAGGGACAGAGATTCCCCATCCTTTGTAGCAAGTAGCCATGGTACCTTGCAGTCTCAGGTCAGAGCGGTCTACTGCTGTCTAAACTAAATTGACCTTGCTGAAATAAGAAGTCCATTGCTTCTACCCTCTCCACTACAGAGAATAAATCATTCCTTTCCTTTTTCGCAACAGACTTTTAAACATCTGAAGTTTGCTTTTCTTGAGACCAAACAACCTCACTCCTTCTAGCCATTCCCTGTGTGTCGCCTCTGTAAACTTCCTTGCTCTCCCCTGGACTCCCTGCAGAATACTTTCTTCACTGCTCCAACTAAGGCCTTATAAAAGCTTAACAGAGTGAGCAGATGAAATCCCACGTTTGATATTTGCCTCATTTGTAAAGTTTGATGCTGTTGACTTGTGTTGAGGTTCTGATTTAAAATATGCCACAGTTTTTCTTACAAAATCTCTCTCTCAAGTCGTCTTCTAGCCTGTATTTGTTCAGTTAGTTATTCCTTACGTATAACCTTGTCCTTATTGATCTGTCACCATTTTTTCATCAGGCTCTTTCTCCAATTTGTCATGCTCATTCTGAATTTTAATCCTGTCCTACAATATTTTTGTGGTCTTTTCAGCTTGATGCCAGTGACAGAGTCCCTGAAAATGATGAAGGGGGAGGAACAGGATACTCAGTCTGGATAACTTATTTCCTAATTCTGTCATTTATTATGAATTGTTTGGTCTCTATGAAATGCTGTTAGTAATCTGATGCCCATAGTATCAGTAAGATGTATGTATAGCTATTATTTCCTAAGGTACATTGTTTATGAAATATTGAACTGTTATGAAAAATTATGAAATGTTGAAGCTGAAGGTGACAAAGACTGGCAAAATACCGGTATGGATAGATATTCTGGGTTCAGCAACCTGAGCAATCAGAGTAATACCAGCTGTTTGCAAGCCTGGAGAGCAGAGAGAGCAGTTAAAGCCTACAGAAAGGTTAGTCCCCAACTTCAAATTTACATTACTGTTTCAAAGATGGTGAACATTTGCAATTTAATCTGGAGTAATAGCAGCTTGGCTTCTCAAGATAAGAAGATAGTGATTCAATTAGTTGATGCGTGTGCCTACACTTAGAAATACTAGCCTAGCTTTTAAAGATGTAACACCTTCCTCCACTTCTTCATGTAAGGTGACTTGCAGACTTGTTTCTGCCTGCAGGGTTAGAATGTAAAATGGGATCTTTTAATAACCCCAAATGGCAGGACCTGCCTGCTCTGTGCCATCTAGAAAAGCTTGATTTGCTCTTCTGGGCCTGCTCCAGGTCTTGAAGATGCTGCAAGTTGGATTATATTTTAACAAGGTAGAATAAGATGAATACATAACAAGACCTGATCCCATCCTTATGTTGTTTGAATGTGCTGTAGTTGTTCCAAGCCTACTTGCTTCACTGGCTTTTCAAACTGCTGTTCACATACTGTTGGCTAAAAATGAACGAGAAAAAATACATTTCCTTACTGGTTGTGCCTGAATTTATGACTATTGAGCCTGCAACTTTCAGTTATGATCTCTCATATATGTAATAACACATTTTCTGAAGGTGATGAGGTTTCTGTAACTTGTGATGTACTGCAGGCAGCAGTTTGGTTTATTTTGTAATGCTCCTTTGTGTGTACCTGAAAATGGGTCATTTTTCTCCTGCAAGAATCACAACAGGTATCTCTGCAGGGGGACAGTCAGCAGTTGAACTGCATAGGGAAGGAGAGATGCTGCCGTTAGGTTTACTCCAATTAAACTATTGCTGTAGCTGGAACAAACCTACCCAGATGCAGGCTCTAAGCTTGCCAGGTGAAAATTGTTCCCAGGAATAAAAAAAAATGATGATGATGAAGATTGCCTCTTTAACACATATAGTGGCGGGAATGGAAAATTGTCACTTGTGGGTTCTGGTTTGGGGACTGCAGAGATTGTTTCCTCACGTGACCTTTATAACAAGAAGTGTCAGACTTCATCCTAGACTAGTGTGGCATTGGATATTAATCCTGATGGAAAAGGATTATGTGATTTTCACAGGCACTGAGATAGATTATCCTTTTTGGCCTGGCTGGAAGGTAGTGAGAGTCTCTGTAGATGCTGGTGGGGAGCAGAGTGTTCCCGGGAGAGCAGTACCAGAAAAACTGAGCATGAACAGCAGCTCTGACTTGAACTTTCTTTTCACTTTCCATTTGTTTCTGTTGTTCAAATGTGTTGCCTTTGAGAACTTGCTTCTTTGAGCAGGGGTAGTGGCGTGGATGGCAATGATACGGGCTTTGAGAAGTCCATCTGTTAACAAGCTCTTTGAAACACTGAACACTGAGTAAAAATACCTGAAGGAAGTTTTAGGACAACATTGCAATTAAAAAGAAGTCCTTCTACCTTGTTCCTAGCTGCCCATTCTAACATTAAAGTTTTTGCCTAGTATTTTGTCCTTAGGCCTGGACACAACTGATAATTTTGATGTTTCACAGTATATGTTAGGCCCTAGTATCTCTGCTGGGTTTCACACTGGAGAGTAAGAGAACCATTCATGTTTTTGCTGGTTTGGTACTCACTTCCCACAACCATCTATCCTAGGGACCAAGTCCCATCCTCTCATCCCCTCTAAGTTGCCTCCCTGAACTTCCTTTGTCTGTCCCACAGAAAATGCTGCTTCTAGGAAGGGGCAGGAATGGCTGCTCTCGCTTGCAAGAAAAAAATCAGGTTGCTGCTGCTATAAGGTACTGTGGCATCATTGCTTCAGGGGCTGAGGGGTCTTAACCACCTGTGTAAAAGGTGTTTGCTGCATGAGAGCTGTTCCCCATCTTCACCAGGGGAGAAGCAGTGGTTTGGGTAAGGGGTTCAAGGGTTGGATCCTGCCCAATGCTCACCAGCTGTACTGTGCTGTACCAGAGTTATGGTATGGGACAGATCTGCATGGGGTAAACTGGTGTTGCTTCAGCCACTTCCTGGGGTATAAATTTACAATAACTGAGTCATCTGAAACACAAATATGTTGGGTTTTGTTGTTTTTTTTTGTTTTAAATTACAATAAAAACTTCAGTTGTACAAAAAACCTTCTGGGCAACTAGCTAAACCCATAGGCGTGCACTGGGACACTACAGCCTGGGACCCCTTGCTGAAGTCCATATAATTTACATCACTTTTTTTCCTCTTTGATGTTTATAGACTCAAGCATTAAAAAAATACGTGAACAAATATGGAAGTTTAAAAAAATATATTTTAAGCTCTTCTATATTTGCTTTCTGACTTCTGAGAAATTTCATACAGAGAGTATTTTCTCAGACCTTCCAGAGACCAACTTACTCTTTCCTAAAGTAGGTGAGATCAGTTTCTCCCCAGAAATGTACATTTTTCCCTGGTGCCTTGGCAGGAACCTCATGGACTGGACACCTAGCTTTCAGACAGCCAAAGTAAAGAAAAATGAGGAAAAAAATCCCTCTCTCCCTGATGTGAAAGCAGAAATGTTTGCACACTATGTCAGTAGCTTCTGCTCGTTAGACCTGCAAACTGCCCAGTGAAAAATGATCTGAAAATAAATGTGCAGTGAGTCATTTTTTTTCCTTCCCTGAGTTATACCTTTAATTAATCTCAATCAGTTTACAAAATCCATTTTTACTCAGATTTAAAAAGCATACACTTTGACAAATAAATCTAGTAGGATGTGTACAGTGTTTGTGATTGCTGCTGCTTAAGACCTGTCAGCAAATGTATCATTACTAATTGCCCAAGTTTCAACGAATCAAAACACTATAGTTTCATGTTAAGGAGGGAGTTGAGCCCTTAAATTACTGTATTAGCTTTAAAATGCTTTAGTGTAGTACATGGAGGCATGTCAGTTTAATTTCAAAAGTAATAATTCAAAAAGTTGTCAATAATTGAAGACAGGATACATAGGCTTATTTATTTTAATCCAGTTAGGCTTGTTCTTTTGATTTGGTTTGTTTTTATTTTTTCCCTGTATTCCTAAATCCCTTATGGACCTAAGAGAGGAGTATATAAGCAGCAGGTGAAGGTCATTAAAAAAATTATCTATTTACTTCAATGAAACCCAAGCTGCACTCAGGATATCGCATGCGAATTACAAACAAAACCAACCCAATGATAGAAATGGGAACCAAATTATGTATTTTATTCCAGGAAGTGCAACCATTCCACCTCCCTTGTCTCTGCAGTACTGCTTTATACTTCATGATACAAGCTTGCTGTAAGCACTCCACATTTGTTGCCTAGTTGTATTTTGACTTATTGCTATTCCTGGGTTTGTACCCATCGTCCCCATGTTTATGCAAGTTCGTGTTGCTGCAAAGAAGTGAACAGTAAAAACCCTTTAGCTTGCATCGTTGCAGCTATCTTGAACCAACTTAAGATCTCATTTAATCTGTTCCTTTTTCATTTAGTTTATTCTTTAAAAAATTTTGAACACAAGTGTACATTTCTTCTCTTAATAGGGACATCTTTGCGACTTCAAGCTGTATTTTGCAGGAGTAATTGAAAAATATTTTTCTCTCTTCTTTGTTTTTACATCTTTGCTAGCCATACTTCTGTTTGGTGTTTCATCTAAAAGTTGCTGTGCATAGACTCTGTAACCCCAGAGAGCTGTATCTCTCAGTAATGTACTAACAGCATTTAAAAAAAACCCAAACAACCAAAAAACTGGGAAACATAAGGTTTTCAGAATAATGTAGCTATTATTTACATAGCATGTTATTGAAAGTATATCTTTAATGTTCAACAGGCAGTAATTTATTCTGGAAAACTAAGGTAAAGGCAGCTCAGTGTGGTGTCGTGCTGTTGGGAAGGCTCTCGTTCACAGTGGGCATACCAAGAGCCTTAACACAAACCTTAGAATAGTCAGCAGCCCCTTTCTCAGTTACACTGCACTGTAAAAATAGTCACCCAGACTAGCAACCAGAAATTTGACCTTATAATGCTCTACACTAAAGTTAATCATTGTTACAATAATCTCGCTTTCTTGCTTTATTTTGTCCCAGGATTGTTGCATGATATCAGTGACTTTTTAGGGAGATTTTTATTGATTGTGGAAGAATATGAGTTGGATAATACTCAGAGACTGTAGCAAGAACTCTCCGTAAACTCAGGTCTTTACTAATACAAGGGCATAGGTGGAGGGAGAACTGCTTTGTTTTGGGTGGGGATTTAAAGAGGTTGATTTTAACATTGTGGATGTTTATCATTGGAAATGATTTTTTAATGTGTCTTAGAATTCTTACCTGTCCATGAAATAGAATAGACATAATGTAAATAAAAGGTAATAAATATTCAGGCCATGCTATTGCTGAATGACAGTTGATGCATTCAGTGGATTTTATGTATCCATCAGTGATAACCTGCAAATAATTTATTACAGTGTGCCTCCTGTAACGACGAGATTTTGTTAAGTAACATTCAATTAATGAAATAGCACACCTTAGGCAAAACACCTACAACATGTGCCACTCATCACTCCCAAAGACTAAAATCAGTCTCTAAAAATGAGACAAGTGAAAGGCAGTTACATGTTGTACCAGGGAGTAGCATATTCCTTTCAATTCAAGGGCATGTCATCCCAGGGTGCTCACTACATGAGCTACTTAAATATGGTATTTGTAAGGTTGCTTCATTGCATGACTTATACTACATACTCACTTGCCAAAATAGGCACACAGATCAGAAACCAGTCTAGCAGACTGTCTTTTCTCTAATCAGGGAGTTTTATGAGACTTTTTCGTGGACATTGTCTTCTGTATCCTGGCTTGGGACCAACAGCTACTACTGAAGTGCAACGGATTGGCTAAGAATCACTTCTGCTGCTCACAACTAAAGCTCTTGCTCTTTGAATCCCTTTATTGTTCCCTGTCTTTTCTATATTAGCGCTGAGCCTTCTGTCCCTGCTGTCTAAGTCCCATGTAATCCAAGTCTTGTCTTTCGTACATCTCTGCAATTACCTCCTGTATCCCTTCTACTTCATATACTTCTCCCATCTCAACTTCATCACCATCCTCATCATAATGTAACTACCTGATGCCTTCCTGATACAGCTTTCCAAATTTTGTTTTCCTTCTTTAAGCTTATTTCTGAGGGGAACCACTACCTCTTCCTGCACTTCTTACCTGTGTCATCTCACAGCCAGCCTGATGTCCTGGGCTGTGTCTTAAGTCTGAAAGTGTCAACCCTCTAAATCTTAGCCTGCAAAAGTATAGTCAGATAGAAAATGTTGTGGCCTGAATATCTTTGTTAGTCATATATGTGAATCAGAGCTTTTTGTCCCTGCCATGTGAGTTGCTGGTAGCTTCAGTGGGCTTACTCATGATAGCAAATGCTACATTCAAAAGCTGGCATTTGCAGGATCATCCTCTATGATTGTAATCCCTTTTAGATAGGGAATGCGTCAGCATTTTATAAAGGGGTGTAAAGATGCGTGTGGCCCATATAAAGTCTCCATAATTAATGTTGCGCCATCAGTTGATTACAGGAATTTATAGATTGCACTATCATGATACAACAGTCTGTTTGAGTTTAGTATTTATGAAGAAAGGATAGGAAGAAAAAAGGGGGAATGTTGTGTCAAATGTTTCTTGATGTGGTAGCTCTTTCTGTGGATATAATGTCCATCTGTTTAGAAATACTCTTGACAATAGAGAGATGTCCCCGTGGTTTCTTTCCCAAATTCTAACTGCTGCTTGTGTCTCAGACTTGTATTTCCCCCGCTCTGTGTATATGATATTTGGGATTTATAAGCACAGAGGACCTTTGCCTAAATTCCACCAGGTGTTTCTCTGTGAACTTTGTGTGAGCATCAAATTGTTGAACTGTTTGACAGATTCAAAGAAACAGAGAACGAAGCTCAAAGGACAATAATTCTCCCTTATGCAATCTAGAAAACAATACTATAAAATATTACATCAGCTGCTGGCAGCTGTAAGCTTGTCTGCCTGCTAATTTACTATCGCAAGTGTTCCAGAATCCTTTGTAATCCAGCCATTGCTATTTATATTCGTAATGATTTATTTAAGGACTCTGTACACGTCAGCAAAAAGTCACCAAAAAAAGATGAAGATTAGTTGGCTGAAAGCGCATAGAATAGAGAAGAATAACCCGACAATGGAGTTGAGATAAAGTTTATACACAGTAAATAACTAAAAAAAAAAAAAGAGAGAATAGCTTTATTTTCAACTCGTCATACAGGAGCCAGAGCCTCTGATTTTGGCACTAGGCAGTTCCCATCAGAGGCTGTTAAGAGCAGGGAAACAGGTGTCTGGTGGCCAGGGAAGGAAATGAGAAGCCGTGACACCTGAATTGAGATCACAGACCTGCTCCTGCCTTTGTGTCTGGAGAAAAGGTATTAACTGCTTGATGCCTCAGTTCCTCTGCTGGCTGTAGCAGCACCCAACTCTCAGCTGTTAAAACTTTTTGCTTATTTATAATGTGTTTTTCCTATAGAGAACTGTAATGATGCAAGGCAACTTTATTATGTTCTGTGGAAAATGCTAAGTTAAGAAAAAAGATGAAGGATTGTGTAGTGGAGTGCAACACTTTTTAGCGTTGAGTCTCTAGGTCATTCTGAAGCAGGGATTTGAGTGGTATCCCTTAGGATTTGCTGTTATACATGCTGAAATGATCAATCAAGGATAAAAAATGGACTGTTCTCATCTCATAGATCATTTCACAATGAAACAGTTAAACTCCTGACTGCTTTCTGAAAAACAGAGATCTGCATTAATAAGGTGACCTTATCAGAGCCACCCCTGGGGGGAAGGGAGGGAGAAAAAAGGTTGTGGAAAGAAAGTGAATCCTATTGTTAATCTTTTTTCAGGGAGACTTGGATTCCTGAATGCAAATTACTTTATATTTAAATTGTGTGAAAGCACAAAAGGTTCGTGTCTACAATTGACAGTTATTTCATTAGCTGACTCATGGAGCCTTGCAAATGGTTTCTAGTGTTAACTTTCCTTGGATTTGTTTTCTTTGTTCTTAGCAGATCTTGCAACGGTGATAATTTTGATTAATGTATTCAATGCTCTGTTTTACTTCCGATTCATGTTTTTTGCAGCAGTCAGCATTCTGGCCTGGGTAAGGTGAGGCTGCAAGGTGGCTTCAGTGTCTCTTCAGCAGTGCCAATCTGATGGGCTGGCTTCCAGCTGGAGATGGAAGAGATGGAGATGAGAGAAGCATGGAGGCCGCTGTAATGTATTTTTGCATGGTAGCAACCCCAAACACAAGTTAAAACAGACTTTCATCATCAGATGTAGGACTGTCTCAGCCACGTCCCACTGTGACAGCAGACGGGCGCTGGACGGCCTCTGTGCTGCTAGAATATTGTCTTTGTATCACTGTGAGCCTCTCAGGGCTAGGTACGCTGGCTTTGTGCCTCCATTCAGATAGGTTTGTGGTTCAGAGTGGTTCACTACATCCCAAAACCAGAGTTTGTGTGCTTGTCTGTTTAAAAAAGCTACCATATTAACTGAGGTATTAATTTGCAGGGGAAGAAGAATGTGTAGGTTCAAGTTCATCCTATCTTGCTTCAGGCACACCACTACTAGGTGTCCGGCCTATGCTACATGTTGAGGAACCAATAATCAGTTCAGGAGAGAGTGGTTCTTCCTATCCCTAAATCGATGGGCGATCTCTCCTCTGGAGGTGCTGGCCCCTCCATTGACCTAAAAGATGAGCTTCAATGAGCTGCTCAAGTTTTAGTACTTTGAAGTTTAGTGTAGATCCTGTCAACCCCACCTACTGAACTAGACTGAATAGCATCATCAAAGTTTACTAATCAATGTAAAAAACAGTTATGAAAATTGCTTGATTAATTGCCCCAGATACACATCGATATGCAGGCAAGTTGCCGGAGGCCTGCAAGCTCTTAGTATCCTTTCCCTCTTTTCGTCTTTATTTCTTTTACTCAGCACTACATTTTTGTTCTTTTCAGAACTTTTTGGGATTGTTGTTGCAATCTGCCGTTCCCTGCTGATGCCTCTTATTGCATTGTTTTTTCAAAATCTTTCATCAGCGCCTCAAGCATTACATTGTTCTTCAATCTGCATCAAGCTCCTAGTCCTAAAATACAAAGACCTCAGGGGCTGGGGCCTTAGTGTCTTCACAAGTCACTTGTCTCCATTACCCTTCCTGAGAGTCGCAGCTTCAGGAATCTTATCATGGAAAGATCCCAGGACAAAACACTTGAGATACAAAGGCAGAGCCTCAGCAATAAAATCAGAAAATGTTCAGGCCTAACCACCTCTATAAAACATCGCTTTGAAACTGTTGTTCATATGCAGGGGATGTGAACTCATCAGACGACTTTTTACCTTCTTGTGAATATTTTCAAGCTATTTTCCATTTTTATAGGAAACCCAACATACAAAGGGTTTTCTGAGAAATGTTTGTGAAAATAGGAAACTTGTTTTTTTTCAGGTTCAGATCCTTGAATATTTTTATCCTGATTTTACATGGTCAACTACAAAAAAAGGAAGAAAAGGTTTTGAGGGTGACTATAAGGGAGGCTCTGAGAGAAAGCAGTGGAAAGGTAGATTGTTTTTTTCTTCACAAGTCTAAGTATTTTTCCCTGTTCTTTCTTCTGATTCACAACAACAATATAAAAGGGTTTTTTCAGCCTTTTTTTTTTTTGGACTGACTTACTTTTTAGCAGTAGATGTTTAAATTAAAAAAGTGAAAGAGAAAAGCAAGGATAGACGGGAATGAGTATCAGAGAATTATAATAGTGATGGAGACTTGAAACTCAAGGGGAAGGGAATAACAGAATGACTCAAGCTATGTCAATTGAAACAAAACAGTGTTGTTCATTTTCTTTTAAACTGTATTTTGAAGCAAAAAACTTTAGACAAATATTCTTCGATAAAATTCCATCAAACTGCTTTTTCACACAAAATTTTCACAAAACATGAGTTTGGTACGTAACTGGACAGCTCTTCCAGCTGATCTGGAAAAACTATTCTGATCTCTTTGTCCAAGATAAACAATAACACTGAAAGCATACAGAGGTTCAACATGCAAAATATTAAAGAGAGAAGAAAATACTTTCTTCTGCTTAATTTTTGCTTTAAATATTTTTATGCCAAATGGTAGACTTTCTGAACACTGTGACAGAGAGCTGTTACTTGTGAACAACCATTTCAATGGTTTTGGTTGAGTTTTAGCTTAATGTATAAATCCCACGTCCTTGCTGTCACAAAATCTCCATTTTACCACTTTTGCAATATTGCTGGCATATGTCTCCAGCTGTCTGTTGCTGACATAGAATTGCTTGTGATTATCTGATGCTGAGCTGTTCTGCTCTGTTTTTGTGTTTTTAATCTCTCCAACAATACCTGAACCTGCTGTGCAGATCGTGATTATTGGGGCAGAATACAGTCGTCTTTGAAATTCACTGTCCCACACAGAACATTGGAAATTCTTATGATCTTTATATCCAGGTTGAATGTGAACTAGATTTCTTTCTGATTTCATAATTTAACATTGCAGACTGTTGACTTATTGACTATAACGTCAGCATTTTCCAGACTGGCAGACGAATTGCCTTGTAGGAGTGTCTGTATGTATTTATACATCATCCAAAGGTTAAACTATAGGATACATTTTAATTGCCTAGAGATAACTTGGTAAATTATATCACTAGGACCAAAACTTCTAAATTTAAAAGATGAAAGTTAGCTACCGAAACCCATGTTACTTTCCAAGTAAATAAACCACTCAGCAACACTGATTACTGATGTTCATTAAATAGCATCCCAAAGAAATAGCTGCCATTTTAGAGGAATTGTTAAGACAGAGGAAATTCTAATATTCTTCTTAGCTTTCCTAAGCATGGAGTTTATATTGGTCTTGCTATTTCAGCAAGGACCACAGTTAAAAAAACCCAAAACATAAAACAATTAAAACGGGTCATTCATATGTAAACATTTTTTTTCACTTCCAATTGTCCTAAAATCTGAAGGTGTGAAAAACCAAAACCCCAAACAAGCCAAAACATGTAACGGACTGTAAGAGCAGCAAGAATGCTCACAGAGAATATTTTGTCAGAGGAAACATAACCTTGGGGCTATTTGAGGCATGTAAGAGTAAGCCTAATTGTTATTTACATTTCTTACTTCCCACTTCAGCAACACTTTTCTCTCTAGAATACAGACCCCTAAATAAATTACTGAGGAATAACAAGTTTCCCGCAAATCAGCTGATTTACAGTAACTGCCCATGTATGTGCTCTTACAATTGGTAAACATGAGTTAATTCAAAGTAGTTTGCTCTTAGTGGAAGAAATATGTTACCCTGCAGTAGCCTGGTCACCTACAAGTGATCGGTAAGAAGTCAACTGGAGTATAATACATTGAGCCTGAGACTGGGAGACACATGCATTCCTTTCCTGGGGGTTTTGACTCGGGGAAATGGTGTGTGTCTAGGTGAAGAAAAGGATTTTTACAACTGGAGATGCAAAGTTATCTGAACCCCTTTAGCCAGATGGGGGAACAAAAGCCAGGCATCTCACTTGCCAGGCAAGGGCCCCAGCGAGGAAGTGATCAATAAAAGATGGGAGATATCATTGTGGTGTCCTCCTGGCCTTGCTGGCCAATTTTGAAAGAAGTCTCTCTCAGCCTGTGTTTTGAAAGGAGGTTTACATATACTTACCTTCAGGTGAAAATTTCAGGGTGTTAAAGTAAAAAGATGGAGGTATCTCTCAGTCTTTGCTCCAGAGGAGGATGGGAGTTACAATGCTCTGTGCTCCACGGTTTCTGCGGATGGGATTTTGGCAGCTTCCACACTGAGCACAGATGGTATTTGAGATCTTGTTCTGAGACAGCCCTGCAGGGTAAGCAATAACTCTGTGGGATTTCTTGGATTGTAAAGCTGCATGTAGGTATCTGAAGTCCACCGGAGTCCTTTCTAGGTCCAACCTCTCTTTGAGTCCATTTCACAATGTGAGGCATGAGCAGGAGTGGTCCTTGTTCGGCAGCTTCCACACTGAGCACAGATGGTATTTGAGATCTTGTTCTGAGACAGCCCTGCAGGGTAAGCAATAACTCTGTGGGATTTCTTGGATTGTAAAGCTGCATGTAGGTATCTGAAGTCCACCGGAGTCCTTTCTAGGTCCAACCTCTCTTTGAGTCCATTTCACAATGTGAGGCATGAGCAGGAGTGGTCCTTGTTCTTCTTGATTCAGATTTTTTTTTTTTTTTTAAAGGGAACCCTCCCCAGAGAAAATCAAACCCCCTCCCCTCTAAGCAGTT